>NC_137082.1:51646158-51879663 GCF_951640355.1 Cnephaeus nilssonii
TATTCCATTACCATTTTAATTTATATGTGCTCTTTATTCTTATAATATTTTTTATTCTCAAATTTTTCTGATAGGCAAAACTTTCATCACATTGCTTCTCATGCCTCAACTCTTCTTGTTGTTGAGATCATATATCTTTTCTGCTTGCATTCTGGTAGTTTTGTTCAATGGAAATGAATGTCAAGCCTCTTGCCTTTTATAATTCATGTTTTCATTATTATCTTGTGACCTACCTAATTATATCATTTTTAGAAAATGAGCAGTTCAACACAAATTATATGAATATATATATTTTTTCAATTTTTTTTATTAAGGTATTATATGTGTGCATATCTTACCATTGCCTCCCCCCCCCATGAATATATATTTTTATTATTGTTATAGGGAGAAGTCTAAAACCAATCTTTCCCACTTCTTTAGTTTGTAATAGTATTTGCTCAATATAGATGAGATTAATTTTATAAAATTATCTTCATGTTTCCATATTCTTCTTATCAATGTGCTTTTATGGAAATTCATCTTTACTATTTACATTGTAAGTACATTTAGAGCAAACATGTCAAACTCGCGGCCCACGGGCTGCATGTGGCCCACAACGAATATTTTTGCAACCCAGCCAATATATTGGTATGTAAGAAAAGTTTTAATAAAAGTTTCATAACTTAATTTTTACAATATTCTGTTATACATAATCTATAATAATAAAAGCGTAATATGCTAATTAGACCGGACAGCCAAACGACCTTCTGGACGTTCTTCTGGACGACCGTCCTGATGAAGCCGGGGCTGCGAGGGCCGAGGCAGCCGCTGCAGCTGCAAGGGCTGAGACCCTTGCACGAATTTCGTGCCTCTAGTTATTAATAACTAATTACAACATTCACTAATGACTGATTACTATAATCGTGTTGCATTCACTTGCTTTATGCGCCTTACACGCAGGCACACCATTTCTCTCTACTAATAATAGCAGCGAGTATTTTAGCAGACGATTGCCACGTCATTAGTCTTGTTCTGACTTGTTTGGTGTGCGCAACAGGAAATATTTTGCTCTCAGAGAACAATAAAAATAGGTTTATTTGTGTTACGCTTATTAATTTGTGCAGTTATTCAGTGTCCGGTAAGTTACTGTTCAAGAAAAAATATTAATTTTTGTTAAAATATTCTATTATTTTATGTTAACAATTACTCATTTATTTCAGCCCTTTGTATTCAGCATGTCTCTATCAAAATAAGCCGATGTTTCTATGAAAATTGAAGCTTTTGTTTTTTTTGCGGCCCACATAAACTTAAACCTTGTTTATTTGGCCCATGTTAGCCTTTGAGTTTGATGCTTGATATAGAGCATCACAAATGTGGGCCACGAAAATGGTAATTTAATGCTACCAGTGATACTGAATAAAAAAGAATGTTCTTTAAAATAATTTGTCAGAGATTTAAATTGTTAATTTAATATTTTCTAAGTGTATTCAATTATATAGTGAAAATGTAAGTCAGTTGGATATATTATACCTGTAAGCAAGATGCACTCTAGTTTTTGAATAAAACTTTATAGCAGATGCAGATGCACATGTATGCTTCTTAGTTAGTTTGCATATGATGTTAATGGTAGCAACACTAGATAGAAACCCAGGTCTAGTTTATAAGGGTTCACATGAAAAAAACATTTACTGTAGCAGCAGGGATCACCTGGACTCTCTTTCAATTACCTCTTCAATTAATATTACTGGTTGTAACTGACAGAGAGTATGTGGATTACTCTGTACCAACAATAAACATTCCCAAAGTCTTCCAAGTACACTGGCTCTTTAAAATGTTATATCGACACATGGTATTTCTGAAAGAACTTGATCTTCCTTAAAAACATAGCCATTTTCTTCTTCTCATTTTATGTCAGAATCTCCCCCAAAAATAAAGCATTTTGTCTTGAATGAATGAATTATGCTGGTTAAAAATGCAATCAGCACATATAAGTAGAAAAAATAAATAGAATCACAAGTCTCATCACTCAAAGGCAGGCACAGTTAGCTTGGGTACTTAATGCTGGCATCCCTCAGTTCTTATGTATCTGCATAAGTGTGTTCAGAATTCTGTGTGAGAATTATTCTGATCACAGTGTTTTGCGACTTTGGTTTGTCCATATGCCATGGACATTATTCCATGTAATTTTATAAATATAGATCTACACAATAATTTAATGGCCTTATAATTATTGCTTATATGTATATATCATCATATTATTTTAATGGACATTCATCATGTTTCTAAGTTTTTACTGTGAAAACACTGCTTTGTGTAAATCTTGTCCACTTATTAGTTTACTAGAGGCCCTGCACAAAATTCATGCAAGGGCCTTGGCCCCCTACCACTGCAGTGGCCGCCTCTGCCTTGGTCTCCGCCCACTGCCGCCACGGCCGGGGGCATCTGCTGCCTCTGCTGCGGCCCCCGCCTGCTGTGGCTTTGTCCAGAAGGAAGGACATCTGGAAGGACGTTTGGTCTAATTAACATATTATGCTTTTATTATTATAGATTTCCTTTGGGTAAGTTCTAGAACTGGAACTACTAAGGGTAGTCCTATTTTGTTTCATTCAACCAGACTTCTACTCAATCTCCCAATAGGGCATAGTTGTACATTGGAAGGATGGAGAAGAGTATTATTATATGCCTGTATTCTATGTAGCAAATACAAAAAATATGAAATTTCAAAGAAATTTCTAATTTGCATCGCATCAGGTCAGTTCTAAAATTCTTTCGTTACTCATTTCCTCTCCCTTTTTATTAACAACTAGAGGCCCGGGTGCACAACATTTGTGCACTGGAAGGGGGGTCCTCAGCCTGGCCTGTGCCCTCTCGCAGTCTGGGACCCTCGGGGGATGTCCAACTGCTGGCTTAGGCCCACTCCCACTGGCTTCTGGCTGAGCAGCACTCCTCCTGTGGGAGTGCACTGACCACCAGGGGGCAGCTCCTGTGTTGAACTTCTGCCCCCTGGTGGTAAGTGCACATCATAGCGACCAGTTGTTCCACCGTTTGGTTGATTTGCATATTAGCCTTTTATTATATAGGATGCTTTGATAGAAACTATTGAAAAAATATTCTGTGTTTAAATTATCAAATAGTGATTATCCACTGAAAGGAAAAATACTTAATATATTAACTTTAGATTTCATATGCTTATGTCTACTAGTTTTGATGTTAGCATATTTTATTGGATTCTTGATAATTCAGGAAAACTTTAATAATTAAGTTTGTAATAAATTGTCAAATAAAGGTTTGTGATAAATTTGTTAGTCCATATTCTAAAAGAGTAGCTGTGAGCCAATTGCTAGTTGAAGTTTTTACTTTTCCAATGTGTAGGTGTCTTAAGGCATTGTGCCATATAGAATTTAGTAATCACAAAGAGGGAATGGATTCCATACCAACATTAAAAAAAAAAAATTTGGGACCTTTTCTGGTTCTTGGTGAGTGGTGGTGTGAGCAGGGTCCAACTTTACCTAAACTCTCTAATTGTTACACAGTTTTGTTTGAATGTCAAGTGAAAGTACCAGAAGCACTTAGTCATCCAAGCCCAGCATTTAAGAGCTTTACCCAAATCTTGAGGTGATGGAGTGAGTGGAAATCCTTGATGCTCCTTTGCTCTGTGTGTGAACTCCTTGGGAGGCTTTTACTCAGCACTATTGTGGGACCGTTCTTAGTGGCAGTTTTGCCATCAGTGGGAATACTTCCCTCACCCAGCTCTGGTGATCGGGAATATGCTGGTCCCAGTCCCTCCCTCTGGTGAAGGCTCACACAAACTTCCAGAATGTGTTGATGGATTTCTCCTAACATATAAGTAGACACGCAACACTCACTTTGCATTGTGAGAGCAGAATGCATGGTGTTTACTTTTGGGAGAAAAACATTTCCCTCATGCATAGTTTTTAAATTGATTTTCTGAAATGCTTTATGTGATTTTACATTTTAATAGATTTTATCAGAAATTTAAAAAATGCAAATTTTAAGAAATATCTTACCAGAAAATGTGTACACTTGTTCTGATTCCTCATGAAAAAGAAAGTTCGCTATCTCTACTTTTGTCATATTTATATGAGAACCAGGGTCGCTGTGCTGTGTTACCCTGGATCCGTGTGTCAGCGGTGAATGACAGAAATAATGTGGTTTTTATCAATATTAATCCTTACTGGGGCACCATTTCAAAAAGGTCAGGAATGACAGGGCGAAAAACTTTCACGAGAATGCTTTAGAACGTGTTTGAAAACATGAAGCAGTTTAACCCACTTGATTGTCCTTGGCTGCTGAGGAAAGGCTGCGCCTGGAGAGCTCAGGACGTGGTCAGGAATACAGACGAGCAGGACCACAAAGCTGGCATCTCAGGCCCAGTCTGTGCGCCTTCGGAACTGCTGGAACCATGCAGGAGAGGGCTGAGGACCGGCTTCACTGGAAGTCACATGCATTTCATTGTCTTTTTCCTTTCCTTTATGTGCAGAATATTTCTTTGCGCACTTAAGTTATTTGTAAATTATCACCTATTTGTAGAGTGGTCTGGAGATTTTCTAGGAGGAGCTGTTGTTTAATAATTAGGCACTCAGTTTTTATTGAAATGCCACCATCAGCAATTTAACAAAAACTCCTAATATTTCAGGTTGGACATTTTTTTTTTGAAATCTGACTGTCCAATCAGTTTTTTTGTGCATACCATGTGACAAATACATAGCATTGCCAGGAAAGATTATATTAATTACTTTAATTAACACGTGACTTTAGAAGTCTCAGATTAATCAGCACGTGACTCTTGGTTATTTGTACCCTTGTGGGAATTTTTCGCTACCAAATGCAAATACCGGGCTAAAAATATTGCTTTGTTTGTACGTGGAGAGAATATTCATCGCAGTAGTCCTGTACATCTAAGAAAACAGAGTAATTAAAATGTTGATTACTATAGTAAATCTCTGAAATGTCCGATTATTTGTATTTCATGTGTGCTCACATTTCTGAGAAGTTAGCTTTTGTACACCAACCTACCATGATTATCTGATATCCTCCGGAAGGTTAGCTGAGTTGTTTCCTATATTACTTAGGAAAAAATTTCTTTTCACAATTGAAAATGTCAGCATCAATTTGAAGTAACACTAAGCATGTGCTTGCTTTCTGAATATTATCCTGCAGCCACCCTGCCGAGGATCTGGCTGTGACAGTTTGATTAGATCATCAATCCTCACTGTTAACAGCACTTTTCCTGAACACCTGGGCTGCGGGGTCACATCTGACTCCAGCTACCGTGTTTGCATGACCCAGCGCGCATTCACCATAGCAATTTACATTATGTGAGCAAATTAAAAGTTACCTTCCAACAACAGTTTACTTTAAAAAATGACCCCATTTTCCTCACGTGAAAGTTAGGTTGTCGGAGGTGCGTTTTTGTGATGAAAGACTCTTTTAAGACAGTCACCTTCCGTGATGAAGGTGTTTCTCTTTTTATTTAGGCTCCTAGTTCAGAATCTTTAAAATAAAAATAATCTTGTCTCTCATTTTCTTGTGCTATTTAGAAATTAGCTTTGCTTGCATTTTTTAAAATTTGATTATACTTTTACCAGATTTAAGTCTAAATAAATAATTGAACTTGTCATATATTGCTGAAAATCTTTCTCCTAAATTTTCTACTTGAACTGTCATCGTGGTCTGATTTATACTTTCCTATTTATAGTTGTAGTGATAGAGATAAATACCTACTCCATTTTCAATGCAAATTGTTTAATAGCAGACTGCAACATAAGCATACTGTTAAATCTAACATTATCGAATTTTTTTATACCATAATTATCTTCTGTTTTCTTCACAACTTTTTACTTTTTAATGAGGGGAGGAAAATATAAAAATGTTTATCATTAAAATTTATGATTCTGTGGAGTAGAGACCTGACTTCTGTTACTCAACCAAAGTTTTACTATCCAAGTTGAAACAGTGTGAAGTAGGAAGTAAATACCCCATTAGCGAGTATCTCTACCTAACATCGGTTGAAACCAAGAGCACTGAGCTGTAAACTATATCTGCTATTGTAGCTGGAACTTATTATTTTTCAGTTTTTAATTGTTCATTATTGTAAGGGACATGTGAGCATCATGTAAGAACACCCAAGTGGTGTGCTGTTTTCGTGAGAAAATCATAATATTCCTACTTGATTTCTCAACTTGGGTGTGAGCATTAAAAAAGACCTGCCTATTTCTACTATGTTATTTTTTTTCTAGAGCCGTAAATTCTTTGGAATCATTAAAAATTTTCATCCTGATTTTAAAATTAACTATTTGTTCATATGTACTGGAACATAGGGAAATGGTATTAAATAACACTAAATATCTATAGTAAGTTTGCACTTTGCAGAGATCAAAGCTGACCTGTGTGCAGGTAGGTCTTCCACCCTATCTGGAACAGGGAGTGAGCAGTAGTCTCCTGTGGCCATAGGCATGCACATCCTAGTTAAGCTGTGCCTTAGTCACCTCAGATTATTTACGTTGTCATTACTATGGATGATGCTCAGAACAAATCTTTATCATCCCTCAGAAAGTCTGTAACATTTGTGAAATCCTATGTGTTTGGCAGTGGCACAATATAATATGTTGAAAAGTTCATTTGATTAATAAGCACTTGACCTAGTTTTAAACTAATTCAGCCTTTTCTCTCTCCAGCAGGGTGACCTTGTGTGTGTTCCTTTACATTTGTGTCTCAGGCTATGCTTGTGTAGGATTCCAGAAAGAAAGTGAGAGCTGGGGTGACAGCACCTGAGTTCTGGCTGCGTCTCTACATAGCTTTCTTTGCTGGGACAAATCTCTTTACTCCATGAGTCGTAATTCCATTACCTATAAAGCTGATATGAGAAAATGTAGACTATTGTAAGGGAAATAAAATAACATGTTACAGTGAATAAAACTGTAGCATCGAATTATTAAAGTCCAGGATCTAGATTTTAATCTTAACAGCCATTTTATTAACTGATGCAACCTTGGCCAGGTTATTCAACCTCTGAAACTCAGTTTACTCAACTAAAAATAAGGAGAATAGCTTTCCTTTCAAAATTTTCAAGGAGTAAATCAAATGAGATTAAGTATATAAATGGCATAGCAGAGAGTTTGATATCTAGATGTTATTCTCTAACTGGGAGTCACCTTGACCTTGTGCATTTTATTCATTTAACAAGATGACTTGATACACACTACCATCCATTTAAAAAATACACAACTAAGCTCTTTTTTAACTGTCTGAAAATACGTATTTGTTTTTCTTCTTGAACTCATATATCTCTCCCACTTCACACATTTTATTTTATGGTTTTTATATGTGAAAATATTAAAAACAATTTAAAAACATGTTTTTATTGATTTTTTTTTAGAGAGAGAGATGAAGGGAGAAGGAGAGAGAGAGAGATGAAGGGAGAAGGAGAGAGAGAGAGAGAGAGAGAGAGAGAGAGAGAGAGAGAGAGAGAAACATCCATGAGAGGGAAACATTGATCAGCTGCTTCCTACTGGGGATTGAGCCCACAACCCGGGAATGTGCCTCGACCAGAAATCCAACCAGGGAACACTTGGTGCATGGGATGGCATTCAACCACTGAGCCACACTGGCCAGGCTATACGTGAAAATGTTTTAATGATCATCCTAGTTTTGTGTGTGTGTGTGTGTGTGTGTGTGTGTGTGTGTACACATACATATACATACTAGTAGTCCCTATATACACACATTGAAGTTTTTTAAAAAAAATTTATAGTATCTTTGGATATAAAACTCTGTTAATTAAAATAAGAATCCTTTTTAGAAATTTTTATTATTGATACAGGATTGAAACAACAAAATTAAAGATTGGTAATTATTAAATATAAAATATAATGCCATTACAATTGCATCTTTTATTGAGGTGGAGAAGTGAAGAGGGCATTTAAATTTTCAATTCATGTGTCTACGGGTGAATGTTATTACTAGAATGAGATAAAGTTTGGTGGAAATTAATAGTATACATAAAATATATTGAGATACTATAATCATGGAGCTTAGAAATCAAGTTCTCATGATTATTAGGTATATTGTTTATACAATATGTTTACATATTATGCATATGATGTTATTATTATAGGATTGATTACATTTCATTAAAAGTTATTCTAGCCCAGCCAGTATGGCGCAGTGGTTGAGTCTTGACCTATGAACTATAAGGTCAAGGTTTGATTCCCGGTCAGGACACATGCTGGGGTTGCGGGCTCAATCCCCAGTGGGAGGCATGCAGGAGGCAGCCAATTAATGACTCTCTCATTGATGTTTCTGTCTCTCCCTCTCTTTTCCTCTCTGAAATAAATAAAAAAATATTTTTAAAAAGCTAATCTAATTCTAAGGATTACATGATAGGAATAAGTAAGCTGAAAAGTGCTTGATGAGAGGATAGATACATGCACTCAGTAAAGATTTATAGCACCCAGTATTCTTTGTGTAAAAGTTAATGTACCTCCTTTAAGTTTGAGTAAATGTTTAAAAAAATATATATGCTGCCTCTTAGAAATGTTTCTTTACTGATGTAATATTGGTCTGCTGGGAGTTAGTGCAGAATTGTTCACCTCTTCCCCCAGGAAATCACAAAAATGTTAGCTAGACTGAGACCTGGGTGGGTGACGGTGCTGTTTCTCCTGACTCATCACAGCCAACTTTTAGATAGGGTGCCTTTTATAACAAATTATTGCCCAGAATTCTTTAAAAAAAAAAAAAAAGCAAAAACTGAGATAATCCCACTCTTAGAGGAGGCATGGGTCCTGCCTGTGAGGTTCTTGCTTTAGTAAAGTGAGGCTCCACACCCAGTATTTCTTGCTTCCTCTGTTTTGGCATTGCTCTCATTTAGAAGGATGTCCTTCGTTGACAGTCACTCAGGATTGATGAGTCAAGGTCTCAAAGCAGAAAGTGGTCATCACTCTCCCCGTCCCATCTACAGTCTACCCTAACTTAGAACACCTGAAGTTAGGCCAGGTGTCCTTTATCTAATACCACACTTCTCTTTTTGTAGAAATACATACAAACAAGGAAAGACTCAAAGCTCTACTCTGGGTAAATGATGCCTTGATTTTAAAAAAGGTTTTTCCAATAATAATAATTTCCTTGGTGCCCCTGTGGCTTTTTACCACTTTGCAGCACAGGACAGAGTGAGTGAGAAAGATGCCTTTCTTTGTTAACTGAGAGCGAGGCAGTCATGAAATTGGATGTGGTTCAAGAGAGCCAGCAATGAGCTTTCATAAGCAGATCAACAAAAGGAAGGAGTATACATGGAGCTAGGAACCAAGAATCGACCCCTTTAAGTCATCTGCACTTCCATACTCTTTTAAAAGCCTTCATCTTTCCCTCAGTGTGTGGATGTGTGGAGGTCAGTGGTCTGAGTTGGAAGGTCACATCATAAAGAACAGACTGGTGAAGGGAGACCACCAAAAGGAGTTAAGAGAGAGGATGGTGATTTGGACCAGGTGGTAGGAGAGGTGATTTGTGATAAATTTTGAAGGCAGAACTGATGGTGCTCACTGAAGGATTGATTATAAGGTTTGAGTAAAAGGAAGATTCAGGAATGGAAGGATCTGAGTCAATGATAATATTTTTAATTGCAATAGAGAAGACTGTGAGAGAAACACACTTTGAGTAGTCTTGAGAATCAAGAGATAGGTTTGAAATTCTATCATCAGCCATTGAAGTGGAGATGGTGCCTGGGAAGATATATTTGTAATTCTAGAAGGAAAGACAAAGGCTAGGTCTGAAGGAACAACTTTAAGAGGTAGAGGCTCATATCTGCTCTCTAAAGCACCAAAACTAGATACAGTCTCCTGTGATAAATGGGAGTGGAGGAGAGAGAGGGAAGAGAGAGGACCAACCTCTGGTTGTTATTTAGAGCAACAGTTGTCAACCTTTCGGACCTCATCGACCACTGGTTGGTGACCGCTGATTTAGAGGTCAGGAAGACCAGAGGCCATAGGGAAATCATAGAGCAACTGGAGGGTCAGCAATGGAGTGTAGCTACCCTAACACTAAGTAACAAAATTGCTTTAGGAAGGATTTAGTATTTGGGCACAGTGTTATTTGTCACATTAAGATGATCCTCACTGAGTCTGAATTAGAATTTGTTGAATTGTTGTTTTTTGAGATTCCATCATTTCCCAAGCCCTTGGGCTCTGTAACCTCAGACCTGCCTTACATGATGGCACCTGAGTCTTGGTCCTTTAGCTTTGCAAATGAGCTTTTCTGGTATTGGTGGCGGCATATGAAGTCAGAGGTCTCTGTGACTGGCCATTCTGATAGGACAGGATGGTCATCAGCCACAGCCAATTTATCTGACATAAATTATCATGGTGAGAGTAATCCCAAGTTACCTTCCCCATCGCTCTCCTGTCCATTGGAATGCTATTTCAGGTGACAGTGTGGTGGCCACAGTCAGGCTGTTCCTTTGAAGATTCTTCCAGAATTAGTTTTGTTTTCAGTGTTTTCCTAATAACATGGTTTTATATGTTTACTAGAGGCCCGGTGCACAAAATTCATGCATGGGAGGGAGGGGGTGTGTGTCCCTCAGCCCAGCCTGCACCTTCTCCAATCTGGGACATCCCTCTCACAATCAATGACTGCTGGCTCCCAATTGCTTGCCTGCCTGCCTGCCTGCCTGCCTGATTGCACCTAACCGCTTCTGCCTGCCAGCCTGATCACCACCTAATCACTCCCTGCCAGCCTGATCGATGCCTAACTGCCTAACTGCTCCCCTGAGAGCCCAATTGCCTCTAACTTCCCTCCCCTGTCAGCCTGGTCACCCCTAACTGCCCTCCCCTGCTGGCCTGGTCACCCACAACTGCCCTTCCCTGCTGGCCTGGCTGCCCCTAACTGCCCTACCCTGCTGGCCTGGTCGCCCCTAACTGTCCTCCCCTGCAGGCCTGGTTGCCCCCAACTGCCTCCCCTGCTGGCCCGGTCACCCCTAACTTCCCTCCCTTGCTGGCCTGGTTGCCCCTAACTGCCCTACCCTGCTGGCCTGATTGCCCCTAACTGTCCTCTCCTGCAGGCCTGGTCACCCGCAACTGCCCTCCCCTGTAGGCCTGGTCCCCCCAAACTGCCCTCCCCTGCAGGCCTGGCCACCCCCAACTACCCTCCCCTGCAGGCCTGGTCACCCCCAACTGCCCTCCCCTGCCAGCCCAGTCACCCCTAACTGTCCTCCCCTGCTGGCCTGACTGCCCACAACTGCCCTCCCTTGTTGGCCATCTTGTGGTGGTCATCTTGTGTCCACATTGGCGGCCATCTTGTGTGTTGGAGTGATGGTAAATTTGCATATTATGTTTTATTATATAGGATGGTCTGGGGTAGGTTCAAATAATGAGAGGTCTTTGTTTCTTAATTTATTTTTAAAGATATTAATTTCATGGTTGGTGTTTTGTACATCGTAGACTTTTATAGTTATTCATTTGTGAATTGGAAAGTTTTGTTATATAGGTGTTTTTTAAAATCTTTCAAGATGTTCATGAAATTGTGTCATAGTTATTCTCATTTTATATTATATTAAATATTAAAAAAGATTTACTAGTATATATTTTTCTGTTAGTAATCTTATCACTTGATATATTGAGTTGTCTTCTTAGAATTTATTAGAATAATGCTGTCAATCCATGTGTATCTTAAAGCTGAATAGGATTCTATGATTATAGCTTGCTCTTGGTCTTAAATTGTTAGCAGATAGAGAAGTAAGTAAATAGCGTGTTTAGGTCAAATGCATGTTTACATTCATTTTACTCATTGCATCAGGCAGGTATGAGTCACAGTCTTACTTTTTTTAGCCATTCTGATTTTAACTTTGTACATTGCCTTTGTTTTCTGCTCTCTGTAGTGCTCTCTCTAGATGACACACTTATTTATATATATAAAAGCCCAGTGACCATTACGGTGGAACAACCAGAAAGACTGGTTGCTATGATGCGCACTGACCACCAGGGGGCAGATGCTCAACGCAGGAGCTGCCCCCTGGTGGTGAGTGAGCTCCCACAGCTGGAGCGCTGCTCAGCCAGAAGCTGGGCTCACGGCTGTCGAGCACAGCGGTGGTGGCGGGAACCTCTCCCACCTCTGCAGCAGCACTGAGGAATGGCGAGCCAAGTGGTAAGGAGCGAGCAGTCAGGCGGTTAGGAGCCAGAGGTCCCAGATTGTGAGAGAGCACAGGCTGGGCTGAGGCTCCCCCCACCCCCACCCACACACACACACGAATTTCAAGGATCAGGCCTCTAGAAAGAAAATAAATGTCAGATATTTCTTTAATGTTTACCAAACTCACTGTAAAAGTTATTTTTTTCCCTAAGGTGACAAGTATATGATAGTATTTATATGTATAAAAAGGTGGTAACTGATTGTTACTTTTTCCATACAATGGAAAGAGAATAGGTCAAATTCTTTTTTTTCTCTAAATTCTATTACTATAAACAAATGAGTTTAAAACCCCTTTCTGAATGGTTGTGATTCTTAGTTTTGACATTGTGGACAATCTTCCACTCTTATCTTCTTATTCCACAATATGGTTGACCTTTTGTTTGGTAGCTTTGACTTATTTAACCCTTTGCACTCGCTTGCTTTTTTCTCGAGCTGCTACCGATGCTAACTGTGTCGAGTCACACTCGACATCTGAGTGCAAAAGGTTAAATCTAGAATTAGGTGGTATATAAGATGAAAAAACATTTTATTTGTGTTTTTTTTTAACCTGGTAGTGATATAATCGATACAGCATTCATTATTTAACCCTTTGTATACCATAAGTATCTATAGACGCAAGCGGCAGACCTTCCCCACACACCAAGCGTGTCTATAGCCGCAAACCTCGCATATCAACTCTAGTCGCCCAATTTTAAAATCAGACTTGTTAGTGACATCTCTGGGTTTTTCAAGGAAATTATGGTAACTTAAATTTGTAAATATTCCAGCGCATATGGAAGAAATGGGGATGGTTTCCATTTTGGATGTGTGGCAATTAATTGGTGAAATTTCTACACTAATAAAAAAGAAACATGCAAATTAACCATCATTCCATTACACCCACCATCCAATCAGGAGGGAATATGCAAATTAGAAGGAGAAAGATGGCCACCGCCTAGCTGCTCCAGGCCCGGCGTGGCTGGGCGGGGCAGGACGCCTGCTATAAGAGGGATGGCGGGGGGCGAAGGGATCTATAGGAGCGGCACTCTGGCCACAATGAAGACGAAGACTGTAGACTCCGGAGTCTGCAGTGAAGACGAAGACGGCTGTCTGCAGCGAAGATGGCAGACTCCGGCCAGAGTCTGCAGTAAAGACGAGGATGGCAGACTCTGGCCAGAGTCTGCAGCGAAGACGAAGATGATAGACTCTGGCTGGAGTCTGCAGCGAAGACAAAGATGATAGACTTTGGCCGGAGTCTGCAGGAAAGGCGGCAGACTCCGGCCAGAGCAAAGGCCTGGGTCCCAGGTGCACGAGGAAAACCGGTGCTGGAAGCCAAGGGAAGGAAGGCCTATTGCACGAATCTCTTCATGCAGTGGGCCTCTAGTATAGCTATAAAACTCAAGCAGAATAATCTGCTTGTATAATAATAAAAGTGTAATATGCTAATTAGACCTGATGTCCTTCCGGACGAATCCGGGGCTGCAGCCCTGGGATCGAGGAAGCTGCCCCAGCTGTGAGTGGGGGGGGGGGGGGATCCAGGCAGCCGCCCTGGCTGCAAGGGAGAGGGATCCAGGCAGCCACCCCAGCTGCAAGGGAGAGGGATCCAGGCAGCCGCTGCAGCTATGAAGGTCTACTCTTGCACGAATTTCCTGCATCGGGCCTCTAGTACTCTGATAAGCACATAATCTAATTGCTGAAAAAATTCTGCATTTAGCATGCAAATATATTGTTTTTGACTTTTGATCAATATTTGTATCAATAAAGACACAAGCCTCTATAAATTGTGGGTACAATTTATGTACTAGATAATAAATAACAGATTGCTTTTTATAGACCTTTATCCTAGTATGTTCCTTTTCCTTTTCTCTGTTAAATTTCCTAAGGACCTCATTGATTCTCTTACATGTTTGTGATGAAATCTCTCTTAATAAAACCTCATTACTGTTTTATGTTAATTATTTTTTAGAGTTGATTTTTCTTTCACTGAAGGCTTAACATGACATTATAGCAGGGTTTCTGAGCTCATGAAGTAGAGGAACCTGCTGGCTGATATATATCATCAGTGCAGTTGGTAGCAAGGGCCTCATTGCAGGGCGATGGGCCATGCTGTGTTCTAGGAGATACACATCCCTGGGAGGTGTCCCTGTGCCACTTGCCCTCTCTGCAATGTGGATTTCTGGTTGTGTTGATGGAGAGTTGCAGGGACTAAACCTTGCACCTTTTCTATGGCCCACTGTCTTTTATAGTGTCTGAATGATGACTCGATACAAAACATACTAAAAGTTTCTTTATTACTGCAGTTCCGGTACTTTGATGACATTTATGTTCTTAGTTCATTTTATAAATAGCTCCCACACTTCTTCTTACTTGGTTTTTTGGTTGTCCTTTGTCTCTAAAAGAAATCACATAACCGATATTTAGTGAATGAGAAAAAATACATATAATGATTTGTTAGTATAAAGGAGAGATACAAAATACAAAGTAATTTGTACAGTTCTGTACCTGATTTATAGTGTTTAGTTATTATAAATGAGCATTAAAATGATCCCACTATTTAAGGCATTTCTTTGTTTTAAAAAATAAATAGATTTAATAGATAGATACATAAATAAGCATTAATTAAGATCTGTGTGTGTGTTCAAAATCCCATGATGGTGGTTTTGGGCACATGAAGATAATTAAAAGTAGGGAACACTTTCCAGAACTGCAGTGTTGGGCAGGAGTAATTTAAATATGACCATGAAGTATTTTTTTATGGTGTGTTTTGAAGCCAAGGATAGATTCTCAAGCTACTATGAATTGTAGAGACATAGGATTGAGGGTTATCTGTAGTCTGGTGGCCAGTATCGATCATATTGTATGTTTTAATTTGGGCAGTTTCTGTATTGGTTCAAGATTTCATTCACAGAAATCTTTTTTGAAATGTACAAGGGAAACCTGCAAGATGATAATTAACTGGTTGTAAATGTGTTTCACTAACCCAGCCTGGAAATGTGAGATGACTCTGACCTCACTGTACAAGTGGAGTGTGTACCCTGTGCTTCCAAAGTTTGGTTACTCAGACAGGCCCCCCTCTCCTTTCTGAGTCAGCTGTGGGGGTCACTGTGGTGGGGCGGTACTGACAGCTCAGAAACTATCCCTGCCTTCTGGTACAGTGCCTGTAGTGCCCTGCTTGAACCTGTGACTTGTTTAGATGGGCCACATTCTTCCCCCATTGATTTGTCAACATGAATTGTACATCACTGCCCCACACGTAGGTAATGAAGGCAAGTGTCCCCTGCATTTCACTGTCATTTTAAGTTCTGTCTCCCTCATATACTGTACTGCTTATTTCTTATTTGTACTTTATTTATATACTAGAGGCCCGGTGCACGAAATTCATGGACGGGGTGGGGGGGCATGTCCCTCAGCCCAGCCTGCACCCTCTCCAATGCTGGCTCCCAATTGCTCGCCTGCCTGCCTTCCTGATTGCCCCTAACCGCTTCTGCCTGACAGCCTGATCACCCCCTAACCACTCCGCTGCCAGCCTGATTGATGCCTAACTGCTCCCCTGCCAGCCTGTTTGCCCCCAACTTCCCTCCTCTGCTGGCCTGGTCACCCCTAACTGCCCTCCCCTGAAGGATTGATCGCCCCAACTGCCCTCCCTTGCAGACCTGGTCCCTCGCAACTTCCCTCCCTTGCAGGCCTGGTGCCTCCCAACTGCCCTCCCCTGCTGGCCATCTTGTGGTGGCCATCTTGTGTCCACATGGGGGCAGGATCTTTGACCACATGGGGGCAGCTATATGGTGTGTTGCAGTGATGGTCAATCTGCATATTACTCTTTTATTAGATAGGATAGAGGCCTGGTGCATGGGTGGGGGCCAGCTGGTTTGCCCTGAAGGGTGTCCCGGATCAGGGTGGGGGTTCCCTTGGGGCATGGGGCGGCCTGAGCGAGGGGCCTGTGGTGGTTTGCAGGCCAGCCATTCCCCCTGGCGACCCAAGTGGAGGCCCTGGTATCTTGAATTTATTTTCCTACCACAATTGAAACTTTGTAGCCTGGAGCGGAGCCAAGCCTCCTGCTTGCTCCATGGCAGGCAGCCATTTCTGTTGGGGTTAATTCACCTTCTATAATTGAAACTTTGTAGCCTGGAGTGGAGGCCTAGGCCCAGGTGGAAAGCTTGGCTTCCTCCGTTTCGGGGGGCAACCCTGGCCTGCTCTGTCCAGCTCCATGGCTGCCGCAATTTCTGTTTGGATTTGTTTACCTTCTATAATTGAAACTTTGTAGCTTGAGTGGAGGCTTAGGCCAGCAAGGGCAGGCGGAAAGCTTGGCTTCCTCCGTTGCCTGGGAAACCTTGCTCTCTGTGGCTGTAGCCATCTTGGTTGGGTTTATTTGCATACTCACTCTGATTGCCTGGTGGGTGTGGCTTGTGAGTGTAGCGAATGTACTGTCAATTTGCATATTACTCTTTTATTAGGTAGGATAACATGCCCTCATTATGTGCTTATCAGTTTGAGTTTGAATTTTTGCTGGTGCATTTGGAATGGCTATTTGAGGATTTTTTTTTTATATTAAGAATTTTTTTTCACTGTAATACTTTCTTTGCTTTGACTAAATTAAGCAAAACTCCTTTCTCACAAAGATGTTATTTTAATTCAGCAGCTGCCTTTTTACACCTTTTTAAGATACATTTTGACTAAATCATAAATCCAAATGTAAAATACAACACAGAAGAATATCACGTATATTTGTGGCTCTTTCTAGATGTTGAGGAAAAGATATATTCACTCACATGTGGCTGGTGTTCAACCTTGACAGTCATTACTCAGTACATTTCAATAATACAACTTTAAAACATTTTTTAATGTGTTTACTGGCTTAAAGGCCACTGAACAGGAAAGAATACTAAATGTGAATAAACACTAAAGCATTTTGGCATGATTCTTGGTAAATGATAAAGGAAATAATTTCTCTCCCTCCCCTCCTGCCCTTCTATACGTAGACGTGTCACAGCTGGAATCACAGCTTGGTTGTGACATTCCTTCCATCACCCTGAGAGGTGGTGCCACGTGTCGACAGATTCTGAAGCTTCAACTTAATGTTACAGTGTGTCAGTCAAGTGTCCAGAACTTTGAGTCTCTGTAAACTTTATTATTGAAAGAGCAGTGAGTATAATATGCAATGGGCCTGGGAGAAATAGATGCCAACATTTGTTCTGGGTGAAAAGTGCTCATTCTATGCATTTGATATTCTTGTTTTATCAGGGGTGAATCTCAGTTACTTTCAGATACTTTTTGCCCTCTTCTAATTTTCATGAACAAAATTCTATTCAAAGGACAGCATTATTGTCCCTTCTAAGAATCTTCTTATCTTCAAAATATATTCTGCTGGAGTGTAGGATCTTTTTAATGCAAGGATGTGGACGTTTAACGGTGTGACTAAAAGATTCTTCTCTCACTGAAGGAAGATGAGATGTGGTCGCTTATGAGATGTTCACACCCATTTCCTGGCTCTGTTCTTTGTCCACTGTGTTCAGTGACAGTTGGACAGATAGGGTTGTCTGACCAGTCTGTTGGAAAACGGGCATGCTTTCCTGGGAGTGCTGGTCTTGCTGGCATTCTTACCAGATGCTGTTATCTAATGCTGATTGGGGAACCATCATGCAGTATTTAGGTCAGTATAACCAGCGCATCTGCCTGATGCTGTGCACCTAACATAGGGTCAGTGACTCTGACCCCAGAAACTTTCATAAAATGAGACAATGTGAGATTGTCCTCAAGGTCAGCTCAAATATTATGTAATGGAGGCTTCTCATAGGAGGACATTTTTAAAAAAAATCAATGTTTTAAAATTATTCACTACAGTTTCACATATTAAAATACTTCCTGAAGTATCTTTTTTCTATTCATGAACTTTAATTTTGAGATTTATCCTCTGTCGTGTGTGCCAGAGCTTTTGAGGGCCTGTCCCATGCTGAATTTCATGGGTTACAGAAAAGTATGACATTTATGGTCACTTGACACTGCAGAGCTTATACTCCAGTATACTCACCTTTTCAACTACCTGTTCTTATTGCTGTACTTGGCTTTTATTCCAGAGGTCCCAGCTTTGAAAGTGGAGTTAGTTAGCAAACATTTATTTGGCATGGCATGCAGTATCTGGAAGTGCTGGGAATGTCGAGACAAATATGATGTCTAAGACCATGGGCAGCATACACAGGAGTGCGTCCATCATGTGTTGAGGTTGATCATGTGTTCAATGCCAGTGTGTATGGGAACATAGTAGAGAGAAATCCACCTTAATCTCGAAGGCAGCTTTTCTGACCATTGTTTCCTAAAGGGGATGGATAAAACCCAGGACTGGTTAGGCCGAATTGCTTACAGAATGAATGGTGTGGCCACTAGCCTGAGCATCACCCCTGCACTGCGACCTTGCTATTCCCTGGCACCTCCCCTCTCCACGGGTGCTCACATGGCTGCCTCTGACAAGTCCACAGCTATTCAGGATGCATGTTTTGCACCAAGATTTACAGTAGACAGGTGTATAGTAGGTGCTGTGGAATACCTGATAGGTCTCACGTGAGCAATTGGAGAGTCTTCACCTGGGGAGATGATACTCAAACTATACCAGGCACGTGACTTAGATCACTCTGGAAAACAGGTGTGGCCTCACCTGTGGCTTAGATGAAGATGGTGAGGCTCAGAAGTGAAGTATCTTCCCAGGAACCCCCAGATTTCTGATTACAGTGTTCATGTCCTTTACTTTTCCTAGGCAGGTAAGGCAGTCAGGTTTAATTTTAAAAAGATCAAGCTTGTGTTGATTTTAACATTGTCTCTAGTTACAGGTGAAGAGAAAAAAATATCCTTAGTATCTAAATCAGGAACATACTGCCTGTGGGTGTAAAATATGATTTTTATTCAAGCCGATTTTAAGTATGATGGAATCGTTGAAGTTGTAGTACGAAGAAAAATATCCCTGGGGAAACTGTGTGGAATTTCAGATTTTGTGGTTGACATAGCTTTCACTTAGTATCTCCTTCTGAACCTGTGTTAATAATGAACTGTCACCATCATTGAGTGGATTGGTCTTTTTTTCTACTTATGACTTCTTTTTCTTTATATATTATATGTATTTATAAATATATATACACATTTACACATTGTTCTGTTATATATTTGTATAAGTGATGTATGTAATATATGCACACATATATACACACATATTTGCTATATATAAGGACTATATGTTTTTCCACAAAACTGTCATGTATTTTCAAGTAATACCTAAAAATGTTGTCATTTTTGTTAAGTATAACTAGAAAAGGAATCATTGGGGTTGAATGGAGAGAAAGTAAGAAAAGTAATGAGGCTGGAGGAAGAGAATGCTTCTCTTAAACGTATAGCCTGGGGAATAGAAAGAGCCTCGGGTTGACATTCACAGCTTGTGTAAATTATATTTAATTTTTATGTAATACAACATACCATTCCAAAGCATGCCTTAGGGTGCCTCAATTTTTGAAGCGTTCCTGGGGAAATTGCCACCCTGCGCAGAGGTAGTGCCCCCTAACTGTAGGTAGTGCCCCCTAACTGTAGTATGGAGCACAGCTCTGCGCACATTTGCTGTTCCCTTGGGGTAATTTGGGTATTTTAAAGCTACCAGAAGCATGAGGAAACTAACTAAATTTTATTTTAGGATTTCTATTAAGCCATTTTTAGGAGTCAAATAGGACCCTTAGAATAGATTACATGCAACAAACCCAGCACTCTGATGGTACACCTTCTAACCAGAAGGTGGGAACAGCACAGACTCAAGGGTTGCCTCTGTTAGTCCTTGTCATGATCAGCAGGGATGTGCAGGCAGCAGTTACAAATAAGAAAGGCCAGTGCATAGTCTCCAAGGAGCCTAAGTTCTAACACTGGGGAAATAGCCAATAAATGGATAAGCAAATGAATGAGAAGGTAATTTCCGCTAATTGAACAGAGTAATGAGTAAGGTGGGGATGGAAGGTGACAGCACTCTGATCAGGTTGTCAAGGACAGCTCTGTCAGGCACTGGCATCGAGCAGGGACCTGCAGGGCACAAAGATGCCAGTGCCAGGCCCTGAGGCAAGAACAGCCAGCAGAGTTCCAGGAGCGCTCTCAAACTGAGGGTGGTGGGAGAAGTGCCCAAGAAGCTGCAGGGGTGGGTCCTGTAGATCTTGGAGGTACCTTCCAGCTGTGGGTTAGAGCTGGAGCTTAGCAGAAAGTCCTTGAAAAGTCACTCTGGCTGATCTGTGGGCAGGGCATTGGCAGGGGCAGGTTAGTACCGTAGTTGGGGCTGAAGATGATGGTGATGTGGGCAGGTTGGTGGCAGTGGGGACAGGGAAATGGGGAAGCATTTCAGTGTTTGGCAGTTAGCCACGCAGAGCTTGCTAGTCTAGGTGGTGAGGGCATGGGGGAGAAGAGGAACCGAGGGATGATATCCCTGTGTGTGAATTAAGCAGAGGGTAGATGGTGGTACCTCCCACTAAAATGGGAGACTTGAGCACGAACAGCTTTGAGGATGTGGGGCCTGATGTATTCCATTATGAACACTTGATACCAAGATGCCTGTTCTACACCTGAGTGGGTATCACAGCAGATAGTTCAGCTGCCTGTGCACATCTCAAGTTTCCATGGATGAGGCCCTTCAATTTCTTAGGATCTCTGAACACAATTTAACTTAACTTAGAGTTGTAACCTGAGTTTTCTTGAAAAATCTAGCCTGAGTTGATATTTCTCTGACCTCGCTCAGCAGCAGTGCATAGATCGCTAACTGACCCTACTTTGTAGCTGGAGCTCTGTAAGGCAGCTCACTTACCTCCTCCTCCAATACGCACAGAATTGTCCCTGGTAATTTAGAAACTATTTCTACTTTTATTCCATTTTTATTCTTATGGACTTTGTCGCAGGCATGACCTGATTCCTTTATTTCTTAGCTACTATATGCCTGGAAAATGGAATGTTTGGGGAAAAGACATCTCTAGCTCCCTCGTTTTCTTGTATATGCCCTCTTTCCTGAGCACCTATGGATTGAGTTCCTTGAGAACCTCTGTAGAAGCAACACTGTCTTGCATATTCTCTGCTTCAGCATTTCATCTACAAATAACCCCAACTGGGTTAGCTATGCCACCTTCCAGAGGCCTCTGTCTTGTCCTGTCCTGAGGGTGTGTGTCATAGAACAGACAGAATACAAATACTTCTAGACAAAGCCATTCACATATATTTGACGGTGGCATGCCTCTTTGTCTCTCTTAGGCCAGACTATGGGAACAGGGTGCTAGAAAATTAAGGGAGGTGTGTAAAAACTCCACATTTTTCAGACATTAGGAATAGTGAAAATAGATTGCTTAGCTCGCAGGCCTATCAAATAGCTGCCTTTTTACTGTGAGACCTTCTAGAGTTGACAGTTGACCAGTATGACTTTGGCTTTGACTTGTCCTAGGAATGAATGTGATTTCCTGCCTTTTTTTAAAAGCTACTTTAGCTCCCAGAATCAGGACAGTAACTCTGCCGAGTTGGGGGTGGTGACTTCTATAGACATTTTTTTCTTGTCAGTGCAGAGAAGGGGTGAATTGCCCCTTCTGTTGGCTGTTAGTTAGCCCTGAAGGGCTTCCCCTGAGAGCAGTCTCAACCCTCCCCCATGTTTAAGGCTCTGGGAGGCAGCTTGGGACTCATTCCAGCTCAAGTCCCTTTCCTGATATGGAAACAGCTACCAGCACAAACCCTGTATGTGCAGAACCCACCTTCACAGCTCTGCCTGCACGGCCCTGAATGGACCATGCATTCACCTTTAACTTCCCCGTGTTTTGTCATGTTATAGAACAGGCAGAATATATAACGTCTGTTCTGTGACTTCTGTCATTTCACTCTGTTTCTCTCTATTGGGAGGGAAGACCATTCAATTCACTAAACAGTGTGTGAGCTGCTCTGGCTCAAGGGCCAGCATTAACTGCAATGACCAATGTCCTGTGGGATAAACTGCTTCCTGGCCTCTGTGGGTTTATAGTCCAGATAGAATATGTATGACTCCGTGTCCTGCTGGGCCTGGTGTAACCAGCGCCCTGATACAGTATGAGCAGTCTTCGGGGCGGGCGAGCAGGGAAAGGACAGCTGCTTGGGGCATTTGGAAGACTTCCCTGAAGCCTAGTGTTTTATTTGTTCAGGATAAGGACATGAATTCGTGGTGGACGAAACATGCTGAGTACATGGGGCAGTGGTGTTTGTGTTTTGAAAAGAAGCAGGAGAATGTATCCAGGATGACCTTAGAGGTGGTTTCAAGCAGGAAGCAGAATTTGTAAATTTCTTCAGTTACTCTGGTGCTCAGTACAGTGCCAGTCACACTTGGGAAATAAAACAATAGAGATCCCACTGTCAGGAAGGTGACATTCTTTGAGACAGGCAGTGTGAGCACAAAAATAGTGATATGTGGGTGGAGCTACAAATTGCATATGTCCCAGCAGATTTCCAGAAGATTTCAGGAGATGGAGGGCCTAGGCTAAGGCCTTTGTTCCAGAAGAACAGAGCAGGGAATTAGTTTAGGATTAAATGAGTGTTTCTGGAAGCTCAGGGGACCCAGCATTACATAAGGGGTTTTTAAAAGAAGCTTGAAAGGGAAGGAAAAAATAGTTACAAACTAGAGGAAGAAAATGTTTACTGTGCATTTACTAGGCAGTTCTGACAACCGTGTCCTCCTCCAGCATCTTTGTCATCACAGCTGCCCTTCCTCCAGGCTGCCCCCTGTGGGGTCCACCTTGCTCAGGTTTGCAGAGCAGATCCATGGCGTGCCAGTTCAGCACCACCCCTGGGCTTTCCTGTCTGTTGTGTCATGGATGGACTCTGCTGCTGTGTGCTGAGTGCCATGTGTCTGCACTCCTTCCTCTGCAGGCAGCTCTGGGCAAGTCCATGGGTCCCGGGGAGCTCTGCTCGCCCTACACATACACTACTGCTTTCTGTCTGTGTCCTGGTCCGCCTCTGGCTGACTGCCTGTAGCTTCTTGATGTCCAGTGAAACTGACTCAGACAGGAGACTTTGTGCCTCAATGTCCGGCCGTCATCAGTAGTTTTGCTAGCCACTCCCAGTTTGGTGAATAAACAGCCTCAGTTACAGTAAAAATAACTGTCATTTCTTCAGAGTACCAAGGCTGCCTTATTGTATCTGTGAGGTGCATCTTGTTATCATCACTCACTTCTTGGAGGTGAGTGTGGCTAGAAGAGAGGAAGTAACATCCTTAAAGCCACTTGGCTCATAGGTGGTCACTTTGCACCAATCATTCTGACCCATGCCACTCTCCTCTTTCTAGTAGCAAGACAAAGTAATCTTATACACCTTCTGTTCTAACACACAACAACTATTACCTTTTTCTTATCTCCTCCCCTTCCTCTCATGACCCTTCACACCATCTTAATATATAAAAATCCAGGGGCCGTCACAACCGAAACAACTAGACAGATGACCGAACATAGGCTGCGTGGGGCGACCAGGCCGGCAAGGGGGTTGGTGAGGGATGACCAAACGACTGACCAGCAGGCTGTGTGGGGCGACCAGGCTGGCGGGGGGAGGGAGGGCAGGTGGGGGCGACCAGGCTGGCAGGGGGGCCAGTAAGGGGTGACCAGGCCTGCTGTGGGGCAGTTGAGGTGACCAGGCCAGCAGGGGGACACTTGGGAGCAACCAGGCTAGCAGGGGGCAGTTGGGGGCAACCAGGCTGGCAGGCAGAGGTGGTTAGAGGTGATCTTTCTGGCAGGGGGGGCAGTTAGGGGCGATCAGGCAGGCAGGCAGGTGAACAGTTAGGAGCCATTGGTCCCAATTGTGAGAGGGATGTCCGACTGCCAGTTTAGTGACCATTCCCAGTTCATCATTATTTTCCATGGAAGTTTTTTTCCTGCTCTCGAATCACTTTTCTTTGAAGATGGGGATGACACTATTGTTTTACTCCGATAAATTCAGCCACATCTGATGTTTATCTGAAAACTGGCCACACACTCTAAATTACGTAGCAGTTGCCTTCAATCCCCTGCGGCCCAGCTTCCTGTGTCCACTCACAGGTGGAGCTTGTCTCACAGCCTCCCTGTACCTCTGAAGGTGGAGAGGTGCTGCTCCACAGGCTTTTCAGAAGTGGACTCAGCATCCCTTCTGGAGGAGGTTGTTTTCTGAGGATAGTAGTTAAACAATAGACAGTGAAAGGCAACTTCTTTTCACTTGCCCTTTACATGTTATCAGAGACAGAGCCCACAGTAATGACTGTGAGTGTGTAGTTGCACAAGGAGGTCTGTGAACTGTCAGCAGGTAAAACACAGGCAGCATATGGGCGTTGGCAGGCATTTTACTCTGAAGTGGTTTTGTCCTATTCTTAGTGAAATAGCTCACTGGTATAACCTCTTCTGTGCTTTACTGCCTTTCAGGAGCAGACTGTGTGCTGTGGTCATGACACACAGCTGCTAGTACGTTTCAATTCTGAAGAATGGAGCAGTGTAGACAAGTTACAGACAAATTCCTTGGAGATAGATCATTCCATGAGGCTGAGCTTTTAAAAACCCAGTGCTGGGTGGGGTGAGGCTATAATTTATCAGTGTAGGTAATATGCTGAGATCTTGCATCTTGCACGTTATTTTTACATTAAAGCAATTTAAGTTGGGTATCAGTCACTTTTAGTACTTCAAATGTGTTCTTTGTCAAGATGCTAAGAATAATGTAAGTTTGAAAGTTTTTGATGCTTCTTAACACGAGGAATTTTAATGTTCGTTTTTGTTGAAGAGCATACTGAATTTTTCTTTGTTGGGATTTTAATTTTTTTCTTTGAGTAATTTTAAAAATTATTTCTGAAGGAAACTCATTACTTTCTTCAAAGAAGTGTGGCTCAGTACATGAGGAAAATATGAAAAGAGTAAAATGTTATATGAATGGGAACAATTGTGTTCTTTTATTCCAGTCCTGAAGCTTTTAATTCTACACTTGGGAACGTGTCCAGATTTAAAGGCTCAGTCGCACTTCCCTGAGATATGTATTATTAAAGCATGTGTATCTGTGCTAGTGTGTGGGGGCTTTAGAAGGGCACAGCATACCTCTCAGTTTTATTGCATTGCATTAGATTTATATTTTTAAACTTATTTGTTGTCAAATCATACGTAAAGCCATCTTCTCACAGATGCTTTTTGCACTAAATAATTAACTAGATACTTTCCCCTTCCATGCCTGAGTAATCTTGGAAAGAGTAATACCTGGAGGAAAGATACTACTGTGTCTTGAAATTTGCTTTAAGGGGTGATAGTTAAAATATCACTGCAGTTTGTTTCTTAGAAACTTTATGGTTACTAAGGTGTTCTTCAGTTTAATCTTGTTTATTGTAATTCTTACATTTTTGCTATCTTTGTGTATTTGTAATCATTCTCCAAATCTCTGTTTGACCTTATAGAATTTTAATGTTTTATTCAAAATTTCTTTGTTTGAAAAACTTAAAGAAAAATTCTATCTTGCCCTGGGTGGGTGTGCCCAGTGGTTAGAGCATCAAACAGGTCACAGTTTTGATTCTTGGTCAAGGGCACATACCTACTTTGCAGGTTCATTCCCCAGCCCTTGGGGTGCATGTGGAAGGCAGCCAAGTGATGTGTTTCTCTTTCTTTCTCTCTCTCTCCCTTCCCCCTCCCGTCCCTTCTACTCTATCTAAAATCGATGGAAAAATATCCTTGGGTGAGGATTAACAAAACATACACACACACACACACACACAAAAAAAAAAAACACAACCACACACAAAACAAAACAAAACAAAAACCCTCTATTTCAACATTATGGTTGTATACAGCTATATAGCTGATGTTTTATATGCATCTTTATGTATTCTGTCCCATATTTTTGCTTCCTTTCCCAAAGAATAGCCTAGGTAAGGAGGGACATCTAAATTTGGTAATTCCTTGGAGCACTGCTTTAAATTTGGCTGTTTCTTTTGATAGTCCACATCTCCTTTGATTGCCCACGCTGTTTTCCCATTACTCGTCATCAGTATCATTAATTCTCTCTTTAGGTGATTACTCTGGTGATGATTATGTTTGTTGACCTTATAATCCTGTTCTTTCTAAATACCCACACAGGTGTATTCCAGCTTCTGCTCCCTTTCTACGCAAGTGCTTCTTAAAATATCAGTTTCTGTTTCTGAACTTCTTCCCATTTACCTTCCCAAGAATGTATTCATTGGTTAGTATAGCAGCCTAGGTAGCTCTGTCCTCTCCTCCTCTGTGTCTGTACTGTTCTCCTAAAGATCTTACCCAGGGTTGAGACTGTAATTAGCATCCTTGGGCTGGCAACTCTCAAGTTGTGTCTCCCTCCCTGAGTGCTCCTCAGATGCATATTCCTATTTCTATCTACAGATTTGGTCTCTCCAAATAATAGACATCTCAGATGTAACTGTCCAAGCAGAATGACTATCTTCACCTCAACCCCGACCCACGTGTTGTCCTTGCAGATGGCTCTGTCTCAGTGGGGGAAGGCTCATCCTCTTGTTTCCATAGGCCCTAAACGTGGGTGTTTCATCCTGGACCTACTTCTACTTCTCATATTCCACATTCTGTCCGTGAGATTCAAAATAATATATTCAGAATTTGATCACTTCTCATCTCTTCCTTTCTAGCAATCTTGACCAAATATACCATCATCTCATGTCTGAATTACTCTTGAGATCCTCCTGACTGATCTCTCCTTTCCCTCCTGTAATCTGTCCTCAGCATGCAGACAGACCCATTGCAAGTCAGAATATCATCCCTTTTTGTAGCACCCTGCCCTGGTGCCTCCTTTCTCAAAGTTGTGATCAGGTCTCTGTTTTCCCTTCTGAGGTCCAGCCTTCTTACTCCCTAACCCCCCTCCCTCCTTTGCATTGGGCTCCAGCATGCTGGTCTCATTGCAGGCAAGCCCACCTGAGGGCCTGCCTGCTGCTTGCATCCTTCTCCCCACACCTCTCCCACGTAGTGCGCTGGAGCTGGCTCTTACTAGGTGAGCTGACTGTTACATTATGAGAAATGTTGTGGATCAGTTGACATCATTTTGGGAGCTTGAAATAATTAATAATTACCTAACTGGATAATTTATGCTTATTGATTATTTGTGTTCACACAGTGCCCATAGCAATACATGGTGCATAGAAGGCCCTCAATGAAGAAATGAATTGAATGCTCAGGGCTAATGATGCTAATTTTAGAATAATTTCAAGGCTTCTAAACTGGATGCCTAAAATAGAATGGGAGATTTCTTTTTTTAAAAAAAAACATTGATATATTTGGGCCATGTGCATAGATTTTGGGAAATTAAGTGATGAAATTCACAAAAAAAGAGCTATAGATGATCTTCTAGGTTACTTTTAGAATCAAGTATCCAACTAGTTACTTTAAAATCTCAGGTTCAGTAGAAGCTGTGAGTTACAGTCCTAAAATTGTAGATATTTTTTTTAAATCATGAAATTTTACTCTCAGGATTATAGTTTTGTATTACATATCGTAAGCAAATTTTATACTTTTTATTCTTTAGAGTCTAATCTTTTAGGAATTAGATTTCTTTAATCTTTGTGTTTTCATTCAGAAATTGATGCATTGTAATTTTGGAAAAAAGTTGGTTAACATTTTTCTTCTGTATGTTGTATACTAAATGTCATCTCTTTAAGATCTTAGAATATTTACTCATTGTTGAATTGCCTGTGCCCCTAGCAAATGTGTTAGAAAAGACAGGTGGCTATTAAAGAAACTTGAATTCAGTAACCAATTTTATTTTCTTTGTATTGGCCTATAAATATACAGCCTCTTCAAAACTCCATTATAACATTATTGCATGTGCTTTCTTATATTTGAAATAAATTATTTCATATTTGCTTCTGTTAAAAAAATACTGTGTCCATAATTTTCAAATTCTTATTTACTAATACGTTTAAATCTTTCTCGTAATGCTGTATGACACTTAATGCAGTAACAGTGTCGTTCACACGGATGCTTTCAGTAGCTTTTCTTCCTGTACTTGTGTTGTTCCTCTTTAGATCATTAGTATGGCTTTTGAGAAACACTGACCTCTTTTTGACCCTTGAAGTTTTTCCTTAGTGATATTTCTAGTGTGATTCATTTTCATTTACTTTGAACTGTTGAGTGAGCTATTTAGACAAATGTTTGCTTAATATATATGTGCTTTTTATCTTCATCTGTACAATTTAATACTAACTCTTCATGAGTCCAATAGATGTAAACATGCTTTTCTCATCTGTCTATGAAGCTGAAATGGGATGTAGAGATATGGGAAAAATAACCTGTTGATGAATAAGTTAATCAGGCTTATGTGCTTATAAATTTATTTTTTTAAATATTTTCTCTTAATAGCCACATTTTGAGTACTTGCTGCTTCATCTTCATTAGAAATTAACCCTCAGTTAAAGTAAACCAAAAAGCTATACATAAAAAAGCATTAGTTCTAAAATTCCTATTTTTGATACTTTTAATTTATTTAGTTAGATTAAGAGTACATGGGGTTAAAAATGAAAATTGCACCTAGCTGGCATGGCTCAGTGGTTGAGCGTCGACCTGTGAACCAGGAGGCCACGGTTCGATTCTGAGTCAGGGCACATGCCCTGGTTGAGGACTCGATCCCCCGTAGGGGGCATGCAGGAGGCAGCCGATCAATGATTCTCTCTCATCATTGATGTTTCTGACTCTCTCTCCTCCTTTCCTCTCTGAAATCAATAAAAAAAAAAAATTAAGAAAAAGAAAATCGCATGATTCCACAATACAAACTTGATTGTCTTAATTTCATACAGAAAGGGATATTGTCTCTGAGAACAAAATTATCAGAAGTCTACCTTACCCATCTATTTTTACTTTTTATTTGTTTAGAAATAATGAGAAGTGTTTGCAGACTGTAGCAGCCCAGTGAAGGAATTCTGTTGTCCACATTCTTCATATGCACATAACTGTGAAATCTAATTTTATTTCATACTGTGAGTTATTCACAATCTCTGTAAACTTGTACCTGTACCTGCACCTGAGAGAATGAGACTGTGCTAAGAGAATCTCAAAGTCTTCATTAGATTGTTTTATTTTTCCATTGCCTGATCTGTGCTAGGACAGTTTAATATAAATATTCACTGAATTTATGAATGAGTGTTTGCGTCTCACCTCTAATTAATTTCCTTTCAATGTGCACAAATCTGTGCACCAGGACACTAGTTTATTTATAAAATAGTGTCCTGGTGCACAGATTTGTGCACATTGAAAGGAAATTAATTAATTTGGTTTACACTTCTATTATAAACCAAATTCACGATTGACAATGACAGATTGAAACACACGTGTGCGATTGGCACCAGCAAGAGCTTTATTTGTATCATGCATGTGTGAGTCAACTTAGCCTTCTATATATATAGAATAAACTTTCTTAATTAGACCTGCTTTCTGATTTAGCTAAACTTTTTCCAGCCCAGTGAAGCATCCTAACTTCCCTTTTAGGTAATTGTCAGCAACACAGCAGTAAATATCAACACGAAGCAGATTATCATTGTAGATCATGCAGGGACAACAAAGGATAAAATATTTAACTGTACTATATTCTGCGTAGTGAGAAAACCTGAAGTCATTTTCAAGTTCCACCATTTCTTACTTCTTTTCAGTCGGGTCAAGTTTCTAAACTTTCTAAATCTCTGTTTTCCAGCGAATGAAAAGAAAATAGGATTCTATCGAGTCTCCTATTTACCTACTCCAGGACTTCTGTGAGGATCAAATGAGATGAGGCACATGAAAACATTTCACAAACATTTGGTTAAAGTGTAAATGTTTGCATCTGGGCTATAAAGCAAGTCGTGTTCCTGTGCCGAAGAAACTCCAAGGAGGATAGTTGCTAGGAAGAGGAAGCCGGGTGTTGCTATGTGATGTCATTACCTGGCGCCCACAGCAACCATTTCTGGGCTGGGCTGGGCTGTGGGTCGCATTTTGCGCCATAGGGTCTTGGCAGCATCAGCTGCGATTTGGTGGGGTGTCACTCTGGGGTGGTGGCGGGGCCTGTGTCCCACTTAGGGGAAGCCGAGTGTTGGTTTGTTGGCTCCAAGTCCATGGTGCCGTTTATTTTTAAATGGCCAGTGCGTGTCATGGCAGCTCTTATGTTGAGCGTCTGTCCTCTGGTGGTCAGTGCACATCATAGCTACCGGTTGGACAGACATTTAGCCTTTTATGTATATACTAGAGGCCCGGTGCACGAAATTCATGCACTGGGGAGGGTGTCCCTCAGCCCAGCTTGCACCCTCTCTAATATGGGACCCCTCGGGGGATGTCCAACTGCAGGTTTAGGCCCGATCCCTGTGGAATCGGGCCTAAACCTGCAGTTGGACATCCCTCTCACAATCCGGGACTGCTGGCTCCTAACCGCTCACCTACCTGCCTGGTTGCCCCCTAACTGCTCCCTTGCTGGCCTGATTGCCCTCTAACTGCTCCTCTGTGGGCCTGACTGCCCCCAAATACCCTCCCCTGCTGGCCTGATCACCCCCAAGGCTTTTATTAGTATAGATATGACCCTGCACAGAAAATTTTACTAACCTTGCTTTACAATAAGGGCTTGATGATTGAATCATTAGGACCAGACACCAAGATTTCCTTTCTTTGAATAGTGGAGGGAATACTTATCTTGTCTTTAAGTTGCCCAGAAATTAAAATGAGATAATGACTTAGAAAAGTATAAAAGCACCATATAAAGACAACTGTCTTTTTAATGAAGTGGTAAAATGAAAAACACTTTTTATTCTCCCCTTCCTTCCTTTACAGCTTTTATTTAAACTTTGAAATTTATAAAAATTTCACTCCAATTTTCATTTCTTTACATTCAACATTATTTTGTATTGGTTTCAGGTTTTATATTAGTTACAGAATAGAGGTTAGACAATCATATACTTTACAAAGTGTTCCCCGATATTTCTAGTACCCACCTGGCATCATACCATCATTACAACACTATTGACTATATTCCCTATTTAAGTGACAATGGGTTTACAGGTTCCTTTCAGTCTTTCTTTTGTGTTGCTCGTCCTTCCTTTTCTTTCTCACTTCTTCCCTCATTTTCTTTATATAGTATCTCAATTGGCCATCAAAGCTCAGTGAAGGCACTGGGACACGCTTCATCCATTTTACAGACCAGGAAACTGAGGCCAATTCCAGTTGGCTGTGGAACTTGACTCAGCACACAGGAAGCCCTCAGAGCCATGCTCTTTGCGCTTCCTAAGGGGCAGCGGCCCAGCAAACAGAACAAACCTTCCAGTCAGGCTTCGGAGCCTCTTTCTCAAGCACCTCTTCATTGCGGATGCTCCACATTCTTTCCTCTCCCCCCATTCTTTACTGCCCCCCCTTCTCCGAAGCAGATGGAAGGCTTCCCACTCACTGCCTAGGCATGCTCTGCCATGGGGCAGGGTGTCGCGAGCTTGCTTTTGGGTCAAGGCAAGAGCAGGAGTCACTGCCTCTGAAGTGTGAAGGCCGCCTGAGCATGGCCGGTTAGCACTGGGAGCTTCTCTGAATCACATCAGTCAGTCCAGTACCCTGCAGTGCAGCACCCCTCCACTGAGGTGGCACCACCCCTCAACCCCTGCCTCAGGGGTGAGGGTCCTTGCCCCTCTGCCAGGAGTCCTTCCATGCCCCTTGATCCCTGGCTGGGCCCACCCACGTCTTGGGGGCACTGCAGAACCTCTGTCTCTCTGCAGATGATGCAGATCCCTGCCCTAGGTCTCTGGGAAGCTATGAATCTGTGGCCAGAGGCCTGGTCTGGGTCTCAGCAACCACATGCCTGCAATGTTCCCAGGGACACCGGGAGTGGCTGGGCGAGTCCTGCCTCACCTCCCCAGGGTGCTGATCTCCCCAGGGACCTCCAGGAGTGGCTGGGCAGGCCTGGCCACGTCCCCCCCTGGTTGCCGATCTCCCCAGGGACCCCCAGGAGAGGCTGGATGGGCCCGGCCACGCCCCCCCGGGTTGCTGATCTCCCCAGGGACACCCGGGAGAGGCTGGGCAGCCAGGTCTCGCCTCCCCGGGGCAGCGATCTCCCCAGGGACACCCAGGAGAGGCTGGGCAGCCAGGTCTCGCCTCTCCGGGGCAGCGATCTCCCCAGGGACCCCTGGGAGCAGCTGGGCAGCCCGGCCTCGCCTCCCAGGGGCAGCGATCTTCCCAGCGACCCCCGGAACTAAGAGGACTGGGCGCCGCCATCTTGATCTTCTCAACGGCCGGATAGGCCACCCGGAGTCCCGCCCCCCAGCCTCCCATCGGCCCAATCGTGGGCGTAGCGGAGGTGCGGTCAATTTGCATGTTTCTCTATTATAAGGTAGGATACTAGAAGCCTGATGCACGAAGATTCGTGCTAGAATGGGCTTTCCTTTCCCTGGCTGCTGGCACTGCCTTTCCACTCCGGTCCAGCCCCTTTCCCCTCAGGCCCTGGAGCTGCCTCTTTCCACTTGGGAGCCACCTCTTACCGCTCCAGTCCCGCCTTCCCACGCTGCCCCGAGGCCCTGAGAGACCAGTCACTTGGTGCCTGTGTATGCAAATTAACCGCCATCTTTGTTGGGTTAATTTGCATATCACTCCTGATTGGCTGGTGGCGTAGCGGAGGTACGGTCAATTTACATGTTTGTCTATTATTATGTACGATATATATTTCGAATCCTAAATGTGAAGCCTCAGTAAATGCCTGAAAAATATACTAATTTTTTCTTTTGTTAAATATACACTTTAGCTTAAAAATTAAATATAGTTCAGGAAAAGATTTCTAAGGTTTTGAAGATATAGATATTAGTGCCATGTCTCAGGAAAATTATATTTAACATAATTACACTCATAGTACTCTCAGGTCTGAAGGCCTGGTCTCAGGAGCTGTTGTGATCTGGCCTCTTTGCTAGGTGCTGAGTGCATCTGTGTCCTGGGCACAAGGCACTGCCCTTTGCTTGGAGATTGAGTTTTTCTCTGGACTTGAGATTCTTTAAGTCACAAATCATTTCTTGTTCTCCTTCATGTAATATATGTTCATACCATCAGCACAGACAGATATTTATGAGGAATGACTAAATTACTTTGAATGACCTCTTAATCTAATTTATCCATAATACTTACCTCATTATGGCTTTGGGAATTACTTGTTAAATTATGTTCAACATATACTTGAAAAAGATACATATGTGTTCATATATGTTAAATAATGGTAGCATCTTTTATAAGAAATAGTGAAAAAATCCAACACTTAAAAATTTTTAAATTTATTAAAATACCAGTGTTTCAAATTACAAATACAGAATTCTGCACTTAGAATCATCAGAATGGGAGATTGTGGTGGGGGGGAAAGAAATTCTTTTTTTCAGGTCCTTGCTCAGAAGGAATCTGAAAGGGCCAGAATGTGTACCAGGATGCAGTTTTGGAAGTTAGCCAAGAAAGGATATTCAAAGTTAAACTACCCCTTGATGGTCTGCCCAAAATAAATGGAAGGGAGATGAGACTAAGAAGAGAGGGAGGGCACAGAGGCTCACAGCTAATGATTGAAAAGTGAATTCTGAAAGTGGAATAGCAGGAGGAAGAAAAGCCAAGTGATCCTGATTGATGATCCTTGAGGAAAGCATGTGGCTCAGGCCATCTGTGACCCATATAAAGGGAACAGGACGCTCTGCAGCCTTCAGGGCCAGGCTTGGAGGCAACAAGAAGGGCAAAAGAGATCCCTGAGAGAGCAGAGGGTTTTTTCTTCATTTCAGTCCTCCTTAAGTCTGTTCCTCATATCTTAACATTTCTAATATGTGAAAGCAAATTAAGAGCTGCAAAATGATGTTGATACCAAGCTCCACTCCTCGGGTTCATGTTGTAAACGTGTGTGCAATCAACCAGTAGTGTGGGTTATTTACCAGATAATTTAAGGGATGCCTTTTCCTCAAAACTAGGAGTAAGGAGGGAGTAGGAACTAGTTTCTAAAGCTTTTTGATTTGGAAAAGCATTATAAAAACATGATTGTTAATCACACAATAAGGGAGAGCTTACTTTTTTGTTCACTATAGTAACAATTTACTGCTATAGCAAGATATATGAAAAATACTTTGTATTCTCACTTAATTTCTTAATATTTTTTTGGATTGATTTTTGTTGACATTCAAAAAAAAAAGGAAAAATATTATAATTTTATTGTATTTCTAATTCCTTTCAACAACAAAAAGAAATTATAGCTAGAAGTTTAAGTGAATTCCAAACTGTGTGAAGAAAATTCTAAAATACACAATGAAGCTTTGTAAGAAAAAGATTGAATTTAACTAAAACAGCCTGAGTTAATTCTTCCCAGAAGGTGTTGTCTTAAATTAAGAACCCTTTTACAAGTATATTAGAAAAAAAAGTAATATCAGAGTACAAGTAAATTCATTTATAAATGAGAAGAGAGATAAAATTAGTGAAATTAATTTTAAAGTAGTTGCACTACCAAACTGATTTTTAAAAATTGGTTTTTACTATTGGGTTATTAATATTGTTTCACACACTTGAAAATGAGGTCCCAGAGCAGTAGAGGAATTGATACATATAACTGCTCAAAACCTAAGTAAAATAATTCCTTGAATAAATACATATTAACTTGGTTGTCTTATATGCAACATGCGGTGTTTAGGAAATTATCTAATGAACTTCATGAATCAGTAGAAATTATTTTTCAGAGATGCTAAATCATAGGGGGGAAAATGAATGTTCAAAAATCCTATTACCATCTTACAAATTTTAGAAAAACATAAGAATATGGTCATACATTCTTCATGTTCAATAATTTTATATATAATTCCAAACAACATGAATCAGCCCCATTCAAATACAGTGTTGGTAGGCATCCCAGCTATAAACTCTTCCTTACAAAGTCTGAGCATGTTCAGTAGTTAAAACCTTTTTAAAGAGTAACAGTTTCTCTTTACATATTGAACACCTTTAGAGAATACACAAATGATTTTGTCTTCAAGAGTGGTTTACATAGTTTTCCAGTTTGTACTAATGGAATTTTCTAACAACAGTTCTTCAGGTTCTCTGTTGGGTGGTGTGGGCTTCGTGGACTAAGTAACCAATATTTTTTCTTTCGTAGTAGAGGTCAAATTTCATTTATACTTATATTTCTACTAGAGGCCCGATGCACAAAGATTCGTGCAAAAATCGGCCTTCCTTCCCCTGGCTGCCAGCACAGCCTTTGCTCCGGCCGGAGCCGCTTTTCCACTTTCCCATGCTGCCCAGAGGCCTGGGGCGGTGCAGAACACCTGTGTCATCACCATGGCGATGACGCAAGCATTCCACCCCCCGGCCACTGGTGATGATTATGTTTGTTGACCTTATAATCCTGTTCTTTCTAAATACCCACACAGGTATATTCCAGCTTCTGCTCCCTTTCTACGCAAGTGCTTCTTAAAATATCAGTTTCTGTTTCTGAACTTCTTCCCATTCACCTTCCCAAGAATGTATTTATATGCAAATTAACCTGTCATCTTTGTTGGGTTAATTTGCATACTCATCCCTGATTGGTTGGTGGGCGTTGTGAAGGTACGATCAATTTGCATGTTACTCTTTTATTAGAGTAGATATTTTTAGTAGGAAATGATAAGCAAAATAACCAAAAACAAAAACAGAATAATGACGTTTTGCCCACAATCTTAAGCATAAAAATTGAAGAGCTAGGCTTTGAGCAGTGTGTATCAAGGGGCAGGGTTTAACAGAAATCACAACTTCAGTATCATCTGTAGTTATGTCACACTCCTCTGCTAGCAGCCTCTACTTGTTTTTCTCCCTAGCCTTTATCTGGAAGTTATTTGGCTTTGTGTCTTTGCTTAAAACCTCTTCCCACTTCAGAACTACAGTCCTTGGATTCTTCATTTCAGTTAAAAAAACCCTAAGCTACAAACTCATGAGGCTCCAGGTTTCCATGATGCTCATTAAGATTGAAAAACCCTGTTGGTTTGCATTTTTTTCATTGAAGACTAAAAAGAATTCCTTCTTTTCTGTATTAAACATGAGGAATAAACTGCCAGCAGAAATACAGGTGGAAGCTGTACCTCCTTGGCCTCCCTTTGCATTTTTAAATTTTACTTTAATCTTCACCTGAGGATGCGTTTATTGATTTTAGAGAGAGAGAAAAATCAATGTGAAAGAGAAACATTGATCAGTTGCCCCCCTCAGGAGCCCTAACTGGGGACTGACCCTGCATCTCTGGGCCTGATCCGCAGCCCCCTCAGTGACTGCAGGACTGACTTCCGGTGTTTGGTCATCCGTTTGGTTGTTTTGGATGTTACAGACCCTGGCTCTTTATATATATAGATACTTTCTTCATTGGTTTCTGTACCCAATAAAGGCGGATCCCTTCAATTCTTAGAGGTCCTGCTCATGTGCATCCCTCCGGCAGTCTTCTCCTAGCACTCAAGTCAGTGGACTGCACCTCCATCCTCATCCTGCATGATTGTCCTTTGTAGCTCTTAGCCCCACATGACCTGTCATATAAATATTCAGTCATTGTTCCACCCACTTAGGAAGCCTGTGGGTGACAGCAGAGACTTGGTTTATTTTGTCCATGGCTCTGTTGTCAAGGCCTGGATTAGAGAGTGTCTGAACCACATTAGGCACTCAATAAATAATGCTTCTTGAATGGATGAGTGATTTGAATCCAACCTGTATTTCTGGATAGTAATTTAGAGATCAGTAAAAGCAGTTCCCATGATACAGATTCCATGTGTCTGTCAAGCATTATTTATGATGTTCTTTGGTTTGCATAAAAAACTAGGGTTCCTCCCATAAGATATACTTTGAAGAGAAATTAACATTCAGTAGCTGTTTACAATTATTGTTATAAACTTAGTTTATGGCAATGATATCTTAATAGAACTGATTACTCAAATGCTGTCTTTGCTCAAATATCGATTGTACAGTTTTCCCTTGGAGGTGTTTGTACTTTAGTCATAGTCATGCCGTCTGCCTGTCCTGGAGATATTTATTTAAATTACAACTATTGACATATTTCCTTCTTTTTTACAAGCTGCAAGTATGTTTTATAATAAGAGTGTCATCTGATACTAAGAATTTAATTATATTCTCTTCATGATGAAGAGTCTGACAGTTAGAGAGATGTCCTAAGTGGCTGCATAGTTGTATGTCTCTTATACATATTAACTAGAAATATGTCACGTCATCATGGGAAGGGTACGAGTCAGGCCCACCTGAGTGTGACCTGAAAGCAAGGGCAGGAGGCCTAGCACAAGGTGTGGGGCATGGCAATTGGTCCTGGTGACCAAGATTAATGAAACTCAGATGGGTTTTAATTAGTGCAGCCGCAGTCATCAATTATCTGCTGCACACAAATATTGTTATATTTGGGAAATTCTTGATTTATTTTATTCCACTGGCCAGCAGATTTAGATGAATGAGTTCTCATCATAAACATTCTGAGAAAAATCGCTGGAGGCCACAGTTTATTATTTAGGACACAATCAGCAAGAGTGAGCAACACAGAACAAAATGTTGGAAAGTATGCTCAGCATTAATTTGGAAATTGTGCTGAAATGTTTGGTGGCCGCAGGTTATCAGAAACCTGGGGGGTGTCTGTACCAACTTCTGAGCGGTCTGTCAAGAAGGGAGCTGCCATGCTTCAGGCAGAAGGGGTGCAGCACCTGTCAGTGTGATTGGGCCGCAGATCTGTGTGCCCCACCCGCCACACTGTAAGCACGTGCTTTAGCAGAAGAATGACAGGTACAGATCATGTCACAGTAGAAAAAAACAGCACTTTCTGAGTATAAAAAAGGTCTCTGTTCATCAGTGTACCTGTGACTTACCTACTCTTGCACATGTTTGTTGTGGGATTTATTTTTGTTGTAGTTTTTGACATTTTAGCCTTGAATTAAAAAGGTTTAAGAAATATATACAACTTTTGAGGGGAGGGAATATTATAGACCATTGTTTTTCCATGTTTGTAACTAGCTGTATCAAACAGATATTTTTAACATTCTTGAATTAAATTGGGAGCAAAATCTGGAATTATTAGAATAAAGGCTGTTTTTAAATTTATGTAAATTTTGTATATTTGTAATTTAATCTGCTGAACTCTGTAATTTAGTGAGGCTGTCTAATGCAGAGTTTCAGATATGATAGGTCAACATGAAACATCACTTCGTGCTTTTACTTTTTCACAGTAGGAAATCTCTGTCAAATTCTTATTCAGCAGACAAGGACAAAGAAAGACGTGAACTTGGCTTACATAGTTGTCTAAATTACAGAGTATAATGGGGTTGCCAGGGTTGCTGTTCTGAAGGATGGGTTATAAGTCATAACCAAGGCCTTATAACAAATCTGTTGCAAATAATGTTTTTAAAGTCTTGTGGCATGGTAGTCAATTTATGTGAAGATAGGATTATTCCACATCAGAAGTATACTCATTAAAATGTTCTGAGTCTTGTCTTGTGTATAAGAAAAAAAGGGACATCTCTAATACTTTCAACAATAAAGGTAAATTATAAAAAACAAGATTTCTGTTTCTTGAATAATCATTTCATGGTCAATTTATAGTTTAATGAATTAGTCAAATTTTATTAACATCACAATATAATCCAAATCATGATTTCCAAAGGGAAAAAAAAGGTGAGGTATGTTTCTGGTGTAGTAGTAGTAGTGTGACTAATATTGGTTCTTGCTGAGGAGATCCAGTTTTGTCTCTAGAAAAGGAAGAGAATGTAGTAAATGCTCGCACATGTTCTGTACAGTAAATTGGAATGGCTGTTATCACATCTGCATTGTCAGAGAGTTGGCGATTGATGCTCTCAGCTTCATAGTGAGCAAGAGGTTAGTGACTGATCACATTGCGGAGGTGATCATGGCCTGGATTATCTCAGTTCTTAGAGAGCTTGTGAGCAGTTTATATATTGAAGGGAAGCCATTAGATAATTTTAAATGGTTTCATGGAAGAATTCATTCATTATTTACTTTCTAGAACTCGTAATATTTCCCTGCCATATATTTGATGGTCTGTACATTTTTGGTGGATGAATGAGTGAGCTTAACCCAAGTCAGTCTGCCTGGCTCCTTTACTGGGTCAACCAGAGTGATTAATTCCTTAATTTTGTTTTGGCAGTTGTAAAGTAAGTGTTGGATTAGATAATTTTTAAGATTATATGGTATTAAAATTCTTTGATTGCAGTGTTTCCTCTGAGGAATATCTCTGCTAACTATCATGAGATGGGGTACCTATTTGGAGGTGAATGAATTCTTTACAGAATTCATATTTTTGCTCTACAAATATTGATAATTTTGTAAGAAACATTTTAAAATTTATTTTCAGTTTTGGAACATATGGCATAAATATTATTTTGTTGATTCATGTGCCATTTCTGAGCTTTAGCTATTATGGTATAGTGATATATTAATTTTCCCATGAAAATTAATCTCTTAAAATTTTTAATTCAGATTTTGTTTTCCTCAGTTTATTTTATTTTTTATTATAATGTATATGTGAACAAAAATTACATATATTATCTATTTATCTACAGATTGTTATTTTTGATACTATATATTATTATCTAATATATACATTTATATATATATTTCTTATATGCATATAATGTAATTTCAAGAATAGTAGTAGATACCATCACCCAGGTTACTGTGATGTAGCTTGTGACATGGAGCATAGCCGTTACTTCCAAACCTTCTGTGTTCTTCTCTCTGATTACATTCCTTTCTTCAGAGTGACCACTCTTCTTATTTCTGTTAATCATATTGAACATTGACTATTTAAACCCTATATGAACAGTATATAGATTAGAGAAATATGTCTTCTTAGATTTTTTTCTCAGTATTGTTTTTAATTTCTGATCTTTAGAAAACCTAGTTATCTGTTATTATCTTAGACACTTATGCTATTAGTATATTTAAATGTGACTTTAAAACCCAACATATTAGTAACTTATTTTAAGTGAGTGCACTGATAAATAAGAATTTTTATACAAAACATTTGCAAAACATTCTATCTGTAGGTTTTTCCTAATATTTTTGTTCTATTCTGTAAATTAAGTTACATTTATATATGAACTTTTATTACAAAAGGATATTATTAATTTGAAAACATATACCTTTATCATGCCAGAAATATCTGACCATGGTGAATGCTTCTTGCTCAAGAAGGAAATTCAAAACCTGATTTTTAATAATAAAACAAGACATATGTTTTAAGTTGTTAAATGGTCTTTGGAAAATAGAGGTTACATAATTTAAACATTAATAATCACAAAAGCTTTGGGCTTTTGATTATATATTTAATGTTTTGAACAATTCTGTCTTTTTGTTTTCCTACTCAAAAAAAGCTATAATGGTGAAATTGTTCTTACCTTTAGTGTTTTATAACTTTAGACATAATTTATAAGAATAATGACATGAATAAAATATGCTGATATTTAATAAATATAAATTATGTGTTTGCAAATTTAATTTTTGGGGACTATATAATGCTTCCATAAGTTTCTCAAAAGTTGTGATGGATTCTGTAAAAATATGAAATACCATCTAGCGTAATAGCCTTCTATGTAATGACTGCAGCCTCGTATAAATGAACTGGCTTTTTTGAAGCCTCTGCTTTCTGGCTGAGGTTGTGGCGGGCAGGAGGGTTGGAACACACAACACCAGGAGAAATTTGGTGATGGAAGCCATACTTTACGTTTTTGCTTTCTCCCTTTTAGTTCAGCTGGATACACACCTCACACTGAATTGCCACGTTATCACTTTGTCATGGGCTGTGACAACCCCCTAACAATGAGAGTCTTCTCTTTTGTTTATAACACTTAAATATGTCTTGGCCATTAGAACTTTTTCTTTTGTGAATAAAATTGTTTTGCACTGACTTTTTTATTCTAGCAAGGAGAAAGAAAAGCAACCCTATTTCCTATTACAAATTATCATAAATATTGGAGATGCAGATTTTTCTTAGATCATTAGCATATCATGCTGCGACCCACACCAGAATGTACCATTAACAAAGCCGCCTTCATGTAATTAATGTAAATAATATGGAACTACAGCTTGAGTTACCCAGTCAGCCTTGGCAAAAAGCATTTGTCATAACGCATCATCTGAGGAGCCCGGCCTCAATTCAAATTAAACTTCATGGGTTTGCCCCTTTATTTTTCCTCTTACACTATAAATTTCGGTGAAACATTTATGACTATAAATTTCTCTGAAACACCTATATAGGAGAAGAAAGCAATCTAGTAAGCTGAAATTAAAATTTTATTATTTACTGTGCCTGTGCTATGGAGGACAATTAGTATCTTCATAAAGGCAGAGCCGGAGACCCTGGGAGTGCAGCGAGGGTCCCCTCCCATCCTGAGAAGGGTTTGCTGTCCTCTGCAGCTGCCAGCACATCTGAAGTATGGCTTCTGTCTGCCATTCGCTACTATTGCCCTCTGACTCCAAAACACAGAGGAGCGCTGTAAATTTTTCATGAAGAGGTTTCAGTCTGTAAAACAGCAAACAGGAATAATGTTTTAAATGCAATCATTGTCAAGTTTGAACAATGTAATTTATCAAGAGAGCAGTTTGTACTATATAATAAGTTTCATATATTAATACAATTTTTCATCTGATGTCAGGCTTCTGATTTATGAATAGCCCATGATCTAAGGTGATCATTGAATTATAATTCAAGTAATAAGAAGCCAGGAACAAGACACTGGAACTGCTACCCTGCATTAGCTTGCATGCCACCAAGCCAATTTACTAAACAACCGTGGGCTAAATGATACAGTTTTTCTAATTCAAAGAAGGCACTCGTTAATTAGATAAAGGCTAAAGCTCTCATTATTTTTAAATGATTTAAGAACGGGTAAAGATCTTACAGCTTATACTGCAACTCTAATAGTTCTCTGCTTACTGCCTTGTAATAAGAGTATTAAAGACAGATGGGCCAGGCCGATTTAAACCAATTATAGCATTTCTTGTACACCAGTAGCAGGGACTATTCACGGGCACATCAGATGCTAAGATTCGACATGTTTCAGATGGCTGAGACACCACTGATTAATGTGATTTATGAATAAGTGGTTTCCTTCTGCTCAGTTTTAGGGAATCATCACACCTATGGACTATAGTTAGTAGTTCTTTAGCCTTAGTTCTTACATCTGAGTAATTTTTATAAGTGTTTTTATAGATACTTAACTTTCTGATGTGCCAAAGTGAAAACATTTTAAAAAAATTGTTGATTTATGAAGTTCCTGGTAAATACCAGGTTCTGGGCTGGGCCCAGGCAGCATCTAAACTCATCAAGTGAGTTTCCTTTTAATCATCTTGATTCCTGTGATGGCAAATGGATAACAAATTCTAGACAAAAGTCAGGCCATTGTTAGAGTTTAAAAAATTGACATAGCACATTCTTCTAAGAATTTGAATTTGCTTTATAGTAAATATAGTCAAATTTTGGAGTACATAAAAATTCCAAGTCATAAAGTAGCTAATGTTTTGTGAAAATTAATGAAGTACTGAGTACTTGAGTTCTTTGTCTATATACTTTTACTACTTAATTGCATTTATTCTTATGCTGATGGCAAATACCTTGTATGATGTCTGCTTGTGGAGCCATCCATTTCCTTGTGGCAGGGTTGGTTGGATGCTCTTCTCTGCCTCTCTCTCTTCCTTTCTCCCTCCACTCCAGGTAATAGTGATAATGAAAAATGTTCACATTTTATCACCTAGTTGTCCATAAGTATTTGCCTTGACTTAAAGAATTCATTTCCATTGTTTACTCACTGTATAAATTTCCCAGGATGCTTTAAATATCATTGGGTTTTCCTTTTCCTTGTCAGTTTCCTCTCATTTGTTTTGGTTACTGGCATGGTCAGCCTCAGATTCAGCTGATTTTGCCTACAGGAAGCATCTGCCTTGTACACAGAGAGGGGCCATGCCACCTATCCTGAAAAAATAGTCACTGGCTGATATTTCTTTATAGTTAAAATTGGCAACCCCTTCATAAATGTATTTAGTGAAATTGACAGTCTTTGAGAAAATAGGAGGACTTGTGTGTTACCTTCAGCCCTGCCTGGGGGCTGCTGGTGACTATCCTCTGTGATCTTACAGACAGCGCGGCATCCTTCTCTTCTCACACTTGCTTAGCCACCTTACCTTCTTTGCTCATCCCAGCTTTAATTAGTTATTTCAATATTATTTGGCATATGCTTGTGATGAAAGATGCACCTGCCTATAAAGAAAATCTCTATATCAGAGGGTTCAGATTCTTCTACGTTCCTCCTCTGTTGCCCTTATTTTTTGTATTTTTAAAAAAGTCCTTATCTGAGCAACAACAAGATATGTTATTAATGGACCCTGAGTAGAACAAGTTATTTGTTACAGTAACTTTTGACCTGTTTAATAAGTACTCATGCTGTGCAGTGGAGTTTTTATTGTGCTCTGCAGTGCATGGCTATGAAGTGCAGTACATAATAAAATAAAAGCAATAATGTGGATATTTCTGAGGGATCCATCAGCGCTGACCTGCAGCAACATATTTCATGTGGTTTGTCTGGGTCTGAATGTTTGAAAGTTATAGCTGAAATTACTGGAGACAATATTGTGTTTATGACTCTGATCGTGTACCATTGAAAGGAACCTCACCCTGTGTGATTCCCACAACTGTTCCTATGACAGTTCATTAGTGTTGGTGTCAAGAAACAAATGAAAAGACGAAACACATTTAGTATTAGGCAATAAGGCAGTTTAAGCTAAGCATTGATATTTAATGTATACTAGTAAGTGTAAAAAGTGAACGTAGATCCATTCTGATAGGGAAGAGGAGAGGACAGGTCGTTTGGTAGTTGTAGGTAGGTTTTGATGTGTGTGGAATGTTCAGGTCTGTGCTTCCTAAGATCATTAATTTCACTCCAGGTGGGTTTTTGCAGGAAAGGCAGGAAGGTGGTTTGGGGGGGAAGAAACTGTCTTCAATGGAACACTGTGGGTCCGTTGTACAGATGCTCGTCTTGACAATGGAACTGCTTCATATTGGGGGAGATTTCCAGTTGAATCTGAAAAATACATTTATCTGTAAAAAGATAAATTACTAGTTTGAAATATAATTTGTGTTTTCTTATCTCTTTCTTATCATATTTTACATATCTTGAGGATGGAGGCCTGTGTCCTATTTACGAGTATCTTTGTGTTTCCAGAACACAGGATAGGATCTGGCCCATAGCGATGTTCCAGAGACTGTTAAATTAATATTAATAGTAGTGGAGATACGTGACTTTTTTCCTTGTGACAGCTCCCAAATAGTGTGAGGCCGAGGAAGCCCATTCAGAAATAAATGGATTCCTAACCTTCGAGTTGAGATGTGCAGCACTGTATTTCAAATGACTACTGCCTGTTTTTATTCTTTATTAAAAGAAAATCCATCTGTCTTGATCAGCCAGGTCATTTTGAGTGTTTTCATTTGTATGAAAACCTCATACTTGTATTTTTTGAGAGGTATGTAGTTATAGAATAATTAGTTTCATCCAGAAGAGTTTGTAACTCAGCTTTTAGTGAACTGCAGAACCTTGGTGTTATTATTGTTATTATTACTATTATTATCATTATTGTTATTCCTTAACAGACCAAAATATAAAATCACCAATTTTCAGCAAGTTCATAACAACTATACGGACACAGTTAATTCATGGATTTCTTTTGTGTACCATTTCTGTTGCTGCCAAAGTAAAATTTTAAGCCACATTTTCAGACTCCTCAACATTCACTAGTGTGTTGATTCTGTAAATTTTGTTTTGAATTTTGTAGTGGGGTAGGAAAGATTAAGTGGTACATAACTTTTCAACATTAGTTCAGCTCTGTGCTGTGATTTTATATGACTGTGTAAGTTACTGGTGTTTGATTTCATGGATAGAAATATGGAAATATTGATTAAAAAGCAAGGCAACTGTAAAAATAGTAATAAATTTTATGTGATTACGCTTTATATGTATTTTTATAAATAAAACCATTAGCTTTAAAAATCATTGTATACTTTTGAATTATTTCAAAGGTAATAGCTGGATATATACACACGCACACAGTATGTTAAAATGACTCAGCCTTCCATATATGCCATTAGAAGACCTTTTGAAGCTGTCTTTTCCCCATCCGTTGTGTCCACCACATTTTATATGGCCCAGCATCAGGCAGCAAGAAAACCTGATTGGACCTCCAGGAAGTGCTCTGATGTTAATCAGCCTCGTGTGCAAGACAGGAAAGCAGATAGTCCGAAATTGCACTTTAAACTAAGACAGACTGTCAGTCTTGGGGAATGGTGGGGAATGGCCTATTTATGTAATCAGATACTAACCCTGGGAGGAAGCTGCCAACACATTCTTGTTGTGTAAGCAGCAGGCAAACTGTGCTTTATCTGACAGACAGTGTGTAAATCTGTCCATGCAAACACCCAAATGTGTAGTTTGCTCCTAGTCACTGTAATAATCTGCTTATTTTCGTCTGCCAGAGCAGTGACATCACTCAGCAGAATGTGCCGCAGACATGAGGCCCAGATAAGACGGCTTTGGTGTCCGTCATTCACCCCTTGATTGGCAAGGAGATAAATAGGAATTTACTAGAGGTTTCCTTTCAGCTGAAAGAATGGACAACATGCTCTGGACAGGAATAACTTTGTTGAGCTTGGTTATTTTATAGCTGTAGGCAATGGATAGAATACATCATGTTTAGTTATAGTTTCTTGGTGTAAGTAACCTACCATATCAATAACTATTGAATGGTTCTATCCAAAGGGAATCTTCTTTAATTTGTTAAGATGCCTTTCTTGCTATTTATTTGTATTTATTTCATTGACTTTTATACATGTTATTTTCAGCACCCTTTTATTTTCATTTTAAAAACACCTTGTATTATTTCATTATTTGTTCAAAGAGAGTTAAAGGTGAATTCACCATTTTTATATATCTATTCAATGAGAATAGAACACCTTTCACTGGAAGATCTATACTATATTCTTATTAATTGTGAGTAGCATTTCTTTGTTATTCACTCATTGGATAAGCAGTGTAATTTTAGGAATTTTATATTACTGTTAAGATTATTTACATTGTTTAAATTTCATTCAAATCTTCAGATTGGTTTTATCAAATAAATTATTTCTCTGCTAATCCTACATAATAAAATGGTAATATGTAAATTACCATCACTCCGCTACGCTCACGATTGGGCCAGCAGGAGGCGCAGGGGGCGGGACTCAGGGTGGCCGGGGTAGCTGATTGGGCCAGCAGGATGCTGAGCTCGCGGCGCCAGTGGCGCCGCGAGCTCAGCGTCTGTGTCATGGCTGCGCCGGAGGCTTTCGGAAGGCCTGGTGCACCGGCGGACAGCCGGCCAGCTCCCCCGCGATCAAAAGCCAAAGCGGGGGAGCTGGCCGGCTGTCTGCTCCGGCACAAGGCCTTTCGAAAGCCTCCGCCGCGCCGGAGGCTTTCGGAAGGCCTGGTGCACCGGCGGACAGCCAGCCCGCTGGTGCACCAGGTGCATGATTAAATCATGCACTGGGCCTCTAGTTATAAATAATGATTGGCAGCATTATTGATTATTTTAAAAAAGGGAAACCCCAATACTGTGCCATAGTTTTATGATCAGTAACTTTATAGGACACTCCTTTAAACTCTCACCAGGGAAGGCTAGCTGTCAGTCAGATTGAGCTGAGGGTTGCATATGCCATAGCTGAGCCACCAGATAGAGACTGTCTTGCCCTGTACAGGGTTTTTATAGAATTTTAACAGCAGTCATAGAGAAGTAAAAAATGTACAAAAGCATACATCCCGACACTCTGGTATTAGCCTGGTGGATAAGTGCACAATTACATGAGATGGAGTTGTATTCATCTTCATTTTGATTGCCCATGTGCCAAAATACAAAGCGCATCAGTGTATCTTTATTGAAACTATGTACTGCTATCACACATGGTACTACCTTCATATATTAGTAGTCAGATTTTAATTGGTTTTATTAGTTGCCAGACTGCCCACGTTTTCAAATTAACTTACTTTGAAACATATACCCTAAGATTTGATCATCAAATTCTCAAATTTTTACCTCTTTTCTTCTGTTGCCAACTCTGTCCACCAGGTCAGTTCCTGATCTGATCTGTATCAGCTCAGGTCAAAGTTAGAATTCAACCAGAGGATGTGTTTTCTTTATAGCAGTTAACATGTACTGGTGTTTCCACTCTCCTTGTTCCCCAGAGGAATATTTCCTGATTTTCTTTCACCTGGACTTTTATTCCAGGTGCTTTACTTTTACCTTCGACTTCAAAGTGAGCATGTTTATGTTATTTAATGCTCTATTGTAGATTATTTGTGAAGAATACTAGGTGCCAGTAATTGATAAAAACTTATTTATTTTGAAAAACTAGAGGCCTGGTGAACGAAATTTGCGCACTGTAGGGGGGGGGTCTTCTCAGCCCGACCTGCACCCTCTCACAATCTGGAACCCCTCGGGGAATGTCCGCCTGCTGGCTTAGGCTCAATCCCCATGGGCATCAGACATCCCGGCAGTCAGACATCCCTCACAGTCTGGGACCCCTCGCTCCTTACCGCCTGCCTGCTCGCTGCTCCTTACTGCTCGGCTCGCTGCTCCTTAGTGCTGCCGTGGAGGCAGGAGAGGCTCCTACCACCGCCGCTGCGCTTGCCAGCCGTGAGCCCAGCTTCTGGCTGAATGGCACTCCCCCGGTGGGAGTGCACTGACCACCAGGGGGCAGCTCCTGCATTGAGTGTCTGCCCCCTGATGGTCAGTGCGCATCATAGCAACTGGTTGTTCTGGTCGTTGTGCTGTAATGGTCATTAGGCTTTTATTATATAGACTAAAGGCCCGGTGCACGAAATTAGTGCATGGAGGGGTGTGTCCCTCAGCCCAGCCTGCACCCTCTACAATCTGGGACCCCTTGAGGGATGTCCGACTGCCCGTTTAGGCCCGATCCCGGTAGGATCGGGCCTAAACGGGCAGTCGGACATCCCTCTCACAATCCAGGACTGCTGGCTCCCAACTGCTCGCCTGCCTGCCTTCCTGATTGCACCTAACTGCTTCTGCCTGCCAGCCTGATCACCCCCTAACCACTCTGCTTCCAGCCTGATTGATGCCTAACTGCTCCCCTGCCAGCCTGTTTGCCCCTAACTACCCTCCCCTACGGGCCTAGTCACCCCTAACTGCCCTCCCCTGCAGGCCTGGTCCCCCCCAACTGCTCTCCCCTGCAGGCCTGGTTCCCCCCCATCTGCCCTTTCTGCATTCCTGGTTGCTCCCAACTTCCCTCCTCTACCGGCCTGGTCACCCCTAACTGCCCTCCTCTTCAGGCTTGATCACCCCCAACTGCCCTCCCCTGCAGGCTTGATCGCCCCAAACTGCCCTCCCCTGCTGGCCTGATTGCCCACAACTGCCCTCCCTTGCAGACCTGGTCCCTCCCAACTGCCCTCCCCTGCTGGCCATCTTGTGGCGGCCATCTTGTGTCCACATGGGGACAGCCATCCTGTGTGTTGGAGTGATGGTCAATTTGCATATTATTCTTTTATTAGATAGGATTAGATAGGATAGAGGCCTGGTGCACAGGTGGGGGCCGGCTGGTTTGCCCTGAAGGGTGTCCCGAATCAGGGTGGGGTTCCCTTGGAGCATGGGGCAGCCTGGGCGAGGGGCCTGTGGTGGTTTCCAGGCTGGTCACGCCTCCCGGCGACCCAAGCGGAGGCCCTGGTATCTGGGATTTATTTATCTTCTATAATTGAAACTTTGTAGCGTTGAGCAGAGCCAAGCTTCCTGCTCCTTCCAGCTCCATGGCCACAGCCATTTTTGTTGGGATTTATTTATCTTCTCTAATTGAAACTTTGTAGCCTTAAGCGGAGGCCAAGGCAGGCCAGGGCAAGCGGAAAGCTTGGCTTCCTCCATTGCCAGAGAAACCAAGCCTCCTACTCTCTCCAGCTCCGTGGCTGCCGCCATTTTTGGGGGATTTATTTATCTTCTATAATTGAAACTTTCTATCTTTAAGTGGAGGCCAGGGCAGGCGGAAAGCTTGGCTTCCCCCATTCCCGGGGAAACCCAAGCCTCCTGCTCTCTCCGTGGCTGCAGCCATCTTGTTGGGTTAATTTGCATATTCACTCCTGATTCGCTGCTGAGCGTGGCTTGTGGTTGTAGTGGGGGTACAGTCAATTTGCATATTACTCTTTTATTAGATAGGATGTTAGTGATATTTGGAGATTTACCACACATCTCTGGATATTCCATGTGGTGGTTTGAACAAACGAGGACACACAGCTCTTCTGTCTTACAACAACTTTCCTTTAGTTCTTAGCTCTTAAGCAGGCTTTTGTGATATCACCTTGTCCTCTGCATCTTCTGGTTATCCTATATAATAAAAGGCTACTATGCAAATTGACTGAACAGCGGAACGACTGGTCGCTGTGATGTGCACTGACTACCAGGTGGCAGACGCTCAATGCAGGAGTTGCTCCCTTGTGGTCAGTGTGCTCCCACAGGGGTGCAGCACTCAGCCAGAAGCCGGGCTCATGGCTGGTGAGCGCAGCGGCGGTGGCTGGAGCCTCTTCTGCCTCCACAGCATCGCTAAGGATGTCTGACTGCCATCTTAGGCCCACTCTCTGTGGCAGTCGGACATTCCCCAACATCCCCCAAGTGCTCCCGAACTGCAAGAGGGCAGGCCGGGCTGAGGGACTCCTCCCCCCACCCCCCCCCCCACCCCGAGTACACTAATTTTGTGCACTGGGCCTCTAGTCCTTTATAATAAAAGGCTAATATGCAAATTGTCCCTTCGACTGGAAATTTGACTGGGAATTCAACCAGAGTTTGAACAGGGGGTGGGGCTGGCTGGCCAACGGCCCACGGCCCCTCCCCTGGCTGGTCCCACCCCTGATTGCTCCCCCTCCCCTGATTAGGGGGCAGGGGTGGCTAGCCAACAGCCCATGGCCCCTCCCCCCAGCTGGCCCAGCCCGATCGACCCTGATCGGGGCAGGCCAGCTGCACCCCACCTGTGCATGAATTCATGCACTGGGCCTCTAGTATAGTATAAAAGTCTCCTTTATTCCTTTTATTGGTATGACTTTCTATCCTAGTCTCTCAGTTTTAGTGGGGGTTTTGAATTCAGTATTTGATCTGGCACCTGCTTTCTGTAAGGCCTAGAGCAGCTGATTTTATGGTGTTGGTTACAGCAAGCACTTTCTGTTCCTTTGCTGTTATTATCCTCCCACCTCCCCATCCTTATGCTTCTGGTTTTTTTATTATGCAGCTATGACTGCCAGAAGAATGGATTAGAGTTACTTTCTGTTGGTTTGGTTTACTGCATTAGATAATTAAAGAATAAAGATTCTGAAGTCCCTGCCTCCTGGAAGTTGGCTCTCTTTGTTCCAGTGGAGTTAACTAGCATTTGGATGCATATAGACCCCACACTTAGAAAGACGGGCCTTGGGATAGGATGTAGCTAGAATTTCCCACTAGTGGTGATGGTTCCTTGATCTTATCCAGATATAGGCAACCGACTCTTCCCTGGAGCCCTTCTTTCCTGTACTGGGGAGGGACAGCCTCTGGTAGCTTCACTTTACAATCTTCGACTTCCCTACACCTTATCCGTAGGGCTGGACTCGGTGGAAATTCAGTTGAAATTAGGTTTTATTGTTAAGACATATTCTAGAACTATTTTATTCCAGCTGCATGTACATGTCTAGAAATTCAGGCTGAAGGAATAGTCAAGGCATTGATTTCACAGCCATGTTGGTGTCCAGGATGATGTCCACCGCACTTCTGGGCCTGGCCTCCTTCAACAGCTCTTTGTGGTTTAAAATATGTCATTGGGAAGGTCATTTATCAGAAACTTCTCACCATGCTCTGGGTTTTTGATAAAATTTAGTTATATACAATTATTAAATTTTAGAAATGTTTCTTAGTACATCATTTTCATGTCCTTGATATAATCCTACTGTGAAAGATACTAAGACCGTGGTCGGCAAACTGCGGCTTGTGAGCCACATGCTGCTCTTTGGCCCCTTGAGTGTGGCTCTTCCACAAAATACCACGGCCTGGGCGAGTCTATTTTGAAGAAGTGGTGTTAGAAGAAGTTTGTTTAAAAAATTTGGCTCTCAAAAGAAATTTTGATCATTGTACTGTTGATATTTGGCTCTGTTGACTAATGACTTTGCCGACCACTGTACTAAGACATTACAGAGCATTGTATGTGTCCCTAAATTGTATGGAATCTTTTAGGGCATGTACGTGTAGGAAAGTAGAGAATAACTAAAATGTCCATGTGCATGAGATGTTGTGGAGTGGACATATGAGTGGCACATAGTCACGGCAGCATCAGGATGCTTCAGGGAGAGCTGGTCTGCTGGTCTCCACGTCTGGTAATGCCTTCTTTTTGAACACCCAGAACTGTCCCTTTTACAATTATGATTATATGGTTACTCATGGCAAACAGAAGATCCTTTAATTGTGTGGACAGTATCTGTGATTAGCTGTCAGCTCTGGCATTCACAGTATAAGCTTATAAAGTCATTGAATGGTGATGTCTGAACTGTCTGAATATAAATATGGTGAGGTTTCCACTTCAGAAATTGAAAGGACAAAACATCTTTCTTTCTTTTTATAAGTATGGCACAGAAAAACCAACAGTGGATGAAAATAGTGATTCCTTTAAATTTTATTTAAGAATTATTTTGGTTGAACATTTTCTTTATTATTTTTTTATTTTAAAAATTCTTTATTGTTGAAAGTATTACATATGTCCCCCTTTTTCCACCATTGACCTCAGAATTGTGCTTTTCAAATTCTGTTTGCATATACATATATATTTTTAAAGATGGAATGTTTGTGTGTAAATAATTTCAGTGCTGCAGTATATAAAGTGCTTTTCCAGAATTGACCTTCCTCTTTGTTCAGGCTTCCCCAGCCTACTTCCCACAAAAGACAATTACTGCTCCCAGTTTTGTGTGCTTCCCCAACTTATTCTATTTATTTGTCATTTCAGAAGTGTGTGTGTGTGTGTGTGTGTGTGTGTGTGTGTGTGTGTGTGTTTGGCCTGTGTGTATTTTTTGATAAGTGGCATGTTAATTCTGTAGATATGGTTCTTTTACAGTATTTAATCCATTAACTGAACAGCTATTTGCTAGATACTGACCATGCTTCAGGCACTGTCCTGGGCCCTGGGGTGTTAGCAGAAACTAAAGTTGGCAAGCATTCTGCTATCGGGAGCTTACATTCCAGCATGGGAAGATACTCAACAAGGAGAAATAGAGCTCACACATGCCACTATTAAAATAGTGGTGACACAGGGACATAAAAGAGGGAAGTACTGTATTGCAGTTTTTGGTAGGTGGTGAGAGGAAGCCTCAGAGATAAGGTGACAAGAGGAGAGGTGCCACATGGGTGTTTCAGGCAGAGCAGAGTCTGGCAGGTGTCCTGAGATAGGAGTGTGTGGGCACAGCTGAGGGCCACAGAGCGGCCATGTGCCCAGAGTGAGGTGTGGGGTGGTGAGGAGTTGGTGACCAGAGCTCAGGCACAAGGAGCTTGGGGGACTCTTCTGGCCTCACTGGCCCCGCCTGATCTTCAGTGAGACATGATCGAGTAGAACTTTCACTACCGTTCCTACTCAGCCCAAAGCTTCCTCATTATTCCCTTAGGGGGAATAATGTCTTGGACTTTAATTCATTTCTATGTGTTTCAGTTTAAAACAAGCATGTCAAACTCAAAGGTTAACACGGGCCAAATAAACGCATGCAGCCCGCGGGCCACGAGTTTGACATGCTTGGTCTAAAACCTTTAATCCAAAGATATAAGTAATATAAAGAATTGAATGGATGTGTTTTCTTTGTATCATAAAGTCTAAACTGACAAATACTTTGACTTTCATTTTTATTCCTTCCCAACCCATAATTGAAAAGTCCTTTCTGTTGTTAACCTTCTTTTGATAGTTTTAGTCAATTCTGTATTTTATCCTCCCTAACTCTATACTTCCGCCAAGTTTAAATATATTTAATCATCTACATACATCCTTCCAGTTGTTTTTGCTCATACACTTAATTATATTAGGAAATTTAGTTTAATATTTTGAATGCTGGAAGGTATGTAATAAATGATAATGTTATTCCACATAGTCTTTTGTTTGAGGTGTTGAAGATTTGAAAAATTAGTATAAATGATCTCTATAGATGCCCATCTGAATTTATCTTTTCAAAATAATTTAGTGTATATGAGAAGTACATGAAACTTACAAATCTACTTGGTGAAAAGAGGAATCATAGCTACACACATCCAAGTTTTACAGTAAATGATGATTCTTTGTACTGGAAGGAAGTGGCATTAATTGCTTTGCCCTGCATTTAAGAGGGCTATTCCATCCAGATAAACCTCAGAGACACATGCATTCCCAGTGTTGCGTGGTTCATGCAGGCTACTTTGTACCCAATGCACAGTGGAGAGTGCAGCAATGGTGGAGAGCCAGCTTGTATCTTGTATATTTTTAATTTAAGTTATTTATTGTTTAAAGTATTACTTGAGTCTCCTTTTTCCCCCATTGATCTCTCCCTGGCCGCTCCTTCTCCCCAGAGCCTGCTTGTCTCTTATTAACTCCTTATTCTCAGTTGGATCACAACTATACATCCCCTTAAAAATTTGTTTTTTATGTGAATCTAATTTTAGCACTTTCCCTGAACTTATGATTTAGAAAGGAACAAATCACATTCCTTACAAGATGATCTTTCTACATATATGAATAATTTTATGATTTAAAGCAAGCTCTGATCCATGTCAGGCTCGGCAGCATCCACATTGACTCATCTTCTGAACTCATGTTGTGTCTTGGTAACGCTCCAGTGCACAAATACCCCGATATTTACTCTAGAAGTGTGCTATAACTGCTGCTCCTCGGGCTGAGGTCTCAGGAAGGGTCAATTCTGTCCTGAACTCTGAGATTACTGGGCAACACATCTCTAGCCTTCCAGCTAATCTTACCTTGAGCTCAAATGGTCCCTTAGATCATCCTGACATGCTAGAAGGCTGCAATGATGACAGAGGCCAAGACAGGAAAACACCTGAGTTGGGAAAGGCTGCCTTTCCCAGGCCTGGCAAGTCACACAGTCTCCACCGGGGGGCGGGTGGGGGGGCTGTCTAAATTTGGCAGGTATAGTCTAATGTCTAGACATTCTCTTTCCATAAGAGAGATGTAAGGACCTCCAGGATAAATTGCAAATATGCTGTATTTGCTGGTATATAAATACATGTATCTATGGGACATGTTTCAATATTACAACAATATATTTTAGGAAAAAATATGTAATGTATATTCAATGTGAATTTATATTTCTTTTGTAGGGAAATATTTTCTTCATTTCCTACTGTATATTTGAGTCCTGTAGGAAGTCACATTTGGGATAAATAGTGATGGTCCTGTCTTGTAACTGATGCACAAGGTCAGGGAGTGAGCACACTAATGTCAGTGTCTGGCTCTCCCAGGGCTCTAGTGAACATTAAAATCTCCTGTGTTAGGGTGGAACCCAAGTGCCACTTAGAATCATCCATGTGGTCTTTGCCTTATTCATACTCCAATAGGTCTTTGTTGGATAATTGGAGCTGACAAAACTTCTGCATTGGGACAGAAGTTTTGGTTCATACTCAGCTTCCATTAATATATGTTTAATTTTAATATATTAAAATTTAAAAGAAAATTACTTTAGTTGATTTTGTGTTTGATATATTTTAATTAGTGCTTTCTCCTCTCTGTAAGCCTATTTTTTGGTCTTATTGGTAAAGTCGATCTTACTTATATTTGTTACCAGTTCATTCTAATACTATAACTTTTGAGACTGTTACTAAGTGTTATCTGAACACTTAGTAAAAGGTTTTTTTCATTGCCATGCAAACGAGATAGGTTCTCAGCTCCCTGAAATTCCACGTTTAGTGCATCTGTAGGTACATGGCTTGAAGCACAGCAGTCTTTGTTGTAGCTAACATGCTGTTTTGAAGACTGTGTGTTACTTGGCCAAATATAAAAGAGTTCATCATCAATCTCAGATGTAGACATTGTTTTGGTGGGGTTTCTTCTAGACATGCACATATTTGTGGCATGTATGCATATGTGCTGTATCTGTTTGGTCATGGATACTATTCAAAGGTAAACCCACATTTAGCTCCTTAGAAAATTGTAATCTAATAGTTGTGTAAAGCAAGCACTGAAGGAATGTATAGGAATGGGTGGGGGCGGAGGTTGGAGAAAAACAGAAGAGATGGCTCTTTTATTCCTCTCAAAGCTAAATTTCTCTCCCCAGTTATCAGGGCCATGCTAATCTGATTCTCTTTAAATTATGCAACTTTTTATTTCTCCCTTCGATGCAGCATGCTCTTTACCCCTCCCCCCAGATACTAGGATTGGTTCCCTGCTCACACACACCCCCACCTGTGTCTGCGTATCTTCTCTGCCTCCAAGCTGGTCATTATCTGCAGCTTCCATTAGTTAACCTGTTCTGTCCTTTTGGACTCACCTAAACCTTACCTGAAAGATTTTCCAACGGTTTCATTCTGTATTCACTGATGCTTTTTCTAAATGTCTTTTAAGGCTTTGTTAAGAAGTCCAACATAATGTGGCACCTTAGTGTTCTGATTATTTCACTGACATTCATGTTGACCACTGATTCATTGGCTCCTCTTGGGGAGGCATGTAGTTCTACCATACACGGAGCATTGCTAGACACACTGTAGATTCCAACACATACTATTTTTTATTGATGAATTGATGTAGAAATAGTGAACCCTTTTAATTTGAAGGTTTTTATGGTTGTGTTGTGAATGTCCAATGACTAGACATTGGTCAAGGTATTTGGGATGAATATAAATGGGTTTGAAATCCATTTTGTCATTTTTTTTCTCAAATTATATCACTAAGAACAATGATTTAAAAGAAACTCTCTTTACATAATATTTAAACAGTAATATTAGTCCTTTATTTGTACCTGCTATTTTAACCTTCCTTACATAAATCCATTGTTTTCTTACCTAACCTGAAGAGATAAAATTTTATTTAGTCCAGACTAGAGGACTTTGGCAATTTAATATATGTATTGTGCACCAGGACTTGACTTCTTTGGCTAGTTAATTGTTTCAACTTTCCATGGCCTCCAGCTCTGCCATACACTTGAAAGGGGGCAGTTTGAAAGGCATGGGGCAGTCTGGGACTGGAATGGGTCTCATATGCAGTATAATTCCTTCCACCTGTTCTCATGTTGGTGTTTTAAAGCCCTGCCTTGCAGGGAACGTGAACTATTTCAGGACTAAACCAACTCCTCAGGTCCTGAGGAAGGGGGCTTAGTGGACCTTTGTTTCCCAGCAGAGCCCAGTTCATGCTCTTTTACTCCCTATAGATCAGGCTGCCATGGTGGTCATGGGTGGGGGGTGTGACCTGTCACCCAAGCCAGGGATTGGCTGTTTCTGTGAATAAAGTTTTATTGGCACATGGCCATACTTGTTTGTTCATGGACTGTCTGTGGCTACTTCTGTCTGAGCTGCAAAGGCAGCACTGAGTAAATTTATCAAAGACCTGATGGCCCATCAAGTAGAAAATATTATCCTTCACACAGCGTTTCCTAACCCTAATCCAAGAGACTTGTCATGCTGGTGAGCATTGGACACAGCACATGCAGTGGAATGGGGGAAATTCCAACCAAACTCACTAGGATGGTTTGGGGCAGGTTGGACTTTGTGGTCTCTTTGACAAAAATTTCACAGGAATGAGATTTTGAAGAATGAATTCAAATCTTTGCGGGCATAGTCCTTATAATCCTTGAATGCTTATCTTTAGGAGTAGTCATTCTCTTGGTTCTTAGTTGACTAAGTCACCCTTGGATTAATCTTCTGCTTAATGCTCCTCCCAGAAGTAATTTTGACACAAAGCTTTTCAACCTTTGGATTGAATTGAAAGGGCTAAAAAATATATTTCACAGTAATTAAAATCTGAGTGATATTTTAAGAGGTTTTAAAATGACACGCTTTGGCATGAGTAAGGTTAAATTTCTGTCCCAACTAGTTAACAAGGATATAGCCTGTTAATTAGGCTAATTATCACCTGTTCAGGGCAAAAATGCACTCAAGACTCTTGGCTTAAGTAGCAAGCTCCCTTGGGTGCTGTGTAAGAGCCCTCGGGAGGTTTCCAGCTTCATCTCTAAGCTGCACTTGAGCCTGAAGAGTTACATTTAGTAAATGAAACCTTTCTATTCTTAGGTCTTTGTGGCTTCTTGATATAAATCATGCTCGGGTTTTGTATGTAATCGGAAACAGGCCTCTCTCAAATTCTAGCTTAATGTGAATAATTTGGATACTAGTGTTATCATGGAATAATTTTGGTTTCAGAATATAATAACTTTATTCATTGAGTCAGAATTTTTTGTGGACTTCACACACACACACACACACACACACACACACACACACACACACACATTTGGAAGAAAATGGCCAAAGGGACCCTGAGTGTCTTCATAGTTATTATTTAGCTGTCAGTATACCTTTTCAGTTTTTTAATTTAGAGAACACAGCAAGAGATTTATTTTACATGTAGTTTAAAGTTGCATATTTTGTTGAAACATGTTTATAGTACTCTGAAATCTCATAGAAATAAGATGAACAGGATTACTGTGGAATAATATTGGGGTACTTAACGTGGATTTAGCACCTTTTTACATGAATAAATAGTTTAACTCCCAAGGCAGTATTGTGCATTTTACTTTGCTCTTTCCCAGGACAGACCTGTGCAGGCCCCTCCCTGTCCTGGTGCTCATAGGTACTGCATTTGTTATCTTGGCAGGCTTTCTGGAACGTCTCCCTTTGGCTTTGTTATCCTTGGGTAACTCTTTAGCATAAGATGCTCATGTGACTTAGTTGAGCATTGTAGTTGCCCTTCAGTGGTTATCTTTAACTGCCTTTTTATGTGTTTCTTTGTTTAAGAAAGTGAGTCCTGAGTTATATTTGTAGCCCAGCAGAAATTCATATGGTAACCCTACTGGGCAAAGACCCCATCATGTTCTATTTTCATTTTATCTCTTATTATAGTATCATAAAATTATCCTATCTAATAAAAGAGTAATATACAGATTGATCATCACTGCAACACACAATATAGCTGCCTCCATGTGGTCAAAGATCCTGCCCCCATGTGGACACAAGATAGCCACCACAAGATGGCCAGCAGGGGAGGGCAGTTGGGAGGCACCCGACCTGCAAGGGAGGGCAGTTGGGAGGCACCCGGCCTGCAAGGGAGGGCAGTTGCGAGGGACCAGGCCTGTAAGGGAGGGCAGTTGAGAGGGACCAGGTTTGCAAGGGAGGGCAGTTGGAGGTGATCAACCCTGCAGGAGAGGGCAGTTAGGGGTGACCAGGCTGGCAGAAGAGGGAAGTTGAGGGCAAACAGGCTGGCAGGGGAGCAGTTAAGCATCAACCAGGAGTCCCAGATTGGAGAGGATACAGGCTGGGCTGAGGGACAACCCCCCGCCGTGCACGAATTTCGTGCACCGGGCTTCTAGTTAAGTTATAATAAATTTAAAAAGGCTGTTAATCCAAAGAAAGTGCATTGGTAGTATTTGAGTAACTTAGAGTTGTTGGAACAAATTTATTAGTACATTGGACTGCTTTCCTAGTAATCATACAAACCTTGTATTGTTTTAACTGTTCTGTATTCTGTGTTTATTCATAAAGACCAGCAATACCTGTCAATTAAGTTTTTGCAACATCAGTTTAGTTTTGGATCAGTCAACAACTTCGTTTCACAGTTTTGAAAGATAATAACTGCACTATTGTTTAATATCTTGATAAAATTTAGTTTGTTCTTCTAATAAATTTCATTTGTGCATACTACATCTGGCTTACTGCTGCACTCTTTCTTGCAGATGTGAATTTGTGTGACTTATTAATTTGACAAGTCTGGTCCAATGTGTCATGTAGAGAAGATGTGAAATATTGTTTGATAGTTTAGTTAAAATATTCATTTTGAATTTGGAAAAATTTCAGAAACAATGGAAACACTTTGGAAGATGTTAACATATGGCCATATACACTTCGATTTCTTCTTTTAAAAAAACAACAAAATCATACAGTTATAGTTAACACTCTATTCCCATATGCACGCCTGCCCCCCTCTTCTCAGAAGCAAGCAGTATTCAGAGGTTATGATACCATGAATGTCTGCACATGGATTTCATATGTCTATGTTTAATATTGTTCCTTTCTTTGAAAAATTTTATATCAGTGGTACAGTTTTGTATCTAACTTGTTTTAATGCTGTTAAGTTTCAGAGATGGTGTAACCCATATGCTGATAAATATAGTCCTAGTCGATTCATTTTACCTGCACGATGATGTTCTATTTTATGATTAAACCCATTATTTACTTTCTCCCCTGGTGGTATTTAAGGTTGCTCACATTTGAATGGGGATAATTTTTTTTTTCACGTCTGTACTTGTGCCAAAGTCTCTTAGTTGTTTACCTAGACAGGCTTTCTAGGAGAAAGAGATAGTACAATATAACTGTAAAAGCATCGCCAAAGCAATTAGATTCCAAATTATCCTGAATTGGAGAGATTAGTAAAGAACATAAAAATATGCTAGTGATACATCTTACTATATTTTAAATATTATAAGGTAGTAAAGTACCAGAGCATCAAAATATTTTTATCTTCATGTAAGTGGGATAGGGGCATTTTTAAAAATTATGTTACTAATAAATGGAATGAATAATCATACTCGTAGGATTTTTACATGTTGAAATAACATTTTAAAGTATGATTTGAGAAAATAAGTATAGCTCCCCTGTTAGGACACTTGGCTTCTGTGGATAATGAAAAGCTAAAGTTAAGGATGCAACTAAAAATGCAAGTTATATATTTTGACATATCTTGTCTGCCCTTTTGACATTCAGAAACAAGCAATTGCTCTCACAGAGTTCTGCTGAAGCATAAGTATCTGTTAAGGGAGTGGTGTTATTCATGCAGTCATAATTCAGCCCCCTGCTAGTTTTTTAGTTTAACTTTGTACATAATGGCCAGGGACACCCCATGAAAATTTTTAGTTTTTGTCATAAATCCAACAATGAAGATATTTAGTACTCTCTTCTCAAAATTTTAAGTCTAGAGATGTGAATTTTCACCTTGACTCTGTGAGCGTAAATCATGTCACAAGTGACTCAGAGAGAGTCCCCCACTGGCTTTAACAGGGGAGAACAAAGGCCCAGGGCCTTCCACATGTTGGGGGTGCTGATGACAAAATAGCACATATTACAGTAAATAAAGAAACCTACTGTAAATACAGCGCGAGTGCTGGGAAAATGCTGAGAGTTTACTTTAGGAAACTTTATAAATTTACCAAGTATGAGATGGAGTGCCCCCATAAATGAAGCCGTAGGCATGAGTCCACAGGAGCTGAGCTCATCTGTTGAGGACAGAACATGATGGACATCACTCATTCACTCATTCGCAGGGTTGCCAGGAGTCTGAGCCGACTCACCAGCATGTGAATTTACATTAAAAGATAACATCTTAACTGACTTCCATAGCACAGCCGACCACCTGAAAAAGGGCTTTACTCCAAAAAGTTTTAGCATAGTAGACATCTGAACCCCTGGTAACCAGGGACATGGCTCCACCAACAGTGCACCACTTTCCGTGGGTCCCCACACACACACCTTTCCTTGGGTCCCTGTGGCTCCACCTGGAGTGCACACTGACACTTTTCCTAGGGTCCCCACACACACTGACACTTTTCCTTGGGTCCCCACACACGCTGACACTTTTCATTGGGTCCCCACACACACTGACACGTTTCCTTGGGTCCCCACACACGCTGACACTTTTCCTTGGGTCCCCCCCCACACACGCTGACACTTTTCCTTGGGTCCCCACAAACACTGACACTTTTCATTGGGTCCCCACACACACTGATACTTTTCATTGGGTCCCCACACACACTGACACTTTTCATTGGGTCCCCCCACACACTGGCACCTTTCCTTGGGTCCCTGGGGCACTGCTCATTAGCTGAAGTCCTGAAGACATACCTGAAGCTGGCCAGGGCTCCCTCAGTGGGTATTGTCCTTGCTGACCTGCTGCATGAAGGCAGCTAGTCTACAGTATTTGAGACTCAGAATTTATGGGATCCCAGGAAATACCCCATTGATGGGGGTCTTAATCTTCACAAGGACTCTCTACATTGGCCACCAGTACACGCACTTATGTTCATAAAGCAAACCGGAAGACACGAGGTTTTCTGAAAGTCAAGCGATGGCCTCAGTTCTTTGTTATCTGGCTTTTGTCACTTCATGGCAGGCACTAAGCTCTGGTTTAACATTTTTATTACGTATGAATAATAGAGCACATGCATTGAGGCTTCATAGATGTAATTTTGTTAAATGTACATCATGGTAGATTTAAAAATGAGGGATTTATTTTGTCATTCATAAAGTTGTAATACAGTCTAGAGAAACTATTTGTTAAAAGATAGCATCTATTTAACCTCCTTATTTATTTCTTGTAGGAGAAGGTTAGATCCACAATAAATACATGAAGAAATAAGTAGATAGGGGAATTTATCTTAGAAATAAGATCCCTGTCATGGTTTTGAAATGTTAAATGCATGAAGACCCGTCAAAGAGATATACGGATATGATATTTTTTACAGTGCATTTCAAAGTATTTAGCTATATTTGTCATTCTCTAGTACCAGTAAGCAATGATCAAATGATGTAGTAATTTCAAAGTCAGTCTGAGTTAATGGGTGCAAATATAATGTCACACATTATATAAATATATTAATTGGCAATTTTAATAGTAATGAAGCACTTAAGATATTTTGTATGACACTTCTAAAATATTTAGTAATTTTCACTCCTGTTGCATTTAAGATCTAATGTTATAAAAATATAAATACATATAGCAAATGAAGAGGGATTTTTATAAAAGGTAATTACATAAGAATATGTGAAACTCTGAATGATTAATTTGTTAAAGTAATCCACATTTACCCCAAAATGAGAAAGTTAATTATTTGGAGCTTGAGATTCTTTTTCTACCCTTATGAGATGAAGAAAATTTGTAAAATCATAGTTAAAGCCTTTATGCAAAGAATATACACTTCCATATTTATATCATAATTTAAAACACATACTGTAATCCTGTTTTTTTAGTTGCATTAACTTGCTAAAAGTATAGACCAATTTATGGCAGTCAAATCAAGCTGCTATAGTTTCTCTTCTGTGGCATAGTGCTTATCAACTTATTAAAATATTTTAATTTTGAATATTTGGTTTAATTTGCTTTTATTTGACTATTCATTATCCTGAATTAATTAGTTGGACACTACTATAGTGGGTACAGGGAAGGCTTTAAACTAAATTGTATTAGTAATAAAAAGTAAATTTTAGCAGTGATTTCATGAGTGATAGTGAAACAGGACAGAAGACTAACCAGAGTGAATATTCAAGTGTTTTGTTCATGGTTCATACTGCCTTGATCATTGAAGGTATCTTTAACTGTGGGCTCTGGGGCTGAAATATTTCTAGTGTGAGTACTGCTTTGTTATTTTCAGGTGTTTTTTTTTTTTTTCATATAGGAAATAATTGAGATTTATTTATCTCAAAGGCTTATTTTATTAAGAATTTATAATTTTATTTTTATTCTTATCAAAGCCAACTTTTTATGTAGCCATGTGGTGACTCAGAAGGACACCTTGTTTGGCAGCTGCCTTTGGGACCCCCTCCTCCTGGGAGCTTTGTGGTGGGGGCAGTTGGGTGCCTGCAGGGGCACTGCTATTCCAGGATCAGTGGGGGCTCCCATGCAGACAGCAGCAGCCTCCTCCGCCTGCAGAGAGCAGGGGTTGTCTGAGTAGTTTAGTATGGATAGCTTTTCATTTAGCCTCTGCTCTGACAGCCCATGCCCTGGATAAGTGGTGTAGGCCTGTACAGGTGAAATCTATTCTCACATTTGCCTCAGGGGTGACTGGACTGTAACAGAATTTTTCAAACCCGTTGGGCCCAACCGCAAAGCAGAGAATAAATGGCTGGAGTGCCAGGCCTGGACAGCAAAATCAATGCCTGGTTATACAGACATGACAGGCCCGGCCTGCGGTTCTCCCCGAGCCTGCGCCGCCCCACTCAGGGCTAGAACACGCTGCTGCTGGGGCCTTCGGGGCCTGTGCAGGTCACGTTTACATGGTTTTCTCTCTTCTTCATGCAGGAAATTTACATGCCACTTGTGCGATAGAAGTTTCACCGAGAAGTGGGCCCTAAACAACCACATGAAGCTGCACACGGGAGAAAAGCCTTTCAAGTGTACATGGCCCACGTGTCACTACTCCTTCCTCACGGCCTCCGCCATGAAAGACCACTACAGGACACACACAGGTGTGCTGCCCCTATGTGAGGGGCCCATTGAAATGATTTCCCTTTTGCATAGTTTAAGATTGTGGTAATTCTGTAGTAAAGAGGATGGGATGGTATCAGCTCACTGTGCGTGAATGAGAGGGTAGCATTAAACTGACATTTGAACATGTGTGTGTGGAGCTGAGTGTTGCACGTGCAGAGTTAAACAGAACAAGTTCCCTGTTTAAAAGCTAATTTCTTTTGTGTGTGTACATATATGTGTATGTGTTTAAACACATCTTTTTAGGTGTATTCTTGATATGTGGAGAAGTTGTATTTTATTACTGAGATAAACTCAGCACCATCATATTTTTTAACATAATTAAATCTCCATTTTATGCACCTTTAAAAAAATTTAATCCATTCATTATTTCTCTTAAGAGCAGAATGCTATCAGATTCAAGAATTTTTGATAATTAGTACAAAAAGACTCATTGAATTTAGCCACTATACATTTAAAGGACTATATGGATTTTCAAGCCAAGTGATGGAAAGTACACACAGAATATACACCTATGCTGGGTGTGGTACCGACGACTCTCAGTCTGACCTTCACAAACATGTCCCTGAGTACCTGCTACACGTCAGTGTTTATAACGTGTTTTCATTATCTAGGGGCAGTGGGCCCGAACTCCTTCCAGGTGCATTCGAGCACTTTCCTTCCCTCACCAGAGCTGTACTACCGGGAGCTGTTTGGTATTTTCCTGGTCTTCCTTCTCTTCACATCTCTCAAAAAGTATTTTGTTTCAAGGAAAAAATAAATTTTAATCAGCATTCCCAAATGTTCTTCTGATTGCCAAGAATCCTATATTATTGTTAGAAATTATAGGTTAAAAGTTCTTCTGCAGCAGTTGTGGAAGCCCAGGCCTCCTCGGCTTCCTTGACAAGGGCGTTGACGATTTAAGGTCTCCAGCCTGCCCTGAGAGATCACTTATATCGAACAGCAGATGAAAAGCCAGTGCAGATGTAATTTATCGTTGGCGTTTCCTTCTAAAGAATAATTGTGGAGACTTGGCCGGATCAATAATATGGATTTTTGTTGTTAGGTCTTGTAGTCTGCACCATAATGAGAGATAGGGGACAGTGGCTGTTTTCTAATAGAAAATAAAGAATTGGTTTCCGTGTCTTTCTGCATTTGAATGCAAAATGGCACACTTGAAACTAATTCAAGTTGTTAAGAAAAGTCTCCTATTATATCTCTGCTATCATCTAAATATGGCATGTTACATGAACCCCCTTTATATGTAGTGAAATATTACATGTAGTTTTTCTTAAATTTTCTTTTGAAAAATACTGTGTTGCCCATTGCAACGCTACTCCCCGCCCCCTCTTACCCCCCTGCCTCCTCAAAAAAAGTGAAAATTGAATGTGGAATGACAAACACATCAAGCCACCAAGGTAAATCTCACATACAAGTCATTGTAGACTAACACCCCAAATAAAGTCTACACATCAAATTCAAGGTCACTGATGTATCTAGAACCAAATCACATGGAAAATTAATGTTGTCTTTGTGCCGGTAAATATGTTAAACCAGGAAAGGGAACAAAACTTATTATGTACACAAAGCCTGTGTACCTGAAAAGAACATACATCATGAGGAGTTTTCTATGTTTGGGAGTATATTTCATTAGAAAGATGTAGGTCACCGAGTTCACCAGTGAGAGAAACGGTCATACTCCTCTGGGATCCGAATCAGATGAGAGTACTCCTTCCTCATCAGAGGTTTGGCCGGGTGAATGGCACAATCTACCAAGTGTGCATGTGTGTGTGTGTGAACTGGCACACACATTCCCACATGCATGAGGGGTTCATGCCCACAAGACAGTGGTGAGGAATAAATCGTGGAGAACAGTTCTACCCCAATGTAAAATAGTATGTTAATATTAACAAGCAAATTATCTTTGTGGATTTAAAAAAAGTCTATGTTCAGTGTTATTTAATAATACAGCTAGTTAGAAAGATTTATATTTCTCATTGATTAAATAATTAAATGAGTGATTATAATTAAACTTTATTCTTCACAGCCCATCTACTCTATTCCTTTTTTCTATATTGAAATAGTGATGTCAAGGAATAAACTTAACCCCAAGATAGGAAAGTAAATATAGGAAAAATATTTAAATTTAGCTCTATTTCGTAAATGATAATAATGAACATTTTAAACATGCTATTACAAAATAGGATTAAACATAATTTGGTTAAAACTCTCTTTATTAATACATGCTTGTTTATGTTAGAAAACCTAGTCATGCTCTTATGCAAGGGGAAGACCTTTTTGATTACCAAAGTTGTTCTGTTTTCTTATCGTTACTATTGTTTCTAAGCTTAAAAAAGGCAATGACCATTTCCCAACCCCCTCACGCTAAATCTCCGCTGTGACACACCAAAATGGTTGAGGACAAAGTAGGCTGACTCGACAGAGCCCTCGAAGACTTGTTGCATTAAAACATCTAAATGAGTAAAGTAGATAAAGATAGATACAAATGATTTATTTCAGTTTGGGAAAACTATTGTATAATTTCACTGGATCTCTCCAAGGTTAGCATTTTATTCTCACTGGCCCTGCTTCGTGAGCCTTATGGGATAAACTGCCTGGCTTACTGACACTTATTGCCTAAATATGCTGCAGTAGAAAGATAGATTGCATTTATAACATGCAGGGCAAAATGTTAGCTTGTGTAAAAATGCTTTAAAAATGAGCATTTACACACTTTTAACAAACACTGAGTCTGCCAAATCTGTCTCTAATTGTTGCCGCAGTTTCCAGGCCAGAGTTCTCATTAAAGATGACTAATAGGAGTGTTGTACCCTTTCTTTAGCAATCCCTTCACTTTCTTTCTTATGCCTTGGAAGTTTGAGAAACATAAACAGCATTCAACTGCTATTGGTACTGAGTAATGCAGATTTTATTGATACTTGGATCTTCAGTATGTTCCAGGAAACCATTTAATTCACATTATTAAGTAGGAACTTATTAAAGAAGACCCTGATAGAATCAGGTAAAACCAATTCAGTGTCCAAAGCTGTTAGAAAATTCATTGTTTTATTTAAGCAAAATCATATATACTGTATATTAACTATTCCGAGCAGTCTTTACTCAGCTCAGAAAGGCCAGATGTATGGGAATTGTAAAAAATCAGGATATGCATAAAAACTGTTCAAGTGCATAAAGCAGCCCCATCTGGAAGACATCTACCAGAAATGAAGTTGTACAAAACCATTCCATTGATAATAAAGCTAATTTTTATGGGTCTGACAAGTATGTAATTATGTTCAGTGGTGCTTTTCAGATTTTATCACAGTCAATAAACCGCAGTGGTAATTTCATTCCCATTTGACATATTTACATGGAAACATTTGATTGGAGGAATTAGTAACCCTGAAAGCCTTGATAGATATGTTTTAATGATCTGTGACCTCCGCAGTCCCTCATCTGTTTATTGTTGCAACAGGCGAGAAGTCGTTCCTGTGTGACCTCTGTGGCTTCGCTGGCGGGACCCGGCACGCCCTCACCAAGCACCGCAGGCAGCACACAGGTCAGTACTCGAGAGCAGTCCAGGCAGGCGCCCAGCATCGCTCCTGTTCCTCCGTGCTTGTCTGCTCGGCTTTCGTAAAAGCCACTGAAAATTGTTTGAATATCCTACGATTTCAATTCATCTATTATTATATTGTTGAAAACTAGGCCTACTCATGTTTTATGGATCAGGTGTCCTCTTGTAAACTCATGGCAAACAGGAGGGAAAAGAGTTTGGCCTCCAAAGAACAGATACAGCAGGCCCTTCACTGTAGGCCTGACTCTGCCTCGGACCTCGCAAGTGGAGGACCTCTTGGGTGGAGCCAAGGTCTGTGTTCCTCTCTGGGCCCCCTTTCAGTCAGTTTGCCCATCACCTCTATTACCCTCTTACCTACAGCCTCCCTGCCCCACTCTCTCAAGCCTTCCTAACCACCTAACCCTCTAGCAGCAATCTCTCAGTGAGTTTCCCTGGTACATGAGGTTTGAACTCATTACTTTTTTAATTTTTGCTATCAAGAGTGAATAGCAATGAAGAGGGCAACATAAGTGGATGTGGACATTGAAGGGGATTTTGTTTTTCACGATATGCATTCTTGGTAATTTCACAAAATAAAATGATGCCTTCATTAGGAACACTTAAAGGTGAAATGTTTCAACATTTATGAAAATTGTTGATCTACTTGGTGTGCTATAATGGTACCTATAAGTAATTATTTGAATAATTCTAAATTATATGTGCCTGGGATAGTGCTGTTGTGGCATTGTCCCTTCTAATTGTCAACACAACCACTTTCTGCTCTCAAAGTGATTAGCTTAGATGTTAAATTATGTGGTAACACAATTGGTAACTAAGTGTTGGACTTTTATTAAGATACCATGAGTGTGGCTGAGTTTGGCAGTTAAACTCAAAATGGCATGTAATGAAGATACATGTTGTTTGTGGTACATTTTTATTCTTGACTAGTAGCCCATTTGCAGGAAGAATCCTGCAAGCAGCCGCTGTGGCCGTGTGTGCTGCCGCTGCTGCGGCCGCAGCGCCTGCACCCACGGGCCACTGCCACCCGCCCTGCTCTGCCCCACTCTGCCCCGCCCCGCCTTGCCCAGGCTTTCCCGCTGGCAGCCACCTTGCTTTCCGCTTTTCCTCCCTCTTCCTTCTAAGTTGTCTTCAGTCTTCACTCCTCCCTCCCTCAGTGTATGCAAATTAACCGCCATCTTTGTTGGGTAATTTGCATACTCGCCCTGATTGGCTGGTGGGCGTGGCTTGAGCGTAGCAAAGGTGTGGTCAATTTGCATATTACTATTTTATTAGGTAGGATATTAGGTAGGATGTGTGATATTTAGAAGTTAGCTGCAGGTAGCTGTAATACCCATTATGCTACTTGTAAGGTCAATGGAAATTAATGCTAGCCATTTCTTTTAGATCTTAAGTTTACATGCTTTAGATTTCTCTGTGGGATAAGAGTCATTACTGAGCCCAAGAGAAGTTTCCAGTTTTGAACATAATGTTGTAAATACAGACAACTTTGAAAACACAAATGTTTATGTTAAGTTTACAGTAGTGACTTGCGATCATACATTTTTAATCCAGCAACTTAAAGATTCTGCATAAGAGGTGATGAAGGAGCCCCATGGGTGGGCATCACCCTTGCAACTGTCTCTGAGAAGCTGGAAGTATGTGTGTGGCACGGTGTGTTTGTGCGAGGATTTTATTCTCACTGTTTTCGGTTTATTGATGACTGGTTGTTACCGTTCCAGTGCCACTGTTGTCACCTGTCACATGCTGGGTGGCCCTGGGGAACAGGCGACCCTCCTGTGTGCTGCCTTTGCCAGCATGGGGCGCTGCTCTTCCCCCGCAGCGGGGCCGGTAATGCTGAGGCGTTTACAGGCTATCGATCTGGAAGCCGGCATGGAGCAGCACAACTTTCTATTTTATGTTGGGTCCAGGGGCTCCTTATTACTTTGCTATTAACTTCATACCGTATAGGACAATGTCTCCCAGACAGAGCATCTGTCTTTTTGGCACTTACCTGCCACTGTGGCACAAATCACGCATGATTCTTTAATACCAGAGTCAGTTCTTAAGACTGTACACTTCAGCCAAACAGCTTAGTGTAACTCAGTCTAGGTCCTTAGATTTTACACTGGATTTATAAAATTTAAGCAACATTCAGTTTATTTTTTCCCCAAGGCTGGAATTGTATAGTGCATTTGAAATCTTACGTTTTTCTGCTGTGTTCCTCTTTGATAGGGTTTACCTTTTTACCACAGACTGCCCACGCAATTACACTCCACTCGGAAAGGATAGGTATTAAAGGTGTTCCAAATGGTGGAAATAATCTCCCCCGCCCCCCGCTCCCCCCCCCCCCCCGCCCCCTGAATCCAATTGCCTGGCGGGCTGACACAGAACATCTTTCAACCCAAGGTTTACTTTCACCCCCTGTCAGAGAGCCCTTCCATCCAGGCACAGGAGCAACCCTCTCAAGTGGTTGGAGTGGTGGCTAGCTTCAACAACCCCCTACCACCCCCACCCAGCCTTCGGGGGAATGGATGCCAAATGTGAGCTTCCCGGTGGCGTGGCAGCCTGCCTGACAGTCACCCGAGGGCCCGCCCCGTGCTCAGGCCTTCTGGTGCCCCCTTATCTGACCTTGACTCTATTAGAGGAACTGAAGAGGCAGAATATTCCTTCCTGGTTATTTTGGCCAAAATTATTGCACAGAAAGAGAAGTGTGATCCTAGCTGGTTTGGCTCAGTGCATAGAGCATTGGCCTGCGGACTGAAGGGTCCCGGGTTCGATTCTGGTCAAGGGCACATGTTAGAGTTGCAGGCTCAATCCCCTGCAGGGGGCGTGCAGGAGGCAGCTGACAAATGATTCTCTCTCATTATTGATGTTTCTATCTCTCTCTCCCCTCTCTCTTCGTCTCTGAAGTCAATAAAAATATATAAAAAAAAGAAAGAAAGAAAAGTGTGTAATATTAACCCTACCAGACCTGAGGCCCTGAATCTAACTGTCCCCTATACCTGGGCTCCTGAGCATTAAAGAGAAAAAAATCAACATGATATAGAAAAAGGTTAGTTACATGCAAACAAGTGGTTAGAATAAGATGGAACTTGGATACATTGTAGAAAATAGGTACTAGGCAAAGTACAGAAAATTAGGTAAAGCAGTATAGCGGCAGATTCGGAAATTACCGAAAAATCGGTACAGCGGTCTGGTAGCCTTAAGGAAAATAGGAGGAAAGGAAATGTCATCTTTGTTCTGCTTTTTGAATAGGATGTATCCAGGTAGCCCTATTTTCAAGAGTAGTTAATGTCTTGCTTATAGATGTTGTCATATTTCTGGCTGTAGAATGACAATGGATTTAGAAGGACTGGCCCCAGTAGACCAAATAAACTTGATCAGTCCATCTGAAGTGTTTTCTTAATAAATGTGCACATCTCTTCATATAGCATCTATCTCATTTCCAACAGTAACAAATATCAGTGAACTGAAATTCTTATTTAAAATTTGTAAGGTTTGCTTTGAGATTTTACTATCTAGAAGTTGAGTTAATTTTCTTGACTATATATTGAAACTAACAAACAAGAAAGTTCTTTATTTCTGAAGTGTATTTCCTGAAAATATTTCCTGAAGAAATTATCATTTCTGGCTTAAAAAACACACAGGAGTGTTGAACATGCCACAAAATTAATGAGTTACAAATTAACTATTGTGTGCAGACTTGAATAAACTGCAGTTTGCATAAATGTACAAGTTATCCTCCATTATGAGCCTACTATTGAAGACATGCTTGAGCCTGCCTTTACTTAGTGGTCATAGCATAGTATTTATGTAGCTTATTCTGGTACATTATACGTTATCTGTCAGCCTGTGTATAATTCAAATTTTCTTAATATTACACATTTTTATATATACTGTTGTCAAGTTAAATATGAAATAACAATTTACAGTTTATTGCAGTGATTTTCAACCAGGGTGCCATAAGAATTTTTAAAACATGCAATATCTGACTATTTAGTCAGGGGCACTGACCTCTTTTCCTTAGATTGTCCCCCCCCAAAAAAATATATATATATCTGACAACAGCCAACACAAAAATAACCATCTGCTGTAAGTGAATCAAAATTTTACCTGTTTTTTTTGTCAGATCAGCAAAAAATATATATTTTTGGCATGCCGCAGAATTTTAGTCATTTGTTCATGTGTGTCATGAGCTGAAAAGGTTCAAAATAACTGGTTTATTGCAATATATTGCTAGCTTTCTGTGAACTTCAGATTAATAGAGTTATAGAGAATATAAATGACATTATTCTTTAAAAGTGTTTTTAAATTTAACTTGTATGACATAAAAATGCCATAAAATTTAAATGAAATAAGCTATATTTATGTTTTTTAAGTGCTCATGTTTAACCTCCAAACCAAGAACATTAACTTTGAAGAATTTAGATGACTTTCAATTTATACCACTGATTCAGGCAATGAATCTGTAATATCACCCTTTTCTCCCCATGATTCCTATCAAATTCATAACAAATAGATAAAGCTGTCTACCGAGGTTACTAGAACAAACAAGTTATTGAGTCATGATGCCAACAGATTTTCAAACTTAGGTTGAATGGAATAAGGAAATATCAGAATATAGTTATGAATTTGTTTAATTTAAAAAATAAATTGTTTGGCTATTTAGATTTATTGTATTAAAATTGGAAGATTTGTACTACCTAACTTGAAGGCTTATTATGTAGCTGCAATAATTATGACAGTATTGTATTGGCACACAGATAGATCAATGGAACAAAATAGATTTTGCATGTTTTGTCAATTGTTTTTGACCAGTGTACAATATTTAGAGATAAATCTAACAATGGATGTGCAAACCTCTACATTGGCAACTTCAAAATACTGCCCCGAGAAATTAAAGAAGGTGTGGATATAGTGATGTACCATCTTCATGGATTGGAAGACTCAGTTTTGTTAAGATTTCATGTCCTCCCACATTGATCATTTCAGATCTCCATCAGGCTTTTCTTTTTGAAAGAAATTGGGAATCTGATGTTAAAACTCAATTATGGAAGTGCAATAGTCTGAAATAATGAAAAATTTGAGAAAGATGAATAAACTTGAGGACTTATGCTATCTGACTTCATGACTTAATATAAAGGTGTACTAATCAAGTCATTCTGGCATTAGCATCAAGGTAGACAAATAATCAAAGAAATAGAGTAGAGATTGTAGAGCAGATCCACACCTACATGGTCAGCATTGGCTATCCATATGCAATAAAAATGAACTTTGATTCATACATCACACCATATATAAAAATTTACTCAAAATGATCATAATTTAAATATAAAACCTAAAAATATAAAAATTCCAGAAGAATCTTTGTGACCATAGATTATCAAATAATTGTTCAATATCACATGGGAAGCCTGATTCTGAAATGAAAAATATCATAACTTGAAAAATCATACATTCATGTATTTAAAACTTCTCTTCCAAAGACCCTGAAAAGAATGAAAGACAAGCCACATACATGGGAAAAATACATGTAAATCACAAATCTTATAAAGGATATGTATTTTTAATTTATAAAGAACTCTAAAAACACAATTATAACATACCCAATTTGGAAAGGTCAAAAGATTTGAACAGGCATTTCACCAAAGAATATAAATGTATGGCCAGTACACACATGAAAAGATCCTCGGCATCATTAGAGAAACAGATTCAAAGAACTGGTCACACCATATGTCCGTGATGATGTGGAGCAAAAGCAACTCTCGTACATACCTGATAGGAATGTAAAATGGTCAAACCACTTCAGAAAACAGTTTAGCAATGCTTCACAAAATTAATGTACCTACTCTAGGACCCAGTCATCTGACTCCTAGATATATACCCAAGAAAGAAGGACTGTAGGCCCAAGCAGAGACTTGCTCATGAAGATTCATAATTGCTTCATTTGTCATACTCCAAAATGAAATGAACTCAGATGTCCTTCAGTGGATGAATGTATGAATATCCCATATTACCTCTCAAATGAAAGCAAAACCTGCCATTGTCATGACAGTGAGTTTTTGTATAAATCAGTTAGTATAATTGAGCTGTCGACAGCAATTAAGAAGCTGAGAACAGTTAGTCATGTTGACCCCAGTTGACCACTTGATTGGAATATTGTAGATGGTATTTATTGTAAGGACAAATGGCTAAAAGAGTAAAAAATTCCTCTCAACTCCCAAGATTTTTACTGTGCTTTGTATATGGTCTTTTGTTTTTCAAGGATAAGTAAAATATTTCCTGGTAGGATCTGCTAAAGAATATCTTGATGTTAAATTCACTGTTAATTATCTTAGGCAAGCTATAGGTTTGTCTCTACTGGAAGTGGGACCTGGGTGAGATGCATTGCTGTGTGAGAGGACTGCAGTAGGCAGGCCTGCCAAAATAATGATAAAAATCATAAGTCATTGAGCACCCTGCTAAATGCTGGACACATGCTTTGTGTTCTTTTATTATTAAAAAATTTTAATATTAACACTATTGCAGATGTCCCCATTCTCCCCTCTTTTGCCCACCTCCACCCACTCCCACCTCCTCCTCCCTTGGCCTTCACCACAATGTTGTCTGTGTCCGTGGGTATGCATATACATTCTTTAGCTAATTCCTTCACCTCTTTATCCAGTCACCCCACTCCTCTCCCCTCTGGCACCCACCAGTCTGTTCCATGTATCCATGCTTCTGGTTCCATTTTGTTCATCAGTTTATTTTGTTTAACCCTCACAATTATCCTGCTTGTTTGGTGGTATTACCCTCCTGTTCTTGCTCAGGGGATTTTACAGGTAGGGAGTGAATTATGGCAAAACCTGGATTAGGGAACCAATCTGGCTTCTAACTGCTACCCTGGCTTCAGAGGCAGGTGAGATGTTTGTGCATCAGTTAAATGTTATGCACTTATGGTCAGGAGGATACATTCCAAGATCCTGAGCAATGTCTGAAACTGTGGATAGTACCAAGTCCTACATTACTATACACACATCCTCCTATCTAATAAAGAGGGAATATGCTAATTGACTGCCACACCCTCACAAGATGGCGGCATCCACAGCCACAAGATGGCGGCATCCAGCCCCTCAGCCCTGCCTCATCCAGCCGGAGTCCCCCAGTCCCCTCAGCCCCGCCTCATCCAGCCTCAGTTCCCTCAGCCCCGCCTCATCCAGCCGGAGTCCCCCAGTCCCCTTAGCCCTGCAGGGGAGGGCAGTTGGAGGCGATCGGGCCAGCAGGAGAGGACAGTTGGGGATGATAATGCCGGCAGGGGAGCAGTTAGGTGTCCATTAGGCTGGCAGGGGAGCGGTTAGGGGGCTATCAGGCTGGCAGGCAGAGTAGTTGGGCCAATCAGGCAGGTAGGCAGGCGAGTGGTTAGGAGCCAGCAGTCTCGGATTGTGAGAGGGATGTCCGACTGCCGTTTAGGCCTGATCCCTGTGTGATTGCCCCAACCACCCTGTGGGATCAGGCCTCAACCGGCAGTCGGACATCCCCTGAGGGGTCCCAGATTGGAGAGGGTGCAGCCTGGGCTAAGGGACACCCCCCGCCCCTTGTGCACAAATTTCGTGCACCGGGCCTCTAGTATCTATGATAAAGTTTAATTTATAAATTAATTTCAGTAAGAGATTAGCAACAATAAAATAGAACAATTATAACAATATACTGCACTAAAGGCTATGTGAATGTGGTCTCTCCCTCAGATTATTTGATTGCACTGTATTCACCCATCTTGGGATGATGTTAGATGAGACAGTGCAGATGGGATGAGATGGAGTGAGGAGAAGGATGCAACTCTGTGACATAGTGTTAGGCTACTGTTGACCTTTGACTTTATGTCAGAAGAAGGATGATCTGCTCTGTAACCATGTCCATGGTTGGGTATCAGGAGCAGGGAAATTCAATATTTTCAGACCATGATTGATCAAGGGTATCTGAAACCTGCAAGTGAAACAGTAGTTAAGCGGGGATGGCTGTACATAAAATCAACCTGTCATACTTAGAATTTCTGGGACCAGTTTCTGTTGAGAAGGGCAGTACTTACATTATACCTTCTGGGAAGAGGTGGTGAGGATTTCTTTAGTTCATCGCTGTCCAATCAACCTGTAATGTGAGCTACATGTGTCATTTTTAGTTTCCTGTTAAGCACATTGATAAAAGAAAAAGTAACAGGTGAAATTACCTTTTAAATAGTTAATTTACCCAAATACACCCAACTTATCATTTCAGTATTGTATCAGTATAACATTATTATCAACACTTTATTATGTTTTGTTGCAGGAGCTTGAAATTGGTGTGTGTATTGACACTTCTACTTGCACATGGCCACTCAGAGGCTAAGTTTTCATCTAAGGCAGTGGTTGGCAAAACGTGGCTCGCGAGCCACATGCGGCTCTTTGGCCCCTTGAGTGTAGCTCGGTGTTAGAACCACTTCTTCAAAATAGACTCGCCCAGGCCGAAAACCGACTTCTGCACATGGGCCACGAAGTTTCAATTGCACTGTACGTGTGCGCCCGTACGTGGTATTTTGTGGAAGAGCCACACTCAAGGGGCCAAAGAGCCGCATGTGGCTCGCGAACCGCGGTTTGCCGACCACTGATCTAAGGCCACAATCTGTGTTTACATTGATAAACTCTCCTTTACAATGTAGATTCACATTCCCAAACTGCCCCAGATAGACTTATACATTCTTTCAATAAGTGAATCCAGTATCAGTTTGAAATTTATATTAATTAAAGTTAAATACCACATTTCACATGCTCACTAACCAGTGTAGCTAGTGGAACTAAAAACTGATGAGACTCGGTGATTTCTTCGAATGCGTGTGTGGAGAAGGGGTGAGTAAAGGAGAGAAAGGTGCCCATCGAAGGGCAGCCATGCGTCCTGTGTGAGGTCCTGAGCTCGCTCGTGGGTGAGATGTATGTGTGGATAGATCTGTTATATCTACCTGGGAGATAGAGTTTAAGAGCTAGTGAATACCAGTGTGAATGTTTCTTTGAAGCCTCTGTTCCTTTTATTCCATTTAATGAACGGCAATTTCCCTTCACTTCTAACTGTATTTCCTTTGGTACCAGTGTTTAGCTTTATTATTTTTTTCAGATTTACCTTTAAGATTATAATTAGTTTTGTACTATATATTCATTGAGATTTTTATAATGACTCTAAGGTAACATAGTTTGTCAAATGACTTCAAGTACAGTGCTAGGCCAGAGCTAAAATTAAAATTCCTGTCTGTAAGTTATATGTGAACTATAGATTGTGTACCATTCTTGCATTCCAATAGAGAAATAAAATTGGGGCTATCTTCTTTCTAACTCTGAGAATAAATTTAAAATATCCCAAATATGTGTAGCATTGAACTGTACTCTTAAAATTTCATAGAAATTAGTTTCTTTTTAATTGTTAATAACAGGTTTAGCCCTTCATTTCCAGTATTTATGATTATTCATGTACAACACTTCTTGATGTATTACAGGGGAAAAGCCTTTCAAATGCGACGAGTGTAACTTTGCCTCCACAACCCAGTCTCACCTGACTCGGCACAAGCGGGTGCACACGGGAGAGAAGCCCTACCGGTGTCCCTGGTGTGACTACAGGTAAGGACTTTTTCTGACCAGGTAGAGCATTTGGGTTGCCGCCAGGGGTTAAAATCCTGTTAAAAGTTACAGAACAGTGTCTCTGGTCAGCATGAATTAGCACAGTTGAAAGCATCATTCACTAGTTAGGGAATTCAATTCACCACCTAATTTTAGTGACTCTTTTGAAAATAATAAAATTCTTTTCCATTTTCTATAATCTTTACATTTAGGATTTATAATCCTTTGGTACACCTAAATTTCAAGTGATTTAATTTCTTGGCCAAAGTAAGGAACCATTTCATTTAAACAGTCATTCGGTGCATATGGCTTCTTATCTGCTATGGATGAAGCACTCAGGCAATGGAGATAGCATTAGAAAGGCTTCCTGCCTTTAAGGGTGTTGTAGCGTAACAGGTGACCTGTAATGTTCAGAAATCATTTCAATACAGAGGCCCTGGGTAAATACAGAAGCCAGAGCAGTGTATGGAGAAGGAACACATTTGGCCAGAATGAGTCCTCCTATCGGAGCAAGCATTTCAGCCAGTGTAGAAGATTGGTCAATTTCAGACACATTTATGCTCTACAAGCAATCAGGAGGTATTGACAGAGTAGCATTTTTATGTTCAAGGTATGTTGGAGGTCTATGTGTGCTTGTGAGGTCCATATGACAAAGGACCCTGCCCTGTTGCAGAGTTGTGGTCAGTGGCAGCAAAGTAGAGATGCAGAGAAGTGGGAGAGATTCAGAAAGTGGAGTCATCCTCTGTGACCAGGTGTGTGTAGGAACAGAGGGCAGAGGGACAATAAGATGGGGATGACGTTGCACCTGGAGCCTGTGAGTGAAGTCAGCACTCTTGAGGTGTCTGTGAGACACCACAGGGTGTGCAGGCAGCGAGTGACATCTACCTTAGGAGCTTAGCAGCAAACTGTAGCCTGAAGCGTAGTGGGAGGGCCTTCTTCATGCTGGAGCAGAAGCTCTTGTGGTGCCTGTTACACTTGCTGAGAATGGTTCTTCCAGTTGCCTTTGTTAAATATTATAATCTGTACCTTAAACCTGATGCCCTCTTTATTTTTTCTTTATTTTTTTTAAGTTTAAATTCTTTAATGTATTACATAAGTCTCCTTTTCCCCCCAATGACCTCTCCCTGGCCACCCCCCCCCCAACCCCCAGCACATGCCCGCACCTTCCCTCCCGCCCCCTGTCTGTGTCCATTAGTTATGCTCATTTGCATGCATACAAGTCCTTGGGTTGATCTCCTACCCCCTCAACCCCCCACCTTCCCTCATAGGTTGGACAGTCTATTCAATGCTTCTATGACTCTGGATCTGAAGCCCTCTTTAAAAGACTGGTTTTTGTATGTCTCTTGATGTAGCTTGTGCATTCAGTAAATATATTGCCATAATCTCTATTATTATCCTCATTATTGCATTAAGTTTTATTTTAGAGGTCATCTAATAGTACAGAGATATTACAGATATATTTCATTCATTAATTATTCATTCTTTCAACATTTTATGAGTTCCATCTTTGCTGAACACTAGATTGGTGTTTCATGGAAATTTGGTAAAATGGTGATCCTATTAGAGGTAGTCACAGAAATTCTAAGATGCTTATAACTTGAGTTCTTAAAAAATAAATGTTATTGGAGGCTCTTTTTTCTTATTAAAGAGGTCATACCATGTAGTTGCCTTCCCTATAAAACACAAAAAAGAAATTAGAAAGTTATAAAAATTTCCCTTAATTATCACTCCTACTGTTAGGATTATAACTTTTTAGTCTGTACTCTAAGCATAAGGTTTGAGTTGTTGTTTGGGGCTTTTCTGTTTCTTTCATTGTAAATTTTATATTTCACATTTAAATTGTAACTACCCTTATGTTTAATTTATCTTGCATAACTATGGTTTTTAAGCTGTTATTTTTAAGTAGCAGAACTATTATTTCAAACAAGGTCATGTACAGACCCCATATATATTGGAAAAATGGGAGAATATTGGGTGAGGATTAAAAGAGAAAAGAAAAAGACCTATCTAGATTTTTGTGCTTATCCCTGTTTGTTTGTTTTTTAAAGAAATTGCTAGAAGTATGATTTAAGGATTTTGATAGTATTACTACAAAGGCTGGAATTGAATTTTGTTTTGCTGATTAGGACTGTGTTTTAGTCAACTCAAGTCTTTATTTGCATAAATATATTTCAAAATATTTCAGGTTTCCTCTTTGAAATTATGTTATACCTTTGCTAAGGTTGAGGTTGTATTACTTTTCCCTATCCATGTGATCTCCCTGAAATAGCAACACTTCCATTGAGACATGCACTTGAGCCAGCAGAACTCATCTCTGTTAGCTGTGTTAGACTTCTATGTGCACGCAGTGAAAAGAGGATATGTTTTCTAAGAATACTGTGCCTGTCCCATGAATCAGTACTCAGGATATTTAAATCTAGTCATATCTACCACATTTCCTTTTGAAATGCTTACAATCCCTGATAAAAGGGTGATTTTATATTTAAAAATTTTAAATAATTATTATTGAAACAAGAGTTTGAACAATTTTTGTTCATTTGAGTTTATTATTCTGGGTACATATGATTAGGTTTGTTTTAGTGAACAAAAGTACAGAAAACTTGCAAATATATGAATGCTTCTGAAGTTAGGGATTATGAATGAAATGTGGAATTTACAACAGAGACCTTTGTTTTCTTGTTGATAAGCAAAATATTTAAAAATGAGCAGATAATTAAGTTCAAAAAGATTGTTTTGGCTGCATAGCATAAAAAAATGCTTACCATACTTACCTCACAACAATAAGAAAACATCTTCTCTCACAGGACCAAGTAAATTTGAATATATATGATTTCTGTAGAATGAAAATATCTATAAGATGAAAATATCTATAAGATGAACACCTTTGCTAAGAAGATTAGGTCATATTTGTGTTATTGATACCTTTCCATAATAGTTTATTACTTAAAATATTTAATTAATTTTTTCCACTTAGATTCTTATTTGTTTAATATATATACATAAAAGTGATTCCTATAGAGTATCCTTATCTTTGCCATTATTAACACTTATTTTCAGGTAAGTAACCATCATTAGAAAATGCAGTATTATTTAAATTTCATTTGAAAATATATTTTTTCATTTTATAAATTGAACATTAGTGCACAAATACTAGTAGTAATAACTATTTATGAAAAATGTGGATATAGATTTGTTTACAAAAGAATTTTATAATTGGTCTTTTGAACCTGGAGCTATTTTTCAAGTTTGCATTATTAATTTAGGCAATGACATTTCATTCTATTTAGATGTAAACATGTACCCCTTTCCCAAGCTTTTACTGTCTAAAATATTCAAACATCTAATCAATTACAACTCAGTATATTTTATCATTACTCCAAAATTTTTTCACCATTAATTATTATTCATTATAATTTCAAAGCACAAATTGAGATTCATAGCAACTGTCCTATATTATTTATGCAGCAAATTCATTAGATTTGTTTCTACATTAAAATGGAAGCAATCTAACATTTTCTATATTTTTATTTCCCTTTGCTATGTATTGTCACTTCTATATTAATGAGAAATATAAAAGCTTTAATATGTTGTAAGTACCCTCTCTAATAATGTGAATCTGTTTCCCTGTAGATTTATTAATATCAAACTGTACACTATTTCACCGAGGGCACTGGCTTTCACATAATAGTAGGTGGCCCTAATTGAACTTTCTTTTACATGAATAATCTTCTCATTGGCTTCCATTTTTTATTTAGTATTTATGGGGGAAATACAATAAATGCATATTAAATAGTAAATGACTGAGAAGTCACAAAAAGTAGCACAAATTACTACCTGCAGTATTAAAAATATTAAGGATAATTGTATGCTGCACTTTGTCATTTTGTAAATTAAAGAAAACTAAAATTTCAAGCCAAACTCTGGCCATTTGATCCTTTATTTATTGTATCACTTTGATTGACCTTGGAGTAAGCTCATCTCTTTAAGACTCTGCTTTGGGTCAGATTTTTCTCAACTGCATAACAGCCTTAGTACTTCCAACCATACATACACTCTTTAAAAAGTTTTTTTTTTTTTTTTACTAGTCTCCTTTTCATTTTATTCACTAATTTTATTCTCATTTTAATTACTTGAAATTATAACCCCAAATGGAAATATATTATATAGCTGAGGAATAAAATCTATAATTCCTGCCTCATTAAAGGTTTACTTTGTTGTTTTGCTAAACTTGTAGGAAATACTCTTTAGTTTTTTTCCCTTACTTTTTGGTTTACTTAGCTCTTGCCATTGTATACCATAGAAGTCATTGATACTAGGTTTTGATCTCATGAACAATATTCTTTCCTTTTTTGGGTGAGTGTAACATTGAATCCAGGTGTGGTATCGAAATAGAAATTTGATTTTTGTGATACTTTCTAACATCTAAATATTTTGTCTAGTATTTTTTATAATTGAATTCAATAGGTTTCCATACGTATAAGTGCCATAGGTAGAATTAGCTGTTCGTCACAACTATTTGTGTCCTAGAAATGTTTTGTCTAACGATACTTTTAATTTGATTGAATTCTATCTTAACTTTGCATGGTGCTGGAAGCATTGTGGAGATAGTTTTAAGATGTAATACCAGAAAACTGTGCTTGTAAAAATTCTTTACTTCCCTTTTAAAAGTTTGTATTACTTTCTCAAACATATATTTCTATAAAGTGTCTCAGTTATGAAAATTTTGCAGGTCTTAGATAATATCCATTTTAATTTGCTGTGTGAACATCTTATGTGTCTCATGCATGAGCCTGTAAGGTCAGCTGTTTTAGGTGTTGTGGCAGCAAGAATTCAGTGTGCAGTAGGATCTGTGTCCTTGTCTGCCAGGGTGTCATCAGCATCCTGAGCTAGGGAGACGGACTCCACAGGGGAGACTTTCTGCTTTTGGGTGATCTCTTTAGAGAGTTTCAGTTTTCCTTTGGCTTCCTGTGCAGGCAGGTCCCCAAGTTGTACCAGGGGAAACAGTGGATAGAACAAACTTGCATTTGGCCAAATAATGACAAGGAGGAAAAATGGATGTTTGTCTGGGTAGTAGAGCATCATAGATACCAAGGTAGAGAAGTGAAATCATATATAACCAACAAACAGCACCCATTTCTTGTTCTGAAGAGTCAGAGGTAGCATTTATTTCTTTTGGGTAATCAAATGATGCCTCAAGCCTAGTTATATCAGAATAAACTTTAAATCATACTATTTTATCAGCAAAATAAGCCAGAGATAGGCTAATACTGCATGATATCATTTATATGTAGAATCTTAAAAATAAAATTAATAAAAGGTTAAACTCATAGAAACAGGAGCAGAAATGTGGTTGTCAGGGTGTGGGGTGTGAAATCGGTGTTCTGACTCTCAGCTCTGAGATGGACAGGTCTGAGGGTCTAATAGCAGCATGGTGACTGTGGTTGTTAACACTTGTAAAATCTAAATTAGCTGGGAGAGTAGTACTCCTGTGTTCCCTCCCCCCCAAAAAAGAAAGATAAATTAAAAAACACACACTATTTTTGTCATTTAAAGTGCAAGTCAATACTATTTTGTTTATCTCAATTATATCATCTCTTTATACTCTACTCTATTGTAACTACTAATCCAGTTAGCAGAATAAAAAACAAATGTGCTAGCCTAAAAATCCAGTTAATTTGCAAATCATGATGATTCCAAGGCTGTCTTCAGATTGTGGAGTTTCTTTTTGAAGGCAGTGTGTCCGTGTGTGGTGTGTGGTGTGGGCAGTACCTGCTCCTGAACTGCCCCTCCTGCTGTCCCCACCACAGTTCAGCCAGCCACAGGCAGGTGTCAGTGTGGCGGTGCTGAGGGAAGCTGGTTTGGTCATTGAAGCAGAGATGCTGCCTCTGAGGGGCTGCTGGCATGTGTCAAAGCGACATTGTGGAGTTGGGCTGTCTTTCTAGTGGAGTGTTGTTTCTGGTAAGTTTAGGTTGGATTTTTTGAGAGTGTCCCTTACAAAATGACATAATTGTATCTTCAGGTTTTCTATAATGAATTATGAAAGTAGCTGTTTATAAATGTAATTCTCCCCCTGCCCCCGAATGTTTCTATGTTTCAGCAGAAATTGAATTCTTTCTGAATAAGTATCTTCTCATTTTCTCTGACCATTCCTTTAGTGAATTTCATTTTTAATCTAATCATGGTTTTGATTTGGTTCTGTGTTTTCCATACTGTGTGTGTCTAATTGATTGTCATACATAACATGCCTTACCCATACTTTTCTTTTGTATTCTGTAACACCCAAGCACATGGGCTTCTTAAAACTTTGGTTTCAGCCTGAAGTCTGTCCTGACACAGCACATGTTTGTCAGGCCTTTAGTTAATGTTGGTAAATGCTCATCTAACAAAACTCATTTAAGTAAAAAGAATCTGTAGAATTGAAGACAAATAGATTCCATAGCATTAAAAATTGTGAATTCGTTCAGATATTTTTAAAAGGATAAAAAAATCTAAGATAATTCCTTTTGTTTATCAGAACAAGTAAGTTGTTTTGTTGGTTGATGGAGCTGAAATAAGCTTTGGGATCACAGATTAATTAGGAAACCCATTTGAACACAAAGTGACCACACACTCCCTGTGCTATCTCTTAAAGTAGAAGCAGATAAACATGTTTATTTAACCTGCTCTCCTCGAATCCCAAATCCAGTCATTATAAAAGGACCAAAGCTATCTTTGGGGATGGTCTTTCTACAAGGAATTACTATGGACAGTCCCTTGGGTGGTAGTTAGATATATCTGTATATATTATGTTAGAAAAGAAGGCCTTAGAGATGAAAAAAATAGAAAATATTTTTTTGGGGCAATAGTCTGTTGCATAATAAGTTATTCCTCAGACACTAGAGCTATTATCACACAACAAAACACTTGACTGTGTAACTATCTATATCTCCTGTCATTGGAGGCTCCTGCCATGTGCTCGTTAGGAAAATTCTGTCATTGCCAGGAGGGCTGGCAGCAGTGAGCGAAAGTCAGGCTTGCCCTTTCCTGTGTGGGTGGGTTTCACCCCTGGCTGTGGGTGTGGAAGAGAACAAAGCAGAATAAAGTAGATTTGAAGTAAATCAGAGCATGTGACCAGTTGTCATTAGTTCATTGAGAATGCAATATATTTGTTATTTCATTTTATTTTCAGATCATTTGTTTCAACATATTCTGAAGTATTGCCTCTCCAGGCCTGTATAATTGTGGAAGAAAGAGAAAGAAGGCAAAGTGGGACCATTTAGGATGGGGTGACGCAGCGGTGTGTGGGGCACAGGGAGTGAGGGCAGCATCTAGCCCAGTGTGGCGTCTCCACCGTGAGCTCCCTTTAATGGGATGAGCTGAGGCCCTTGAGGTGGTAGCGTGTGTTTCTGTTTTGCTTTTCCCTAAGAATGTCTGTAAAAACAAGATTACATCATTACGTCTTTATTTTCTCAATTAAGAGAACGTAGCACAAACTTTTGGTTGATTTTTTTTCCTATTTTGAGAAGTACTGTGTTTGTGAGAACATCTATATGGCAAGAAGTTCTCCTGAATTTATTATCTTTTGGGGAAAGTTTGTAATTTGTTCCTTACTGCAGAGCAGGGCTGAGGTGAGAACCACACTGCCACTTGAGAGGTCCTCACTCCTGGAGGAGGAAAATGAGTGTACTTTGGACCAGACTTCACCTTTATTGTGTTCAAACTTTGGAAATGCCCACAGGCTATCCAAACAGAGTCCTGTCAGGTATGTTCAGTACTGATCTATGTTGAACTTGAAGGCATCGGTGTGATTAATATTTCCCTTGGAAATTGTGGAAAGTGGAAAAAGCAGAGGGCAAGTAGCACCTTAGGAGAGGCTGAGAGGTAGCCTCCCACATCAGGTGTGCAGTGACAGAAGGACAGTGCAGGCCGCCTGCTTGTCACCGAGAGGCCACAGCTCTCCTGGGAAGACCCACTGTGGGGAAGTGATGGGAACAGAAACTGAGAAGTGAAGGGGCTCTGACTGGACAGCTACTCTGTGAAAACCCTGGGGAAATGGTGGCAGGAAGAGCTCCGGATAGAGGAAGCGCAGAGTGTGTGTGTGTGTGTGTGTGTGTGTGTGTGTGTGTGTGTGTGTGTAAGTGTGTTTATTTTCATTAGTTTGCTTAAGATTGCTCTACATTTTACTTACATGCTTACCTGCCAGGGGAAAGAGCCAACATTTTACCTAAAAGCATGGAAAGTTGGGGTGTTGTGAGGCATGAGGGGCACCAAGGAAGTTTTGAGTAATCCTACAGGACTTGTGGATGTGTGGGAACCAGAGCCGTGCCTCGATGCTCCCTCCATGGTATCTCTCTCTGGAGACGGGAATGGGGCTTCAGAATCGCTGGGTCTTTCTGTCCATCTGGTAGAACAAAGTTTCCACATTGGCGGGGATGGCACAGCACCAATTGTCACTCATGTCATGTTCAAAGTTTTGAATCAAGAATATAGAGACTATAATGGTATTATTCTTCCCTCCCCGCCACACACAACCAAACATTTCGATTTTATTTGCTTTACATGAAGAATTTCCACAAAATGCTACATTACTTTAACTGTTACATGTAATTCAGAAATTTGCTGGGCACTAGCTAACAAGTCAGTGTAACCACTCAGCACACATTCATTGTAAATGTCGTCTTCTAAAATGTGACATCTTTTCTATGACTTATTCTAAACAATTTTTGCTAATGTCTCAAGGTTTTTCTAAGACTAGTAAATCTAACAGGCCACTCTAGTGACATCATTAGCCATTTATTGTGATGACACCTGACTCCCACCAATATTTATAGCCCATTCCATTTGCTTTACCTACCTTTCCTTTGTCTGGCTTACAACAAATAATTGTAAATTTGGTGTAGGTCTTTCACCAGCCATGGTCCTAATTACATTTTCTGTGTACATCTGTGCTACAACTTCTGTTGTACTGTTTTAGATTGACCCCTACCACCTTCAAATTGCAATATTTCTAGAAATGTGTAACTCTGCTACAACGGTGCTACCAAGAGAAGGCAGCAATAAGGATCCTGGTGGTGCTGGAGTTAGTGTGATAATGGGAAAAGTGAGGGCAAATCTGTCCCTCCTTAGGGTGAAAGGGACATGATGTGTTTTCAGGACTTAAGGTGTGTGACAACCGCTGAGTCTTGTTAGTTGTCCTGGCCACTAAACAGTGGACCTAAGTCATAGATTGTTCACAGGCTGACGCGTGCTGCTTTCAGCAGTCACTGACATTTGTGTGGCTTTCCTTTGTTTGATTCTATTGGAATTTTTGCTGCTTTGTTTCATTATAAATCACGGTCACCACAAGATGGTTATGCCTACATCTCAATTTTTGGAGTTAGCTTGGTTTTTAACTTTAAAAATGAAAATTGAGATAGTTCTGTACATCTCGCCACAAATGTTTGGCATCATTTCTGTAAGTACAGATATAGGTAGTAGAAGTGGTCACCACAGTTCCTGAAGGGAGTGTGTTTTAGCATTGTCTGCAGCGTGTTATCAAAATGGTCGAGGCTGCTACCTTCTCTAGGCCAGCTCAGCTTTCTGAACGAAGACGGGCCCAGAGATCCCAAGCAGGAGTGGGGAGAACGAGCCAGCGTGTCACTGGGATATGTCCTATCAGATTCCGGCACCCCAGTGCCTGTGCCTGAGAAATGTGTAGATGGTATCAGCATATATATGTTTTAAATACATGTTCTTTTAATTTAATGATTTCTGTATGGCCTTTGAAAAATGTTATGAATATAATGATTATACAGTCCAAATCTTCTTGAGTTATGGGGACTAGTTTTCAACTACATATGCACATATATACATTAACTTCCTTACATCTCTTTTTAACAAAAAAATCTTAAAACATTGTGTGCTCTGATGTGAAAGAGGCTCCAAACCAGGTTTCTGTTTTCTTTTTAAGGGCTTTTGTAGTTTAAAACTGGAATACATGTTTCCTTTAGCTGTAAAAGCACAATCAAGGCACCGTGATAAGTGAGTCAGTATTGTAAAAGTAAAACGGATTTTGCCTTCACTCACATGAGCTATAGGAGGAGGAAGCTTTATTGTCCCTGGGAAAGTGATAAGGCAGAGTAATTGTATATTATACTGTCCCGGAACATCTGCCTGAAGACTGTGGAGCAATTCATCTATCACGGGCGCTCCGCGTGTTGTGTCTTCCTGCTTTAACCCGTCCCCACTGCCGGCCTGCGCAGAGGTTCTGATAGGGACTGCGCCTGGGCTGGGGCTCACATTAATCAGTCCCCTTGTTCAACACTGCAGCTGACATAATTACAACCTGCACACAGCAGTTATTCACGTCGAGTCCTTGTCACTCGTGGTGGAAACTACAGCGCTGCGATCCCGGAGGAGATTGCCTTATCACGGAGAACAAGGGCCTCAGGAGTGGGAGAGAATAGAAATGGGAAAACATCTTGCGGGAGTACTATATATTCCTTTAAAACAAGACATTCGAGAGACTCACCCGGACACAGGGGCATTGTGTGCAGGCACTGAAATGAACCAGTTAGTGTTTTTAAGTGAGTTCTGTGAGCAGTTTTATAAAAATGCAGATGATTAAATGTGTTCAGTGCTCTTTCGTATTTAGTGACGCTTCTCTATTAACTTTTTCTTCAAATGTGATTATATCAGCTTAGAATTATAAAAGGGTTTAAATGCTCCTTGATAGGACTCAGTCTAACAAAATAAATAAAGTATGCATTTTAAATGTACTATCAGGCAACTATTTACTTAACTCGGAGAGCTTTGCAAGGAATAGAGTTAGAGCCAGGGAAGGATTCTTTAAAAAGACTTTGAAAGATAGGGAAGTGCCCTGTCCCATGGGCCTTGGAGCAGAAATATTGACCGAGGATCTGAATAATAACCCTTCTGTCCTGAGCTGCACCTCTGCACTCTAACCTGCACAGGTGGAGTGCCAGCCGGTTCCTCTCCTGCCCATTTGTGCGGGTGCGGTGTCTGCTTGGCACTGAAGAAGCATTTACAGTCTCAGGCATTCCCTTCCCTGCCCCTACCAGACCTGGAGCCTGTGTGCCAGTGTGATTTATGTGGTTGCCTGCAAAACTGGTGAGCTACGCTAGTATGTGCAGATGCCAAAAGTGGCTGGTGTTAGAAATCCAGCTTTTTTATTTTTCTCTCTAACTTTATTAGATTGTCTCAAGTAAAACCAGGGTCTGTGAAACATGTTTTTGGATTAGGAACACTTTTACTTATATCACCTTAAATTTGCAGAGGCTTCCACTAGAGCAGTGGGGAACATCTGGCCCACGAAATCAATTGGTCTGGGCCTGCCAAGGCATTAGGGGTGAGTTAATTAAATGTTTGACCAAATATAGCAGGCTAATTTTTAAGTTGATAATTTTGTGTGGCCCACCAGTGATGTTATAAATATCCAAATGGCCCTTGGAGAAAAAAGGTTCCCCACTTCTGCTAGAAGAAGCTACAGTATATTTTCATATGTATATATACACACATCAGAGATACATAAAACTTGATTTGTCAAGTAATATTTTTTGGAGGTGACTCAAAGTTTTGTGGATGCACGTCTGTGTAGTTTAGGCCCCCGTGATGTGTCTGCACCTTTTTGCCCTCCTTAGCCTCTCTCACAAATGCGATTTGAATGATTGCTGGGACAGAGAAGGTGGCCAAGGCTGCACTTTCTCATACTTTTTCTGTAAGGCTTCTCATCCACATGCCTTCCTGGTTTTCAGCATCTCACTTTGCCCAGTTTAATGAGTTTTAACAGAAAGAGAGAGGATGACACGCACTCCAGAGACAAGGAGGGCGTGTATCTCAGAGGTCCATTCTTAACATCATGGCCCAGAAGCAGGGAGGAGAACCTCACCAGCGCTGGGCACACTGGGCAGTTAGTGGGAAGAGGAGAAGGCTGTGCAGGGCATTCAGGTTTTCACACGTCACAAGCTTCAAGCGATGTGTCAGCTCAACCTTGGAAATTATTTTTGTGGTCAGATAAGTTTGATGAGCACTCTATATATTTCACCCTTTTCCACTTCTTCGGGCTCATAATGAGCAGCATGTTAAAGATTCACAATATTCCTATCATAGAGAAACATGTAATTTTGTTTAACTGAAGTGTGTGAAACATGGTCAGCAAGGCCTTTTCCCCAGAGCCCTGTAGAGATCATGCCGGACAAAGTATGCTGGAATATTTCTATTCGTTAAAGGATAGGCAACGATAATAACTGCTGCACATTTCTACCTGAGACTGGGGGCATTAGTTTCTCAAAAGCACTAGTGTAAGGCACCTGATCTTTGCTCAGCTTACTCAGTGGTTTCACTTATATGAGCATTCATTCGGCCTTTTGACTTGGTGCCAGGTGAAAGTCTATGAGGTTGTGCTACTTTCTCTAAGTTGCTCTTTTCCTCTTTTTCTAGACTAATGACATATCAGTATATTAAGAAGGAAAATAGTTAAGAAATGTATTTTTTCTCTTTGGGCTGGAGAAGAAGAACCAGGAGACATCAAGATCTAGGGTCTGTATGTAATACTTTAAACAATAAAATAAAATTTAAAATAAAAAAGATCTAGGGTCTGCACTTGCCAGTGGCTCTCCTCCCTTCCCACAATCTGTAGGGCAGCCTGAGTCCTGCGCAGGTGCATTTTGCAATTCTTATTTTTTCACTACACAAAGTGTGTGCAGGTGGCTGTTTTTGAAATGCGCAGTTTTCACTAAATAATATGGGTTTCTAACAGAGACAAAGCTCAGTGCCACTGCCTCCAATTTCCTCCCTTGCTATTCATTGTTTTCCAGTAGAGTGGGAGGTAAGAAGTAGCTCATTAGGTTGAAAGCAGGTCATGGCTTTTGTCTGTTGTAGGCGCCATGTGCACAAATTGAGTAGAGGAGTAACTTGTGGATGTGGATGTGGGGCTTTGAATGGTGAAGAAGAGGTGGGGAATTACATACTTACTGTCAGGACACAAGGAGCAGTGTAACAGTCTGCAAAATTCCTGTTTGATAAACCAGTCTGCGGCACTGGTGAATCCATTGGTAAGTGTGTGGTTAGATGTTTTAAAATCATTCAGGTTAGCAGAGCATTTTGAATAGTGGGAAAGCAAGATATTTTCAGGCCATCCTCAATTAAAGATATCACTGAAGGGGTGGGGAGTGTTGCAATCCTATAAGTGACAGCTGGAATTTTCAACTCTGTTTGAAAGTGAGGTTTCACTTAATGAAGCCCAGCCTTTTTTTTTAAGGTTATTGATATACATGACTTACATTCCTATCAAATCATATTAACTTTGAGGACATATGAAAAATGATTCATTTTAATGATTATTTTATAGAGTAGACAATAAATAATAGGGTGAATAAATCCATTTTGAAAATAATAAGTCAGTACATAATTTTTTTGTAACCACAGACTTTCCACATAAACCAGAGCAGTAATTAGGCTGAATCACTTCTGTTATGGAAGCGCCTCCCAGGGACCTGCTCCTGGGGATTGCCTGATGGGCTAGGCTGGCGCTGTGGCTGCCACGCATCCCTTCTCCATGAGCACATGTGTGTCAGCTGCACTGAGCATGACCGTGAGTGCTGGGACAGCAGCACAACCTGGCACCTGCATACCTGGTTTACTCGAGCAGAGAGGACGATCAGTAGTGCACCACTTGGTGCCTGTTTCTCTGTATTTACAAGTTCCTTTTCCTTCTAACTCTCAGATAATTATAGCTGAGAAATGCAGAGCTCTTTTCAACCAAGATTCTAGAAATACTTTCTTCTAGCACTTTTATAATTTAGTGTTCTTATGTTTATCTTAAAATCCAAAGGAGATTTATTTTTGCATGGTGTAGGACAATAAGACTATAACTTATTTTACCTTGTAGTAGACAGTTGATTCAACACCATTTATTATATAAACCATCATTCCTCCTTGATCTGAAATGACCTTTTTATCCCTTTGTCTTCCAGTGATACATTTAGCTCAGCATTCCAAATAACATTCATCTATTTTCTAAACATTGTTGACAGAATGCTCCATTTTAGGCAGAGGAATATGAAATTCTTTATTTTTGTACTAGTGGCCTGGTGCATGAAATTCGTGCATAGGGGTGGGGGGTGTCCCTCAGCCCGGCCTGCACCCTCTCTAATCTGGGACCCCTCGGGGGATGTCCGACTGCCGGTAGTCGGACATCCCTCTCGCAATCTGGGACTGCTGCCTCCTAACTGCTCGCCTGCCTGCCTGATTGCCCCTAACCACTCTGCCTGTCAGCCTGCTCTCCCCCAACTGCCCCCCTGCCAGCCTGCTTGCCCCCAACTGACCCCCACTGATGGCCTGCTCGCCCCCACCTGCCCTCCCCGCCAGCCTTCTCACCCCCAACTGCCCCTCTGCCAGCCTGCTTGCCCCCAACTGACCCCCACTGATGGCCTGCTCGCCCCTACCTGCCCTCCCTGCCAGCCTGCTCATCCCCAACTGCCCCCCTGCCAGCCTTCTCACCCCCAACTGCCCCCTCACTGGCCTGATCACCCCCAACTGACCCCCACTGATGGCCTGCTCACCCCCAACTGGCCCCCCCTGCTGGCCTGCTCACCCACAACTGCCGTCCCATCTTGGCCTGATCAGCCACAACTACCCTCCCCTCTTGGCCCCTAACAGCCTCTACTTTAGCCCCGCCACCATGGCTTTGTCCAGAAGAACGTCCGGAAGGTCTCCTGGAAGGTCTCCCAGCCTAATTAGCATATTACCCTTTTATTAGTATAGCTAGAAGCCTGGTACATGGGTGGGGGCTGGCTGGTTTGCCCTGAAGGGTATCCCGGATCAGGGTGGGGGTTCCCTTGGGGAGTAGGGCGGCCTGGGCGAGGGGCCTGTGGTGGTTTGCAGGCCAGCCACACCCCATTGGGGTGGAGGTCCCCACTGGGGCCGGTGCTGGCCTGGGTGAGGGGCTGGGGCAGTTTGCAGGCCAGCCCTGCCCTCATGGGGTGAGGGTCCCCATTGGGGGTGTGTGTGTGGCCAGCCTGGGTGAGGGGCTGAGGGATGTTTTCAGGCTGGCCTCACCCCCTTCAGTGTGGGGGTCCCCGCTGGGGTGCCTGGCCAGCCTGGGTGAGGGGCTGATGGCTGTTTGCAAGCTGGCCACGCCCCCCAGCGGGAACCCTCACCCCGATGATGGCATGGCCAGCCTGGGTGAGGGGCTGAGGGCCGTTTGCAGGCCTCTCCCTTGGCAGCCGGCCCTGCCAACCCAAGCCTCCCGCGAGCTCAGGCCAGCCCCGTGGCTGCCACCCACAGGCCCCTCCTTCAGCGGCCAGCCAGGGTGGGCAGGAAGCTTGGATCGTCAGGGGCAACCCAAGCCTCCCGCTCGCTCTGGCCTTCTCCATGGCCGCTGCCCACAGACCCCTCCTTTGGCGGCTGGCCCTGGCGGGCGGGAAGCTTGGCTTCCTCCATCGCTGGAGGTGACCCAAGCCTCCCACCTGCTCCGGCTGGCTCTGTGGTTGCCGCCATCTTTGTCCTGCTAATTTGCATATTCCCTCCTGTTTGGCTGTGGGTGTCGTGGAGTGATGGTCAATTACCATATTTCTCTCTTATTAGTATAGATAGCTCGTATCCAGTTTTAAATTTAAATAGCACAGATTGGTAATCTGAAATTATCCGGCTCTTTCCTCATGGCCCTGTTAGTGCAAATGTAGGTGGTAGAGGACTGTGTATCCTGGACTGTGCTATGTGAAGGGGAACAAGGCCTGAGCTTGTACATTGGAGACTTTCTTCCAGCCTGCAGTGACTGAGCAGCTGTGTGTTTCTCTCTCCCACAGAGAGTCTCAGGCTTTTTAGACTGGTTTCATGCTCAGGAAATTTGTAATTAAATACTGCTGGTTAAAAAAAAAAATGTGGTAACTTCTCAAGTTTAATTTATATAAAGCTTTTTTTTTTTAATTGTCACTTACTTTATATTCACGTTATAAAGATATGGCAGAAATCCCTTTCCACTGAACTCTTGGATAAATGTGTACTATAGTGAGTAGTATTGATACACTTAACTACAGGGCAGGTATTTTGAAGGACAGAAGCTCAAAGAGTATATTCTGAACAGGCAGGAATAAATTGCATTTTCAAACATATACACATACATACACTATATAACTTTCAGGCATCTATTTTTACTCAAATGAATTGAAATTGCTTTCTATAATCAGTGAGAAAATTGCTAGTAATGATCCAGATAGTTGAACTGTTTGCATTTAACAGAAAGACTGGTAGTAATAATAAAAAGTGAATTTAGTACCTACCGTATATTCTATACATATTTAATGTCATTCCCCTTAACCCTTATGAAGCCTTATGAGACTGAACAACAAAAAGTGTTCCTTGATCAGAAAGTATGGGAACCAAAGTGTTAAACAAAATTAACATATTTCTTTATGTAGAATTTTTAGAATTTTTTACATCAATTTATACACACAACAGGCTAAAATGGTACATACTAATAAATACTTAGAAATGGCCTGTGTCTTAATGATGGTAATTTATTATTGGCTCAGGTCTCTCTAGTCCTGTGGTCAACTCAAGATGTTTGCCACGCCAGCTCAGGACCACAGTAGTGACATGGGGCTGGGGTAGTATGTGTGATCTGGGGGAGAAAGCAGCGCAGCGTGTGCACTCTACCAGAGGTGACCCTCCTGCAGCATGGTTCATGCGATAGATTGGCACCTGCATGGACAGGCCAGCAGACCTACAGGCACACCTTGCTTTATTGCGCTTCACAGACACTGCGTTTTTTATAAACTGGAAGTAGACCCTCCATCAGCAACAAAATTACAACTCACTGAAGGCTCCGATGAGGGTTAGCATTTTTAGCAATGAAGTATTTTTTATTTAAGGTATGTGAATTGGTTTTATAAGTAACCCTATTGCATACTTAATAGGCTATAGTATAGTGTAAATATAACTTTTACATGCACTGGGAAACCAAAAATTTTGTGACTCGCTTTATTGTGATATTTGCTGTATTGCAGTGGTCTGGAAATGAACTGCAATATCTCTGAGGGACACCTATAATAAAAAGTCCAGTCCTAGCCCTTTTGGCTCAGTGGATAGAACATCAGCCTGCTAACTGAAGGTTCGATTCTGATCAAGGGCACATGTCCCGGTTGTGGGCTTGCTCCCCAGTGTGGGGTGTGCAAGAGGCAGCCAATCAATGATTCTCTCTCATCATTGATGTTTCTCTCTCTCTCCCTCTCTCTTCCTCTTTGAAATCTCTCTCCCTCTCCCTCTCCCTCTCCCTCTCCCTCTCCCTCTCCCTCTCCCTCTCCCTCTCCCTCTCCCTCTCCCTCTCCCTCTCCCTCTCCCTCTTTTCCTCTCCTTCTCCCTCTCGCTCTCCTCTCCCTCCTCCTCTCCCTCCTTCCCTCTCCCTCTCCCTCCTTCTCTCTCCTTCCCTTCAAAGTAGAAAATCAATAAAAACATATCCTTGTGTGAGGACTTAAAAAAAAAAAAGTCCAGAATTAGCTTCAAATAAATAACATGATGAAGGTGCCATTTCAAGTCTGAGGGAAAGATAGGCCGTCTTTAATAACTGGTAGTGAGAGATCTGGCTGGCAGTCTGGATTCACATTTTATACTATGCTCTAGGATACTTTTCAAATGGATCTAATGTTTAATGGAACATGGTATAACTATACAAGTCATAGAACCAAGTCTAAGGCAATTATTTTATAACCTCCAAGTAAAGAAGCCAGAACAAAAGATGAATGAAATAAAAAACTGCTTTTCAGAGATAGCATAAGCAAAGTCAAAGGAAAAAAATGAAACTAAGGAAAAAAATTTGTGACTTTGTCATAGAGTCCCTCTTCTTAATGAATAAGAGAATAACAACCCTGTAGAAAAAGATAAAAATATGAATAGACAGTACTTAGAAAATACATATGGCATTTCCACATTTAAAAAGATTCATTCATTACAGAGAAGTGCAAATTGAAACTTTTAGAAATTAAAAATCGAAACTCCAGTGAGCTATCATTCTTCACCCACCACATTGGCAAAAAATCTAAAGTTTGGTAACACTGCATTGGCAGGAATGTGCAGAAACAGGCTCTCTCAAACATTGTTGGTGGACGTGTAAATTGCTACAACTTCTCTGGAGGGCAATTTGGCAGAATTTATCAAAATCACAAAAGCATATGCCTGTTGACACTTGAAGCAGTTCCACTTGGCATCATGAGATTCTCTTGGCATCTGAGGAATGGAAAATGTTATAACACGCTCAGTCACCGCAGCCTTGTTTGTACCCACAGATGATTGGAAACAACCTACATGCCCATCATTGGAGGATCAGTAAAGTAGATTACACTATATCCTTACTGTGAAATACTGCACGGCGATTAAAAAGGAGAAGATGAGGGTAGAGGAGAGGGGAGGGGTAGAAGCAAGAGGAGAGAGGCATCAGGACGCTCGCATGTATTAATGGGGAAATAACCCCACACCTCGCTCGCTGTTAGGTGAAAAGAAGCAAGGTGCTGAGGCGTTATGCTAACAAATTTATGTACAAAGTTGGGGGAAAAGAATATACAGCATATTTATGGCTTGAAAAGGTCGATTTTACTTCTCCCAAAGACTGGTAAGAAGTCATGAATTGTACTTCCCTGGCCCACTGGGGGCGGTCTGGGCAGCATGGGCAGTAGTAGGAGGGAGGCTGACTGTATCCATTGTTGGACATGGATCTTTACATACGTGAATGTATGTTTATTCAATAACTTCAGTGGTACTCTCAAAAAATAATCAACATAAGATAATCAAAAGAGGAAAACAACAGTAGAATTATTTTTAAGCTTCTTCTACTTCAGTTAAAGAAAATAGAATTAATTTATACTTTTTGTCTTAATAGGCAGTAAGTGTATATGTAGTACTGACAAGTATTTTTGTGGAGTTTAGAAGTACTCATGGTTTTATATTTATTATTTTAAAACACATTGCCTTTGAACTGAATAAAATATTTCTTTGCTACATGCTTTTTTAAGAAACCCTAAAATTAGCTCCAAGGTTGAATCTTTTGCTAATTTTGGCTGTGATAGATAGATAGATAGATAGATAGATAGATAGATAGATAGATAGATGATAGGTAAGTTGATAACAGATAGGTAAGTGATAGGTAGATAGATAGATAGATAGATAGATAGATAGATAGATAGATAGATAGATAGATGTTAGATAGTAAGCTGCCTCAAGATTTTCAATGTGTTATATTCAAAATTTAATCTGAAATCTCCTTGTGACTTAAAATGCCTTTGCATAGACACAGTTCATGCAGGTTGTGGTCCAGCCAGCACTTCATGAGTCCCTGGTCCTCACCAGGCACCTGCATCTTTGTGCTGGGTCACCTGCCTTCCCTTGGAGCACTGCCCCATCCCTGCGAGGAGCGCCTGTGTCTGCCCTGGTCCTTGTCCCGCACTGTCCTCATCACTGTTGCTTCGTAATAAGCTTGAAATGAGAAAGAGTGAGCTTTCCAACTTAGTTCTCTTGTAGGATTGTTTTTACTCTCTAGGTCTCATGTGTTTCTGTATGAACTGTAGGATTAGCATTTCAATTTCTATAAAAAATACAGGTGGGCTTTTGACAAGAATTGCATATACTCTGTACATCAGTCTGGGGAGTATTGTCATCTTAATAAGACTCAGTCTTCCATTCTATGAACATGGTCATAAACACAATCTGTACCTTACCATCAGTGTCAACCTGAACACATATCAGTCCCCCACTCATAAAGATTACGTGCCCAATTGGATCAACTGCTGCTTTTTTCCTGGGGATCTAGACATGACTCTGCTTGGAATGCTATCCAAATCACCTGATTTCTGCACGACCTGTCCTTGATGAGCCAGCCACTTTGGTGATGCCATTCCAATCTCTAGCCAAAAGTTCTGTTTTCTGGAAGAGTCACTTTTGGGCTAAATATCATTCAGAATTATTTAGCAGAAGGAGTCCAGTCTGTTTATTATTTGATGAATCTTGTGACATTGCTGCATGTTTACCGTATGTTGCGTGATATTCTCAAGTATAAGGACTGTTTGCCCCTACTTTGTAGTTATTCTCCTTTAAATGATGGTGACATAATATGTTATAGCTTTTACTTTTTGGGCTTGGATTGGAATAGTTCGGTTTTGTAAGTGAGAAAAGCTTCTTATCTCAATATATTAAAAAATTTTATGTTGCACAGCATTAGATGTGGAAGAGTAGATTTTGACAGCATACAAATACAGTTACCCATGAGATGTAGGCAATGTATCTGTTCTTTTTTACATATATTTAATGTTTCTTATGTGTGTGTGTAAAACAGACAGTTTAAATACATATACACAGATGTACTATACTTAAATGTATATAGTATATAGATAGCATAAGTAAAAATATATGTGTATATATCAAGTTCCACAGCACTTTTTCTCACTTTAGTCTATATTTTTAAATAAAAAGCCTCTAAGCCTTTTTAATATTCACTCCATTCTCTGCTTGCTTCAGTAATAGTCCCTTGATTATTAGGGTTCCACATGCCATTTGGGTACTAAGAGATGTTGGTTTATTTTTGTGTGGGATACACCCTTCTCTAAAACAAAATACTCTGTCTTCAAAGTCATCCTTCTTTCATTGATGATTAGGATTCGTTGCTTACATTGTCCCTCATCTAAGTGTGCTTCCTGCATTGAAATGAGTCTATTCTGATCATTTTGATTTCTCCACTTGATCAGTGATTGTCTTTGATGACTCTTAATGCCTAGTTTTTTCCATAAGGAAATAATACAGGAATTGCCAGGCCTAATAAACTGCTAGTTAAGAATAGTAATAGCTTTGTTTTCTCGCTGCAGTGTCAGTGAGCAAGGGTGAGTCTAGTAGGTGGAACACGTGGCAGGTCTGCAGAGTCAGGGGCAGAATCTGGAGCAGTTCTCCCAGCTGGTGGGAACTCCAGCTGTGGTCCTCTTCATCACAGAAGCGGATCTTTCTGCATCCTCGTCAGATATTTTCCTGTTACTCTGTCAACAAAGGGCAGAGCTGTTATTCCAAGAATATCTACACATTCAGGGGACTCTACCACCTGCAGTTTTCTGGTACCTTTGCTCTGTGAGTGCTGTAAGTAAAGAGGGCTGGGCTGCACTAAGAAGCACTGGCCTTGGGCACAGAAAACCTGTACCAGATCCGCTCCGCGACGTTCCACCCCATGGCCTCCACAGTCCGCTCATCCCGAGTCAGGCTGTCCTCTGTATGACCATGCCAGGTCTCCACCTGGGACAGCTCCAAGGTGGAGGGCCACTGGAGGCACAGGAGCTGACACTAGGTGCTTATTCATCCCCCTGTTATGATGGTTATTAATTAACAATAGGTATTTATATGACAAGCAAGCTTGGTGATCCAGTGTGACAAGAAAGAGAGAGGCTGTGTTTGCATATTGTCACTAACTGTCTTACATTAGTCCAGGTCAGCAATTTTCCACCGTTGTGCACAGGAATTTTTACAACATGCAGTGCCTGAGTAGTTACTGAGGGGCACTGAACTCTTTTCCCTTAAATTGTCAAATAAAAAATGACAACAGTCAACACAACAATAGCCATCTGATGTGAATGAATCAAAATTATTCCTATTTTTATTTTGGTCAGATTGGCAAAAGAATTTTTTTTCTTGGTGTGCCACAGAAATTTAGTAATTAGTTTATGTGTGTCATGGGATGAAAAGGGTTGAAAATCTTTAGTTTGAGTTCTAAGAGCCCTTGTCAGAGGCAGGCTGGGAACAGCTGAGAAGGTCTCTGTTGTTCCAGTTCCCCCTCCTCTACCTTCTCTTTCATGTATGTTGTTATTTTAAATTTATAAAAAATGTAAATACTAATATATAAATTATTAAAGTCTATTTGGAAAATAAAGAGAAGAGGACATTGCTCTGTAGCTGCATGAATATCTTGGTGTGTTTCTACTCTAAACACAGGGATTTGTCTGAATTACTCTTTCTGACGATACGTAGTTGGGTACATACATTTGATGGCAGACCCCGCCTGTGGATGGGCGGGAGGTGGCAGACACCTTTCCAAAGGAGCGTCTCTTGCATCCAGTATGGGATGGTTCCTGTGAAACAGGATACCCCTCAGGAGACAGGTACTGGGCAGGAGGCAGGTACTGTCTCCATCCCCTCCTCTGTGGAATTCTGTTCCTAGTGCCATATTCATGAGCTTGGCCTTGCTGAGGTGATATTCTCCATCCTCCTCTTGTCATCAGGGAATGGGTACCTGGCTCTCACGTCCTGTGCAGCCTTTACATGTGAGTGATGGCATAGTTACTGTGAAATGTGGGTTACGGCCATTTTTGCATTCTTCACCAGTGTTTCCCGGGTGTACGCACTGAAAAGTGACTGTTACATACAAATGCTCCCACTGAGCAGAGCTGAGGTGAGGGGCGCTCCGTGCAGGTACTTCACGGAGCCTTCTGTGACATGGGACCTGATGGCTGCCACCGTGTCCCCACCTCGTTCGGCCGTGCAAGCTTTTCTGCAAGCACTGTCCTGCTGGGTTTTGTTCCTCCAGAGGGCCTCAGGAAGTGCCCATAAGCCGACTGATCGATTTTCCTCTGGCATCCTTTTCTCTGTAGGAAATCTGAGGCTGGCCTGATTTTTTGTTTGTTGTTTTTTTTTCTGGTTAAATTTGTATGGGGCTCTTTTTGTCACTTATCTAACAGTGACAAGGACAAAAGAGCAGCAGTGCCTGTGTTCAGAGGGGGCTGGGTGTGCAGTCCTGATGCAGAGATGGGGAGGGAGGAGCAGGCGGGACCTGGGCTTTACACAGCAGGTCCCCCATCTCTGGTCAGGTCAGGCCTTGCGTCTTGGAATCTGCAGGAACACTGGGCGAGGAGCCGACTCCTGTCATCAGGACAGTTGGGTGCAGAGTTGTCATTTTCAGTCAGAATCTGCACAGTACAGGAAACTCGGTGGTACTTAACGCGTTGCCCACATGGGGGGCTGGGGGCGTTTCTAGCTGCTCTCTTAGCTGTAAACGCTTTCCGAGACTTTCTGGAAGCCACTTACGCAACAGGACTTAAAGCCAGAGCTGCTTTGTTTCCTTGAAGCTGCAGATTCATGGAGGTGTGTGGTCTCTCACGCTGGTCCTCAGTGTGAAGGGCGTGCTCTTGGGGTGAAGGAAGTGCCTTTACTGCCCTCACGGGGTACGAGAATAATTTGATGTTAAAATGAAAGGACCTGGCGCTTTGTACTTTCGGTTCTGCATAGAAATGAATCTTGAAGGTGAAAGACCTACTCAGAAATGAGCACCAGGGTGACAAGAACTACGTGCCTCGTAAGAGGGGTGTTTGTACAAGGTAGCACTAGTATAGTAATGAGAAAGGTGCCCAACACATCGCAGGCCTTTGTGTTAGCTTATGCCAGTGTTTGTGGTCTGATGTCATCGATGGGGCCATAATTCGTTTCCTTTTCTTTCTTACATCCTTGGTAGGTCAAACTGTGCTGAAAATATCCGCAAACACATTTTACATACTGGCAAACACGAGGGGGTCAAGATGTACAACTGTCCCAAGTGTGACTACGGCACAAACGTCCCTGTGGAGTTCCGGAACCACCTGAAGGAACAGCACCCTGACATCGAGAACCCTGACCTGGCTTACTTGCATGCAGGTAAGAGCTGCAAGTCTTTCATATGTGTGGTTTTTAAGAGCACTTCATTTTATTCATCACAGTAGTTATGATGCAGTTTGTCCATTACGGTCATTTACTTCAATGTCTTAGAGTTCGGGACAGTATCTGATCCAAGACTTACAAAAGAGGACATTCCGGTCTTATCCCACTCAACTATAAAACAATCTAAATATGACAGAGTAATTATCCCAGGACAACAAAGTTAATAATAGCAAATATTCAAAACAGTTGAACTGACATTATAATTGCTTGCGCTTCATATTTAGACTAATTGATAACATTTTAAATTTATTTTCAAAAACTATTTCTGATTGAAAGTGTTATGCCTGGTCACTTTGGACCATGGTTTTCCAGTGAATACCTGGAAAGGAAGAGCATATGACCAAGGAGAGAGTGGAACAGCGTGGGTGGGGGGACATGGTGCCTCGTTCCCAGGAAGTTAGGAGGGCCCTGATGCCCAGGACATGTTGGCAGAGGCTGCTTCGTTCTCTTAGCCTCGTTGGATCACATCAGGTACCCTGGAAGGATCTGAGATGTAGCACCAGCTTATGGTTTAATTAACAGCATGCCTGAGTGAGGAATCTTACTGTGCAGAAGTACAAAGTGATAGGTATGAGTGTGGGCAACTATCTCAGGAATTTCTGTGTTTATATCATATCCATGGGTACAGGGATGTTTTAGGCAGTGGCTTTGGGATCAGTTAGAGCTGCTTTTAGTTCTGTTTCTTTCTTATTGGCTGTGTGACCACAGGTAAGCTGACCTCATCATACCTGAGATTTCTCATGTGTAAATCCATGTGGTGGTATCTCTTGAAAGAAGCAATTGCCAACCTTTCGGACCATCGGAACACCAGTGGTCCGTGGACCATCGGTTGGCAACCGCTGGTTTAAAGGATCATTGTGAGTTTAAGAAGGTAATGGCTGTAAAGCTATGAGGCTCTCAGCATAGTACCGTCTATGCCTGGCATGACAGGGGATCCTGGGTGTGGGCGATGCTGGGAATGTGACAACAGTGTCTGAAAGACATGGGACATTCAACAGTGTCTGAAAGACATGGGACATTCCACAGTGCAACACTTGGTTTGCAAATATGTAAACACTGCTCATATACTCTCTACAATAAAAGAAACAGACTTGGTGATAATTTGAATTAGAAGAATATCTATACATTGGACAATGTCTGTATATAAGATTATTGTAGTTTTCTGCTGATGTCTTATTTCCAGTGTCTTTGTTTATGCTCACATGATTGACTTTTTAAAGTACTGGTAGAATTTTTGATTTGGTAATCTCTGTTGTATCCAGGGATAGTTTTGAAAAAGAAAAAGAGGTCAGTTGTCTGCATTTTGGTGATGTTACTGAGGAGGTTTTGAACTGCACTGATGAAGTGAAATGGAAGCATCTTCTGCCATCAGTCCCTGTGGGTTCTGCATTAATATGAGCACCTGACAGCAGATCTCGAACTGCTGTGTCTGAAAGGGCCAAGCAGAGCCAGCTCAGGTTGTGGTTGTCTGCAGTGCTGTTTCAAGTCCTATCTGCGCCTCTTCTCAAGGTGCAGCTGATCTGTGCTCTCTCTCTCATCCGTGGCTCCAATTAGACATGAAAAGTGGGTTATTCCCCTAAAGTAAAGTATCTCTAACTTTTAAATGAAGGAAACACCAGAGAAAGGAGGGAAGCTGCCTGGGGAAAATGTTCGCTTTGCCGTCCTGCACCAAGGGAGAATGCTGTGCAGAGTGAGAAAATGACCCTCCTTTCCTTGTATTTGTGGGATGCTCGGGTGTATACCCTACTTTTCTGTTGATATTTTTATAATTCTGTTAAGAATGTTCTCCTGTGTAAGTCATAATAGCAGTCCTCAGTATTTTCACAAAACAAAATCCATAGGTACATGTGGGTGTCAACTGTGTATTCCTTCTTCTGCGAGACAAATATTGCTCTTCAGTAACTCTTTTGCGTTGGTTAAGAGAAAATTGTAAAAAGGTAAATTTTTAGATTGACTGAGTCTTCGGCCTTGTAACTACATCATTTGTAATACGTTTAAGGATGTGTGAAATGAGCCTTCCTCCGGCTCTAAGCATTGTGCCTAAGAAAGTTTTCTTGAGAATTCCAAAGGACAGACTTTGAGTTGTGCCTGGGCAGCTCAGAGGTTTGTTGCTTGCGGGGGGGAGCGGGGGGTTGGGGGGCGCGGTAAGCTCCCTGCTTGTCTCCCCCTGGAAGACTCAGCAGTGGCCTGGCCACTTTCCGAGTACGACACCAATCAGGACTGAAGTTGATTGAAGTATTTCAGGGTTTTCTCTGAAAAGCCTGGACTTTAACTGTAGTAAAGGTTAACATCTTTTCTAAAGGTGATGATCAAATTTTGTTCTCTTTTCAGAGGAAATTAAGCATTAAGTGAAGACATGGTATTTCCCCAAATTTCTTTTATTTTTCTGCTGTCATAGTTTTTTTTTAAACATTTAAATTAATATGATTTTCATCAGTTCTTACATAATAAGACTTAAATCATTTAAACATATTCTTTAAATTATTACCTGAACAATGCTATAGCAGATGAATCTGTCATACTCTCTTCACAAATTGGGATTTTCATATTCTCTAAGATAAGCAATTTTTTAATTCCTTAGACCGTATTATTTAACTGCATTTAACCCTCTTCCATGGCATTTTCCTCTTACCCACTTATGAGAATAAGAATGGGAAAGTTTGAGTCTTATATCTAAACTCCAAATCCCTTTTCTTTCTAATGGTAACTAATTCAGAACCATTTAAACTGTACTTAACTGATTCCTTAATTCTCTCCAAATGTCTTACTTCATACTCAGGCAGATGAAATTTCATCTTCCACCTCTGAGCCCATTTGCTTAATTTCACAGTTAGGATGAAGCAGCTGCACCCTTTGTCTCTTCACCACCCCCTTGGTTCAGTGGGATATTCAGATTTCCTAAAATAAATGATTTTCTCCATCATTAATTAAAATCATTAGTCTTCTGATACGTAGACCTTGGAGATGTAGTCTTCTTCCCAGTTCCCAGGCCCTCTATTTTTAACCCTTGTTACTTTCATCCCTTTTGTTAGTTGGATGCTCTGATACATGTCATGACGTTTAAATTCGTTTTGTGGAAAGGTCCAAAAATCCTGGAAAATCCTGACAGTTTCCCATTGGTTCTCCCTTACCTAAACCAATTATTACTTCAACCTAAAAAGGAAGGAAATTTTTTCTGACAGAGCCTTTGGTGAATCTGTGCTGACTCACTCCTATTAATGTGTACTTCCCCAGATGTATCATTAAGCTCATCCATAAGTATCATCTCAAATTTTCTTCCTAATATAGATGTTAGACTTGCAGTCTATAATTTTCAGCCTCTCCCCGCTTTCTTTTTCACCTTCAGACTGGATCCCTTGTTTTCCAGTCTCTGATACTTACCCACTAACAAAAGACTTCCTAAAATAATTAACAATTCAGTAATTGGATTCTTTAACCTTAGTCACCATCCATGGGTTAATTTACTATCTTTTTAACTGCTGCTAAATATCTTTGTTCCTTTCAAACTTCTGTCTAAATCTTCTGTCTCCTCTGTAAGGCTCTGTCCTCTGTGTCCAGCATGTCAAGGCTCATTGGGTATTTTGGTAACTGGCTTTCTCTTCGAGTCTTTCTCACTCTCACTCGTGTTGGAGTTCCTAAGTTTAGAACTATCTTACATCTCTTGTAGTCAGTGGGTAAGCAATGTCAAGATTATCATTAACCACTTTTTCAGTAACATAATTGCTCTCTAGGACTATCATCTCATTGGTGATGTTTATCAACACTGTTTACTGGTAAGTTTAGCAGACCCTCTGTATTCATCACCACCTGTCTTTTGTTGAATTATTACTGAAATCGTTTTTTTTTTAAACCTAATTATACATTCTTTTTTTTTAAAAAATACATTTTTATTGATTTCAGAGAATAAAGGAGAGGGAAGAAACATCAATGATGAGTGAAAATAATTGATTGGCTGCCTCCTGCACGCCCCCTACTGGGGATCAGGCCCACAGCCCAGGCATGTGCCTGTGCCTGGAATCGAACCCAGGATCCTTCAGTCCGCAGGCTGATGCTCTATCCACTGAGCCAAACCAGCTAGGGCTAATTATACATTCTTAAATATTTTAAAATGTCATCTGCCTATGAATACATGTTTTCTCTAACTTTATTGTGTCTGAAAGCTACCTTTATCTGCTTGACACTGTGGAGCAGGGGTAAGGAAATATTTGCCACCCCGTGTCTATCTGGCCCACCCTCTGTCACTGCCTTCCCAGGGCCCCAACGGCCATCCTATTTGTATCTATGTACGGTGTCCTGTTTTAGGAGGTTAGTGTGTGGTACTGAAGAACTCTATTATTTTACAGTCATGTTTTGCCTTTTGAATTACAAAGAATGAAAGAGAAAGGGTAATAATTGTGTCCATGCCAAACTTTTTTGCTAGGCCATTAAATCTTTCAAACATGTCTTTGTTAGGAGCTATTCTGATATTATTTCATGATTTTTTAAAGTAGAGCTTGAAGAGGTAACCTTGCCTAAGGGGGATGCATAACTGCATTATGGCCCATTGAAGTTCATGCCTGTTTGTCTCCAAGAGTTTTCCAGTAGCATAGTCCTGCATATGCATGGGCTTAGAAAAGAGAGCAAACAGCACCTGTTGTTAATGAGATTCTTATCATGGAAGCCTTAACATTATGGAGTTTTAAGATTTCAGATAATCTGTAAACATGTAGTAGGAAGTAGCATGACATATACTAGTATGATTGAACAAAGCACTAGGACAAATGTTTTCACAGCTGTACTGCTGCTAGTGCAGAGCCTGGTGGATGGATGGACAGTGAACTAGGGGGTTTAGTGTCCTGAGATTATTGCTGTTGAGATATGTGACTTTAAGCAAGTCACTCAACCATTCTGTGGCTGCATTCTCAATCACGAAAGGAATAACTGTTTAGCTTTTCTTTTGAATATAAGGTTCAAGTGAAATAATGCCTATGAAAGAGCTTTAAAAATTATCTGTATTGAGACGTTCTTTACAAGAAAAGCTAGTGGCCTTTGTTATTGTTATTTTAATAGTAGGAAATAGAAGGAAAGGATTGGAATGAATTTGTATGTATTTTAATTTGCCATTAAGAGTAATGAATCTCGCCGAAACCAGTTTGGCTCAGTGGATAGAGCGTCGGCCTGCTGACTGAAGGGTCCCAGGTTCGATTCCGGTCAAGGGCATGTACCTTGGTTGCGGGCACATCCCCAGTGGGGGCTGTGCAGGAGGCAGCTGATCGATGTTTCTCTCTCTATCCCTCTCCCTTCCTCTCTGTAAAAAATCAATAAAAATAAAAAAAGAGTAATGAATCTCATACTGTGGATATGTGTGTGTTAGTGGTCATACATGTATTAGCATGACACTCTGCACATATATCCAAAGTTAGGGCAAAAATGTCTTTAAACAACTTTTTTTTATAGTGGAAACTTATCACCTAATTTATTTGAATTATTTCTAGTCTTTGTATGTTACCTTCTATATATTTCTAAAAATAATTTTTAAAAAAAGAATATAATTCTGAAATAATGTCCTTCCTAGTGTATATTTTAATATTCTGTGAAATCCATAATGGCATTCACAACATTTAAAATAAAGTCAGAGCACACAATTAAAATACAGCTTTTGTTAGTAACACCTAATAAAATTGGCTAAAGATATCGGAAATTCATGTAAATCTATTCCATTTATCATCTTTGATGATTTTGGGCCCTGAGAGCTTTCAGGCTTCTCCCCTTGCTACCTGATCTTACAGAGAAGTTGTAAAGTACTGTTTAAGTTTCTCCAGAATAAAACCTCTCTCCTCTTTTTATGTTGGGAGGCCTAGCTGAGTATAACGAGCCTGTAGAATCCAGAGCCGCTGGGGAACTTGCTCAGGCTCTCTCCTGGCTGCCGCAGGTTACACAGACATTTGCAGTGCGATCACCTCATCAGCAGGCAAAACTGTGATTTATCTGAATTGACGTTTGTAGCATTTATGAGCTGAATTCTGAACATTAAATATATATATATATTTTAAAAAGGAAGCAAAATTGTGATCTTATCCCCCCTGACAACTTCATTTATCAAAATTTTAAAGGGAAAAAATTGATCCTGGAAATTATAGTGGGGGCAGTGTGATTGTATCAGGTGATTGATGTGGCTTTATTTTTATAGACCGTTTACCAACTGTTTAGTTCAATATAATTTATATATTAAAACCTTTACATCCCCTCACAGACATACCTCGACTCCGACTAAAATACAGTTTCATGTGAGGGGAGCAGGCAGGTGCTGACAAGGCCTGCAGCTGATGGTGCCATCAGCGGAGAGCAGCACAACTGGACTGTAAATTACGAGGGAAGTTTGAGTGTACTGTGTAATTAGTTCTGAAGTTTAGGTTAGAAGACGTGAAAATGCACCTTATGGTTCACTTGCAATTTCATTATTTCTATTTTCAGTGAACAGAATTGGCATTTAGCAAGTTGTCTGATTTTACTTTTTATTTTTCAAACAATTTAAAACATACAGAAAAGTTGAAAAAATAGTACAGAAAGTTCCATACATTTTTTTTTTTACTCAACTTCGCCAAATGTGGACCTCACAGATAGCTGCAACACAGGTCCCCAGACCAAAGGGTTAGTGCTGGCCCCGTGCCTTTCCTCGCTGGCACTTTATCCAGGTCTCCCAGATTCCCCTTGTGTTGTTTCCTTCTTCAGAGCTCAGCTCAGGCACCAACTCATCCTTAACTACTTGTGTCTGCTCAGTCTTCTCCAGTCCATGGCAGTTTTTAGTCTTTCATTCATTATCTTTCATGTCCTTGAGACTTTTAAAGAATATGTATCAGTTATTCGCACACTGTCACTTATTTTGCATTAGTCTTATGTTTACTCCTGATTACTCAAGATTTTTTTCTTTTTTAGAATTCCCCAGGATAGCTGTGTAGCATATCAGGGGTACATCATGACAGACGACATAACCTGGATGGTCTAGTACATGGTGTCTCTCTGTTTCTCTACAAGAGATTTATTGTTGTCCCCTGTATAATTAGTGCACAATATGGGAGAGATAATTTCAGATTATGCACATCTCCTCAAACATTTGTCCACTGATTTTTTACATTTATCAGTGAATTGTGCCTGCAACAAGACATGCGGAGACCTAGTGATTTTCTCTTTCCCTCATTCCTTCTACATTTAACTGGAATTCTTCTTTAAGGAACACCTGTCCCTTCTCTCCCAGTTTTTTTTTTTTTAATTTAAAGTCTGTATTGTTTAAAGAATTATATATGTCTCTTTTTCCCCCCATTGACCTCTCCCCAGCCATTCCCACCCCCCCAGCATATGCCCTCATCTCCTACTGTCTGTGTTCATTAGTTATGCACATATGCATGCATATAAGTCCTTTGGTTGATCTCTTACCCCCATCCCCCATGCCTTCCCTCTGAGGTTGGACAGTCTGTTCAATGCTTCTATGTCTCTGGATCTATTTTTGTTCATCAGTTTATGTTTTTCATTATATCCCACAAATGAATAAGATTATGTGATATTTATCTTTCTCCGACTGGCTTATTTCACTTAGCATAATGCTCTCCAGGTCCATCCATGCTGTTGCAAATGTAAGAGTTCCTTCTTTTTTACAGCAGCATAATACATTGTGTAGATGTACAACAGTTTTTTAATCCACTCATCTGCTGATGGGCACTTAGACTGTTTCCAAATCTTAGCTATTGTAAATTGTGCTGCTATGAACATAGCGGGGGCGGGGGGTGCATATATCCTTTCTGATTGGTGTTTCTGATTTATTGGGATATATTCCTAGAAGTGGGATCACTGGGTAAAATGGGAGTTCCATTTTTTATTTTTTGAGGAAACTCCATACTGTTTTCCACAGTGGCTATACCAGTCTGCATTCCCACCAGCAGTGCACAGAGGGTTCCATTTTCTCAGCATCCTCTCCAGCACTTGATGTTTGTTGATTTGTTGATGATAGCCATTCTGACAGGTGTGAGATGGTACCTCATTGTCATTTTGATTTGCATCTCTTGGATGATTAGTGACTTTGAGCATGTTTTCATATGTCTCTTGGCCTTCTGTGTGTCCTCTTTCGAAAAGTGTCTATTTAGGTCCTTGGCCCATTTTTTGATTAGATTGTTTATCTTCCTTTTGTTAAGTTGTATGAGTTCCCTATAAATTTTGGAGATTAAACTCTTATCAGATATAACATTGGCAAATATGTTCTCCCATGCAGTAGCCTCTCTTATTGTTTTGTTAATGGTTTCTTCTGTGCAGGAGCTTTTTATTTTGATGTAGTCCCATTTGTTTATTTTCTTCTTAGTTTCCATTGTCCTACGACATTGTCCGAGCTGTGTCGGTAACGATATTGCTACGAAATATGTCTGATATTTTGGTGCCTATGGATCCTTCTAAGATTTTTATGGATTCCCTTCTTATGTCTAAGTCCTTTATCCATTTTGAGTTTATTTTTTGTATGGTGTAAGTTGGTGGTCTAGTTTCAGTTTTTAATTATTTTACTAATTTGTATTAGTATGGACTCACTTTACTCTGTGGTTTATACATAGTTCAATGGCACTGTTACTTGTTTCTTGCTGAAACTGCTCCATTTCTGCCATAATGGGCTCTTCCATGCGCTGCTGTGTCCTTTGATGCACCCTGTCCTTTCAGGAGCATCTCTTTGCTCTGGGGCAGCACACGTGCTCCAGGGTCATCGGTGATTTCCCCGCCCTTTTCCTGATACCCACCTCTTCCAGGAGCGCTGGTTCCTCTTTTGGAGAGTGGAATTCAGAAACAGAGATGTGTTTTCTGTGTGTGCTCATTGCTTCATGGCCCCTGCTTATGTGCCTTCTCAACATACAGAACCAGGAGACCTACATGGGCACAGTGTTCCCGTGAATATACATTGTTTTACCTGTCTGACTCCCAGTTTGTCTATCTAACAAATTATCTTAGGCCTAGATGTAAAAACCTAAAATTATGAAACCATTAGAAGAAAATATAAACAAATGTTTTTGACCTTCGATTAAGCAGGGATTTCTTGGACATGACACCAAAAGTACAGACAATAAAAGAAAAACTAGATAAATTGAACTACGTAACATTAGAAACTTTTATGCCTCAAAGAATACCATTAAGAAGATGAAAGGAAAACCTATAAAATGGAAAAATAAACCATAAATCTATCTTATGAGGGAATTGTATACAGAATATATAAATAAAACATAACTTAATAATAACTAGTCAAATAACCTAATTTAAAAATGGCAAAGGATCTGAATAACCATTTCTCCAAAGAAGATGTCTAAATATCCAGTAAACACATGAAAAGATGCTCAACACCATCACATGTCAGAAATGCAAATCAAAACCACAATGAATTACAATATCTAGGTTGTTTACTTTTTCTGGCAATTATGAATAGAATTGTTGTAAGCATTCACATATAGGTTTCTGTGTGAAAGTTAGGTTTCGTTTCTCTTGGGTAAATACCTGGACATGAGCTTCCTGGATGATATGTGTATATTTAACTTTTAAAGAAAACTGTTTTCCAAAATATCTGTACATCTTATATTTATACTAGGGGCCCAGTGCATGAATTCGTGCACCTTGAAAGGAACTGTGGGTCGCGAGGCTACAGTGGGCACAGGGGTGGTTCTTGGCCCATCCTCTGTGCCCCTGCCTGGCCCCTCCTGCCACAGCCCCCAGACCCCTCTCTGCCAGCAGCCCCACTCCTGTTGCCACTGCTCCCATGCCCTGATTGCACCAGCCCCGCTCACACCCACTGATGGTGCAGAGCGATTGGGGCCAGAGCCAGCAGCAGGTGCGAGTGGGGCCAGCACTGTCAGTGGGTGCAAGCAGTGGCTGCTGCCCCGATCACCGCTCAGAAACAGGAGGAGGTGGAGAAGCCCTCAGGGGTGATCGGGGCTGGCAGCTGCCGCTCACACCCGCTGACAGCGCCGAGTGATTGCGACTAGTACCTGGTGTCAGCAGCGGGTGTGAGCAGCGGCTCCAGTGCCAGCTGCGGGTGCGAGCGGGGCCGGCGCCAGCAGCAGGTGCAAGTGCCAGGCGGGACCATGGCTTACAGGAGCAAAGAATTTTCAGTAACCACCAGAGGCTTGCCCCAGTGATGGCGACTGGCACCTTGCCTTGGTCTGGCATTCCCGCTCACCTGCTCCTCCTCCCGCCATGGCCAATGCCCGCCATGTTCCGCCCACACCCCCTGGTGGTCAGTGCACGTCATAGTGACCAGTGTTCAGTTGTTCCACTGTTCGGTCTATTTGCATATTAGCCTTTTATTATATAGCATTTATATATATATTTATATTTGAGTTGTTATTTAACTGGAATAGTTTCACTTTTGCAATACAAAATAATTCTGGAGATTAATTACACAACAATGTAAATATATTTAACTATACTGCATTGTACACTTACAAGTAGTTAAGATGGTGCCCTGGCTGATATAATTCAGTTGGCTGGAGCATGCAACAAAAGGGCTTGGGTTGGATTCCCAGTTGGGGCACATGCGGATGGACGTTTCTCTCTCACATTGATGTTTCTCTCTCTCTCTCCCTCCCTCTCTTTTCCTCTCTCTCTAACATCAATAAAAGCATGTTCTCAGGTGAAGATTAAAAAGAAAAATGGTAAATTTTATGTTGCCTGAATTTACCACAGTTAAAAATTTTAAATATTATAAATACATATAAAAACCCAATTGCCCTTATCTTTTATATATCTTGTATATATCTATATTAGAAAATATTAAATAGGTATGTCTATTGGTGAAGGGTCATTAGGAAAGTGAGTTGATTGGGATGGGGAAAATGAAAATGGGGAAGTTAATACAGAAATTATACTAATTGGCTTAAGACTCTAAAATTCAATAGACCAAAAAGATGTTATATGATACATGCTAATCAGTATCTGAAATATATAAATCAATTGAGTAAATTTACGAAGTTAATTTATGCAGAAAAATATGAAGAAGCAAAATATTTTAGCTTACAGACATGCTTACCCTTTCTTATTTTCTCCATTTTTTATTTCTAAGTAAGATTAAAAACACTTAAATACATTCTTTTAATAGATGAAATCCATCATAGTAATGTCGTCACTTAAATCACCTAATAGCTTTTATTGCAGCAGAACATAGTGAGGCCCCGACTGAGTAAAACGGCATTTTTGATGGCTGGTCTAGATCCTTCCTAAAATGCTCTGCTCAGACAAGTTCACCCTTGTCACAGCTATTACTGCCATTTGTTGAGGAGCATGTCAGCGTGATTGGCAGAGAGTCATTCTTTCGTCTTATGAAAAATCATAATTTTAATGCATGCTTAAAATAGAAACTGAGCATAAGTGATTTCCTGTTTATAAAGGAAAAGGCGAAACTCCTTTGCAATTAATGTAGATGAATGATGCACATGGCATGGAATATAAAATTTAATTTTCTTTTTATTGGGAGAGAATTCTTTGTGGGGGAACTGCCTTTCAGGATTTCTTCTGCATTCGTTGTCTGGTTCACTAGGGTAGAATGAATTACAATACCAGTTTCTTTCCATATGTTGGCCAGGGACAGATTTAGGAGTAAGGTTTATGCCAATTAATCTCTTTTAGTGATAAATGTCTTAGAGTGATTAAATAAGTTAATATTTGTAAAGTACTTACAATAGTGCCTGGCATATATTAAGTGATCTGTAAGTATTTAATTAATAAAATATTGAACTGAAATTACTCTTATGTCTTCTGGGTTCTTTTTAATTATGCCAGTAGGTGCTGCTCTTGAGTGACAAGAGTAGATCTTCCAAGTTATATTTTACATGTACATAGGTACCCTGGACTGTTGGCATAACTGGCATATTCACATTTTTATACCCTTTTCTCTGGATTAAAAATGTTGTTAGTATGAAATGAAAGAGACATGAAAATGCCTAGGTTGTTTTCTTGAAACTTTAGACTACTGTTTGGTAGTTCTGTGGTTGGTTTCACCTAAGTTTCTATTTTTTTAAGAGGTACTCATCTCATGACCTTTCCCACTTGTCAGGTGGTTAAGTATCATATTTTAACATTCTTTATATTAATAAACAAATATTTATTGAATCTATTGACTTTTTTTATAATTTCTTTATTGGTTAAGGTGTTACATATATGTCCTTATTGACATTTTTTGTAGAGCATTTAGTCAACACTCTGAGCTTGTGGTACTTCTAGGCTCTGTTAGATTAGCCTTGATGTTCAGACAGAGTGAGCTGCAGGCTTAATCAAGGACTCCACAGAAGAGGGGCCAGATGTAGGCCCTCTTGTGCACGTTTAGTTGTAATGGGATTTAATGACTTGTAAGTGCTCTTGCTATAGAACGAGTGTTGGAGACAGTGTTTGCTATAGGGATGGAACAATAGTGCTCAATTCAAGTGCAAAGGAAGATGATATATCTCAAGTGCAGGAAGACAAGCTTGGGGGACTTGATTTTGTGAGAACGAGGACTGGGAGAGGTGCACAGAGGAGACAGGTGGCACTGATCAGGTCAATAAGTGGACTATCTGGGAAGCAAGTTAAAAAGGTGGACTGCATAAACCATGCAGTAAATGCCAAAGAACCAAGAGAGATAGAGCAGAGATAGCCCTTTAAAATTTAAAAGTGGCTTAGTACAATTTAGGTTTCTTTTTCTTTCACTTGACTGTTATTTTAAGGTGTTACCTTTGTCCATATTTCTGGTCTTTTCCCTCTATATATATATAAAAAAGTTTTTTTGTGATCTATGCTTTTAGATCGGGAATCTTTAACCAGTCAAAGAATTAATTTTGTTTTTAGATATAACTCTGTTCTAAGACTTATCTTTTTTCACCCATTTTCTCTAAGAAAATGTGTTGGACATTTTAAGAATGTTTATATTCAGTTTGAACATATCAAATTAAAAAAAAATTTACATTTGAAATCCAGATCTATATATTTTCATTATTTATGGCAGGATTAGTTCATCTTCTAGGCATTAAGTTGTCAAGATAGTTACCTGTTACATTAATATGTATAATCATCTTCACTCAACACGCAAGAAACAGTAGTTTATTATCATAACACAAATAAAATTGAATGTGCTTGGCCTAAAGCTTTGACTTAGACCTGAAATATGATGGTAATTTATTTAAGCATTTCATCTGTGTGTTTGTATTCAGTCACACATCATTGTTGTGTGTTCCTGCTCTGATCAGTGCCCTTCTGAGTGAGCCCTGAGCTTCTACACAGTGAGGGACAGGACACTCTTCCCCACCACTGCTTCTGTCTCCTGAGCAAGTAGAGTTCTGGAAGATTTCCTCAAGTGTGTGGCTTGCTCCTGCTGCTAACGCAGCCATACATAGGACCCTTGTCTCTGATATGAATTCTATTTTAAACCCCAAACCATAGTGTTCTAGAAGATTGTGATGTGATGGTCCCAGTTACATTTTTCACCCTGTAGAATCAGATCAGCAAGGCACCAACCACTCTCAGAAACACAGTATTCCAACTGTTCTTTATAGTTTCAATTTATTCAGGAAAAGCATTTTCACTGTGTCTGGTAACAACTTCTGAATCATATCACTGAAAAGTTAAATCAGTAGTTTTTAACACTTTTAGTGGGTAAGGTTTAATAAACTTCATTGAGTTTATGAGATTTATATTCTGCTTCTTAGTATGTTGCAGAGCACATTTTAAAAGATCTGACATGATTACAAATTAACTTTGAGAATTTGTAATGATTCTTGTCTGAGATCTACTGAATTGTCAGCAAATACATCTTGGGCTTTCTCCAACCCAAGATGTATGATAAGCTCCTTTATGGCAGGACCATGCCTGCTCTGCTCTCTGTATAGGGGTACCCTCCTCACTCAACTGGGTACCCCTATACAGAGAGCAGCGCAGGCATGGTCCTGCCATAAAGGAGCTTATCATTTATTGGAGAATGGATGTTAATTAAACAACTACACAAATGAATGCCCAATTGCCACCTAAGGTCCATAAAGAAAAAGTCGAAGATACTGTGGGACCCCTTCTAGGGAAGTTATCTCTGAAGGCAAGATGAAGACTCCTCACCTTATTGCTCAGCCCAGACAGCGGCTTAGAATCAAGGTGGAGAGAACAGTCCAGGCAGCCCAGCACCAAAAAGGCCCCAGGAAAGAGGGAAATAGTGAGTTTAGGAACTATAAAAAGGTCTGTATGCTTTAATAATACTTTTCTAGTTGATTTCATCTTAATCGACGTCTTTCACAACAATTTTTTCTACTCCATATAATATAGAAAAGACCTAGAAAGTAGCATTGAATTAATGCCATTGTATTCTAAAGAATTAACCATTATATTTGATAATATTTATTTCATATGAACACACACTATTTCTCAAATTATTAGCCTATTTTTAAGAGTATAATCTCATTTAATTTCCAGAGCAAAACTGGGCTACCATGACTCCCAAGGTGATGGTGAGGTTGAGAAAGTGAAGTAAAATAACTGACCGAGCTCACTAGGCTAGTAAATGCATTTTGAAGCCCGCCCCTGGTGTCAGTGGAACCAGCACCATGCTGCTATTTCATGTTGGATAACACTGTTTCATATGTGATTGCTTGGGTTAAATGTCACTGCAAAAGTCAGGGTTCGATCACAGAAGCAGAGCATTAGGAATGCTCTAGAAAAAGGGATTGATTATAGAGATTGGGCCTTTCCTGATTGTGGGAGCAAAACCTTAAAAGCAGTTGGTCCCTAATAGAATGGATTCTCTTGTCTGTATGAAAATTCACTGTAAAACCAGAAGTTTAGATGTGCTACCATGTTTATAGACATCATATGTTGGATTTTCTTGGCAAAATGCTACTTTTTGATATACCGGACATATGGTCAGTTAAATTGAAGACCAATTTGTGAATATTCAGTTTTAAAAACTTAAGAATATAACTGGATTTGAGTCAATCCTTAAAATTTCATAGATATTTACCTGCTCTTAAATATAGACACGGGGAAAGGTGTTATCTATATATATAAAAGCCTAAGCGACCATCCCAACCAAACGGATGACCAAACAGGCTGCGTGGGGTGACTAGACTGGCAGGGGGTTAATAAGGGGCGACCAAGTGACTGAGCAGCAGGCTACGTGGGGCAACCAGGCCAGCAAGGGGGGTTAATGAGGGGCGACCAAACGACCAAGCAGCAGGCTGCGTGGGGCGACCAGGCCGGTAAGGGGGTTAGTGAGGGGCGACCAAACGACCAAGCAGCAGGCTGCGTGGGGCGACCAGGCTGGCGGGGACGGGGGGGGGGGGGGGGGGAGGCTGTAAGGGGCAACCAGGCCGGCGGGGGGGGGGGGGGGTCAGTTAGGGGCAATCAGGCTGGTAGGCAGAGGCGGTTAGGGGTGATCAGGCCAGCAGGGAGGCAGTTAGGGGTGAGCAGGCAGGCAGGCAGTGAACAGTTAGGAGCCAGTGGTCCTGGATTGTGAGAGGGATGTCCGACTGCCGGTTTAGGCCCAATCCCCAGGACAGTCGGGCATCCCCTGAGGAGTACCGGATTGAAGAGGGTGCAGGCTGGGCTGAGGTGACCCCCTCCCCATTCACGAATTTCGTGCACCAGGCCTCTAGTATTTAATAAAGATGATACTTGCTAGACCTGGAAGTACTCTGTTGCAAATACCCATAGTTCACATGCTATGTTATATGCATAACACTTACCAGAATATCTGCAGTGTGTTTCATGACTTGGGTTGCCATTTTAATTCATTCCCTATCTTTTACCCTTTCCAGTAATTTTGCCATTTATTTATGGAATGGGCCATATAAAATTCAGAATTCTTACCTTCCTTTTTTGTTTTTTTTGAGAACCTTTAACCTTAGAATTCATTTATTTATTATGTCCATGCAGTGATCATAATTCTTCTAATACGTCTTTTCACAGACATGGTGATTTCATTTCTAGGCATAATGCTTTTAGTAGTAATAGTTTATATCTATTAAAGAGTGTGTGTTTTGGACCATAGTACTAATCTAACTAATTTTTATCATATACTCATTACAATTCTAAAATTTAGATTTTCTCTATTTTCTACCTTTGGGTGGATTTCCAGGTAGTATTTATTACAGTGATTTTTCCACCTATTTCTTGACTGTGACTGTGATATTAACCTTTTATAATTAAGACGCTCTGTCTCTTTGACACATAGCATGCCCTTTTAGTTCTTCTTAATTTTTTTAACCTCCAGTCATTTTTTAAAAATTGTATCCATTTACTCATGTACCACTTCGTTGGTACCTTTCAAATGCTAAATGCTGTCTCATTTATCCTTAGTAATCATGCTGGATTTTTCTGTCCTTTTTAATATTTAGGTTTTATTGGATGAATGTAGATTGCACCTTCTCTAACTGTGTCTTAAATAATTGCCACTTAAGGGAATTAAGAACTACAAGGGAAGGAAAATGCTGACCCATAGACTAAGCAGAGGGAGAAAACGTTCCCACTGGGTCCAATTTCCTAAGAAGGACCATCAGGATAGTGGCTGGGACCTGAAATTATGGTCTGAATGACCTCTAGCAAATGTTCAGTTCACAAAGGAACTTGCCTGTGTGTGCACCAAGCAAAATAGGGCTAGGTAGTAGTCACCCCACGGAAGAAAGACAGCCAGCTCCCTGTCCTTGGCGAGGTTATAAAAGCTCGAGGAGAGAAAATAATCATTTAGAGCATGGAGACAAGAGTTGACATTGCAGGATAAGACGTGACCCAAGGTTTAATACAAGCTAGCGCAGGGATGCCTTTGATCCAGAAGGTAGGTCAAGAAGTCCCTTAAATTCTAAACATGCACTTTTGATCACATCATCTGTTTATTATTTTAGGACATAGTTTCTGTTGTTTGTAATGCCTAGACATTTCTCTAAACAGGCATACTTAAGCATCCTTAGACTGTCACACTCTGCATTTCTCTTATATTTTATTCTATAAGCCGGACTCTTGAGAATGAATATATTGAAAAATTAGAATTGAAATACAAGAAAATTGATCTTTTGTTATTTTAGTTAAAACTTTCTATATTGACAGATAATCACTATGATATTTTCTATTTAAATACAAAGTATAAGATAACAGGTAGATTTTTAAATGTATAATGATATTCAGTAGCTCAGTAATAACTTGACATCAGAAGTCCAATTAGGACTATTGTAAACAATTAATTGTGTTTCTGAGTCTTTTATTTATCAACCTGAAACACTTAATAATTGAAGTGTGAAGAAGAAAGGCAATGATGTCAATTAATAAAAAAGGCATTATATCTTTGTTCTAAAAATATTCACATGAATTACACTTTATTTTAAATTCTTACATAGTCAAGTGATGATGAAGACAAACATCATAATATACTGTGTATATGTGACTTCAGGGTTTCATAAGACATGAAGAACTGAACTAGATAGGAAAAGTTAAGTAAACAAAGTTTTACAATCAATTGTGAGAAAGTATTGGCAACATGTAGGACAGAGATAGGATTAATATAGCCCAGTTCACTCTGAAGGTCACTATTCCTGATTTACAGAAACCTCTCTCAAATTGATTTAAAAAAAAAAGAGGCAAATTGGAATAGGCATTTTAAAATGCAGATTATCAGTAAGTATATGCAAAGATGTTTAACCTCATTAATTATCAGTACCTCAAGACAATAAGATGCCAATTTTTATCCATTGGCAGGAACCTGAAAGGTTCAGAATCACCAGTGATTGAGCACTTGTTGGAAAATTGGAAATCTCATATGTTCCAGGTGTGAGAGTATGTTGTTAACACTACTGGAAAGTGAGCTTAGACGTACTTTTAAATTTTAAAGTGCACATACCATTTGACTCATCAATTCTGTTAGGCATAATTCTATGGAATAAGTGTCCCAGTGTGTGAGGATACTTTGTTGTTAGTTATTGTAATGGCCAAGAGCCAGAAACCATGTAAATGCCATCAGGAGGGGACTACTCATAGAGTGGACAAAGACACAGTTATTAAAATGAACTGGATGCATGTGTGTTCACCTGATTGTGACAAGTGTTTACATGCAGAAAAGGAGGTTGCACATAATGGACATGCTGTGACTATCTCTTTCTTTAAAAGGGTGGAGAAATAGCACCCTGCATGTATATTTGTATGAGCAGAGACTCATGAAGATAACATGCACTAGCCTGTTGATATTGGCCATCTCAGGGACAAGCTTAGATGACGAATGGATGCTACGTATTTTTTTCTTCATGAAACTCAGTATTCCAGTGGCTTTTCTTCATAACAAAAACATGTTACTTCTATAATTTAAGAGCTTTTAGAAAGATGTTAAAATGATATGTTGGGAATATTCCTAGCTTTATTTTTTAATGTATGTACTTGTTTAGAAACAATGATGGACCTAAAGGTATAAGCTTTTCTGTATTTTCTATAACATGTTGCTTTTTATATTTTAAAGAGAAGGCAGCAAATGCTACTAAAACTATTCTGAACACCTGAAGAATCAAAATTAAGGAAATAGGTCCCTCCCTGCCAGTGATGTCAAGATGGCCAATATGCTATGAAAGACAAAATGATTGTCTTAGAAAGAAATAAGCCTGAACTCTGAGCTGACTCTGGCCCTTCCCTGCGTGTGGCCATGGGACACTTAGCGCATCTGTTAGCTTTGAGTTTTGCATGTAGGAAATGGGTTCAGAAACCTGTCCAGTCATGGAGATCATGGGAATTAGCTTATTACATCACGAAAAGTCTCTATTACAATGCTTCTCAAATAGTACTCACCAATTAAATCATCTGCTTTCTCCTAAGATTCCAATAATATAGGGAATGCATAAAGGGTCTCAGCAGGGCACTTGCTGGGAAGGAAAGGGTAGAGATTAGCATTCTGGGTGGAAGAGCAGGTCCTGGCAGCAGGGTACTGGCCAGAGCTGGAGAGGAGAGGCTCCAGATGGGGCCAAAGAGGTGGGGAGGAGCCAGAGTGTAAGGAAACCAGGGAAGTAACAGAGGGTGACTTGGTGAGATTTGTGTCATTCACTGGCTTTGTGCCTGTGAAGTATTCAGCTTTGCTGTCTGTCTCCTCAAACACTGAAACGATAAGTCCTGCTTTGTAAGAGGAAAATAAAACAAGTGTCCATGAGGTGTCTGCTACATACCGCTCACTCAGGGAAGGTTGGTTCCTCACATGTCCAGATCCTTCCATTGACCTCCAGTCCCTCTCCCAACAGCAAGTCACAGCATCAGCTGTGTTAGGGAGAAGGCGAATTGGGGGACTCTATATTTTGAATGTACTACATTTTCTTTTTCTTTTTTCTTCTTCTTCTTTTTTTTTTTAATCCTCACCGAGGATATTTTTTCCATTGGTTTTTAGAGAGAATAGAAGGGAGGGGGAAGGAGGAAGGGGGTGGGAAAGAAGAGAGAAATCAATGTGAGAGAGACACATTGATTGGTTCCTTCCTGCACATGCCCCAATAGGGGCCTGGGATGGAACTTGCAACCCAGGTATGTACCCTTGACCAGGAATCAAATGTGAGACCATTCGGTGCATGGGCCGGCTCTCTATCCACTGACCCACACCACAGGACACATTTTCTTTTCTTTTTATATTTGCTTATTTCTTAATTGGGTTACTTGAACCATGTATTCCCTCCCTCCCTCCCTCCCTCCCTCCCTTCCTTCTGTCTGTCTTTCAAATGTTTACACAGACACATCCTTTGTTAGTTCAGGTCAGATAGTGAGGGAAGGCTCTAGAAGGTGCTGACTGAATCCATGCAGTGGAGTTGGGGGGGGAGGGGGATCGAGGCTGGAGACACTTCAGGGGGTAGTGTCCCAATCATTGTTTCTCTCTGGAAACTTCTTGACTCGAGGCTTTCCTGTTGGATGTCCTTTCTTCCTGTTACTTGTCACCAGAACGTTATTCAGTGATTTTTGTGATGCCCTGCATGATTACAAACCACTCCTTCTAATCCCTAATTGCTTTCTGATCAGAATCCTGAATTTTCTTGAGCATTTATTTGAAGGTGTCTTCAGTATCCATACCATGTGCACTTCAGCCTCCTCCCCCTGCTGGGCTGGTGCGGCCCATCACTCGCACACTTCCCTTAGCCAGGTGGGTCCCTGAGCAGATGAGGCTCCCTTTTTGACCTGCATTCATGAAGCTGGAGCTCTTAGTAGGTTTGCTCCCTAAGGATCCATTGATTGAGAGGTTGGGAAGGTATTCTAGACGTGCAGAGAAAGATACACACCCACAATCAATGCGTGCATTGGTAAGCATGTGTTTGAATATCTGAAAGAAAATAGGGTTATAATGAATGAGAATAAATAGAATTTCTCAGAGTACAGTTAAAAAGAATAAATTATTATTTCTTTAAGTAGTAAATAAAGTTCCTGGGATTTTTCCCTTCATTTATTTCCTATTACCTGAAGACTATGTTTGATGATATCAATGTAAAACTACATTAAAGATGCTTGTAGAAGAGAAAATACACATCCTTGAGCTGAACCCTACAAAATAGAGCAAAAACTTCCCCAATACTGGTGATATATTTATTAATGCTTGTTTTGTTCCTTCATATAGAAACTTGAAAAAGCTCTGCTAGGGTTTGAATGACTTCCCTCCTCATATTCTCACTCCTCCTCACGCACAGAGCTCTTCATATTGTCACTCCTTCTCCTAAACAAAATTCTTCATATTCTCACTCAGAGCTCTTCATATTCTCAACCCTCCACATACTCAGAGTTTTTATGTTCTCAATGACTGCAAGATGGCAGGAACGGGAATGAATAAAACCTGTCAGCCTCAAAAATCATCTCCATGGCTGAGTTTAGATACTCTGTGGGGCTGATGAGCACTGAGATTGTGAACTATTAGTAGAAACGTCAGAGAAAAGGATATTGCAGTGTTGATCTCCACCTGAATCCCTGTGCATGTATCTTTCCTGCAAAATGTATGGTGGGCTTTTGAGGTCGTGAAAGTGTGTAGAGCCTCATGGATGCTGGTGACCAGAGAAGAATGAAGACCATCACACTTGTCTTAAGAGCTCTTCATAATCTTGGATGTTCTAGAAAGATTTTTATATTCTTCTGTTTGTTTCTTTTCTGAGCAAAAGTTTTGGTAACAACAGAAAACCTGGGAAATGTACCTACTGACACATGGGTGTGGGATCAGATCTAATCAAACTTGTCCTTACCACAGAGACAAGACTTTCCTTGAATGATTTGTAAAAATAGTTTTAATCCAAATAAATAAATAAATAAATAAATAAATAAATAAATAAATAAAGCCATTCCACACATGCTTTTATATAAGGCACTTGGTGTTTGGGCCTGAAGCACATGTTCGTAGGTCGCTGATGGCCTGCAGTAACCATGCCCTAGGTGTGCCCTCTAAGTGAGGTCAGTGCCCACACCTGCCTGGTGCACTCCTTTATAGGGAAGTCCTACATTTACCAAGTCTTGGGTGTGATACCAAGGACTTGATATATTTGGGGTATTTTTTCAGTGTTTTTTCTTCTTCCACCATCTTTGAAGAATCAACCTCTTTTTTAAAAAAAAAAAAGTCTTTATTGATTAAAGTATTACATATGTGTCCTTATCCTCCCATTGCCCCCCCCCCCCCCTATTCCCCACTCATGCCTTCACCCCTCTGTTGTCTGTGTCCATTGGTTAGGCTTATATGCATGCATACAAGTCCTTTGGTTGATCTCTCCCTCTTACCCCCACCCTCCTTTTGAGGAGTTAATGACTATTAGATCCTATTGGAAGATCTATTATTATCCTGTTGTAGAAGTTTTCTAGATTCTACCCCCAAAGCAGTCACTTTAAAAATCATTGGGCCTGATAGTTAATATTTATTGTGAAAATGAATTCATTAGCATTATTTCCACTGAAAAAGCCATGCTTAGAATTTACAACCTAATGACATATTACTAGTATATTGTTATTTTCCTAAGAATTCTGATTTTTTTTACATCAACTCATCTAGAGATTAAAAATATAGATGTCAGTGAAAGAATAAGTGTAAAATTATTCCCTCCACAGCTAACGTTTAGATTTTATGATACTCGAACTTTTAGCACATTGGAGTTCTTTTACAACTGTTACCTTGTGCACGAGCATTCATTTTCCATGTGAAGATTGAATTATTTGTCTAAGTCACTGCCCTACTGAAATTTCACAGTATATTTGAGGGGAACTAGACCACGAACACACAGGTTGTTTGTTCTCCATGGAGGCTCAGACATGGATATACTGATGAGCGAGATCACAAATGCAGGTACACTTTGTATTTAAAGTCCCAAATTCAAAGGAGACAGTTTAGGTTTGAACAGACCTCATAAGTTGGTTGATACATTGTACTGTTCAATCAAATTGAACCACAGCTACAACAATCAAAGTCTTGGGCGAACCAGAATGTGCCTCATAAAGTAACTAGAATGAAGAACCTAGTGTGTGACTCAAATTTTCCAGCCTGAAATCCATTCTCTTGACAAGCAGGGTAAGTAATGCAAGGACAGTGTCCTGCTAAGTGTGGCCCTGCAGGGCATGGTATTGGAGAAAGAGTCACCACTAAATGCCTCAAAGTGACACTGGTTCTACCAAACAGTTTCCCCCTTATTTAAACCTTTACAAGGCTATGCTGTGTATTATCTGTGGCTCACCTGGAAAAATGTGGATCGCTAATAGAAATAGGGTGTTGTAATGGAATAAAGTGTTTCCCACTTGTTAGCATGTTACCAAATGATTGAAAGCAGATTACATATAATCTGTGTACTCATTACATCTGAGGGGTCTGAAAGCTATGTGTAATATTTAGTGCTTTGGATTATAGTGGTGCTTATATTTATATCCCACCAAAGGCATCTACTCGAATGTGAGCTGGCTTTTACATTCTTTTCATAGAAAATAAAATCTGTTGATGATTTTTTAATTTAAAAAGTGTGTTAATCTACATTGATTTCTAAATTTGTTATGGATTTCTTAGCTAAGAAAGACAGTTCATCAGTGACCGTTCTGTTACCTGACAGCAATTGAAAAAGCATCCATGTACAAGTGCCAGGAAAGGTTAATATTTATTGATTTCCATGGGGCTGCAACACATGTAGTTTTGCAATCCGAGATGTATGGCCAGCAGCCCTGGAATCTGTCCACTGCAGAGCGCACACTAGACTTTGTTATAACCTAGGCCAGAATTCAAGATGTAAAAAATGGCAGGTATTTAACAGAAAGCTCTGAATGTGTAGCTACTCGGAACCTGTACTCGAATTTAATATTTTTAAAAAATATTGAGGGGAACTGGACCATGAACACACAGGTTGTTTGTTCTCCATGGAGGCTCAGACATGGATCTACTGATGAGCGAGATCACAAATGCAGGTACACTTTGTATTAAAGTCCCAAATTCAAAGGAGACAGTTTAGGCTTTCCCTTGATTTTAGAGAGGAAGGGAAAGAGATAGATAGATAGAAACATCAATGATGAGAGAGAATCATTGATTGGCTGCCTCCTGCACACCCCTTACAGGGGGGGGATTGAGCCCGCCATCTGGGCATGTGCCCTTGGCCAGAATCGAACCCGGGACCCTTTAGTCCAGCGGTGGCCAACCGGTGGTCTGCGGACCACTGGTGGTCCGTGAGGTGTGAAAGGTTGGAAACCACTGGTTTAAGGAAACCTTTGGAGCAGCGGTCACCAACCGGTGGTCCACAGACCACTAGTGATTCGTGAGGTCCGAAAGGTTGGCGACCACTGCTTTAGTCTGCAGGCCGACCCTCTGTCCACTGAGCCAAACCAGCTAGGGCTCGAATTTAATATCCTTTATAATAAAAGGCTAATATGCAAATTGTCCCCTTGGGCGGTCATTCGACTGTGAGTTCAACCAGAAGACCAGGAGTTCGACCACTCGCTATGACATGTGCTGACCACCAGGGGGCGGTGTGGAACATGGCAGGTGTTGGCGACAAGATGCTGGCAGTGGAGGCACTGCCGGCCCCAATGGGCCCCGAGGAGAGCGGGTCTACGGCAGGATAGTGGAGCAGGTGAGTGTGTGGCGCCCTGCCAAGGTGGGTGCAAGCGGGGGCCCGATCACCTTGCTGATCGCCCCGCAGATGGCAACTGGCAGAGGGCGGGGTTGCTGCCCAGCTCCCAGGTGTTGAGGGAGCTGGCGGGGGAGGCCCGGCCCCAATTGATCGCCCCGCAGGCAGGATGGTGGAGCAGGTGAGGGGGCGGTGCCAGGCCAAGGTGGGGTGCCAGGCGGGATGCGAGCTGGGGCCCTATCTCTGCAGGCCACCCCGAGGAACTCCACTCGTGCACAAATTCGTGCACCGGGCCTCTAGTTTTAACATGAAACACAAGAGCACTTAAAAACTAAAAATGAATCTCTGCTTTGCAAACAGCAATCCCATTCAGCCTTTACTTCCACTTGACTGTATGCTATTGATCTGAGGAGATTTCCAAGCAAGTGAGAGCTGAAATTATGAGCAATGAAGGGCTTCTTTAACAAAAACGTATGTAATTAGCAGAGAAAGGGGAAAGCCTGTGTTTAGTTTTAAAGGAGTTTCAAAGAAACATTTTGAGTGCTACACCAGTGTTCACAGGAGCCAAGGAGCAGTCTCAGCTCGGAACCATGCATTCAGTCTCTGGAGGCAGCTTGTGGGTGAACATTAGGGGAACCTGGTTTTTCCTTGGTCTCTATCTGCATCTCCCTGTCTCACATGTAACAGCCAGCAACCCTGACCTCTGCCTGTTCCTCTGCTGACTTCCTGCACTCACGCCATGCTTGCTGGGTGACACTCACAGGTTCCAGTTCCTACTAGGTGAAATCAGGAGTTATGGACAGAGTGCGCCGAAGTTCCTCCCTAGCCCTCAAAACCCCAGGCTTTAAGTGCAAATCAAAACTAAAAGTCTCCTCCTAGATTTGAGACTTTTAAAGCAAGTTTGGAATTTCCTTCTGCAAAGTGTAGTGGAAATCCTAATGCTAGAAGAATAAATCACTTGCCCAGCTGTGTGGATCTCGGAGTGTCTGTAAGTGTTTTTAGAGCCACCCTCAGTCTTGTGTTGCTTGCGATTTTTTTCTTCCCTCACCTCTTGCCCATTTTATTATGCATATTTAAAGAAAAGGAAGAGTTTTGTTTCGTGAAAAGGAAGTGTGCATTGCCTAGAAAACCACTCTTGTAGTTTAAATATTATTTAAATATATGGCAACTCTAATTCTAAAATTTAAAAAAACAAAAAGACTGAGAAAATTCCTGAATCAGGTTCTAAATGCCATTCACAATTCGAAGTGTTTTCTGTAAGGAAGGCTTCACTTCCCCTCATTTTATTAGTCTTATATATAATATGGCTAAAATTTTCTTCATAAGCACCCAGTGTCAAATGAATCTAATTCTTTATATAGTTTTAGTTTATTAATTCTCTGTTGATTGTCATTAATCTAATTTTCTCCTCCTTTCTCTCCCTCCACCCTCCTCTTTAACATAAGTGCAAAGCCGGGTCTTATACTAATAGCGTAATAATTAAAACTGCTTCCTAAAGCACCCCATTCCTCACACTGCTGTTCCTCCTGCCAGAGCAGCCTGTTTGTGCTGTCTCCCTCCTCCCGCTGCCTCTCTGGTTTCCCCTGCTCACCTGAAACCCGCAGATGGCAACCAGTGACAGGCTCCCCGAGCACCCTGTTTCCTTCCACAATTAAACACTGCTGCGAGGGGCCGGTCACTGGTGTGCACAATTCCCTCACCCCAAGTGAGTCATTATGATGTGTGAGGCTTTAGGATATTATTAATTTACCGTGCATTGCCCAGTTTAGGAATGTACCACAGAAAAGCAGCGAGACACAGGCCAGAGCACCTTATAGAACCAACTCAACTGAAAGAGGAAAGAGAAGCATTTCAAACCATTCATTCCAAATTAGAGAATCACTTTAAGTTTTGTGAATAAAAGTGTGACTAAAGGTGAAATTTACAAATTTCACAAAGCCAGACTTACTGTTAGAATCATGGAGGTTGTGCAATTCTAATAACTGTGGAATGTATTTTCTGTCCCATCCCCCAGGAAGAAGTACATCATTTGAATCACTCTTTTTTGTCGAACATATTATTTGATTTTTAGTTTCAAATTTACTGTTTCAAAAGATGTACTTTATTTTGTGAATTGTCAGAAAATGTGAACAGAGAGATATTTTAGCCCCATTTTAGATTTTTTATTTACTTATTTACTTTGTGTATATTTTAGTTCTAAATAACACATACATTCTAACAATGCATGTTTTATAACAATTCATATGGTTCTCTTTTTTGGATTGAAACTAAAAACTAAACATGATTTTAGTGATTTGGTTTATATTAGACATGCATTAAAATTAAATACAAAAAAACTAAGCATAAATCTGGCAAATAAAAACATGTTTTTAAAAGTAAAAATAATAACAACAAAACATCCTAGGAAATAATGCTAAAATAATAGTTTTTAAGCTTCATTTTTGAACAGCTAATCTATGTTGCTATCTTTGAGAGTGAGACTTCTAAAGTACATTTTAGTTAGTTCTCTTTAGATGTGCTAAATCATACGAAGTGTGATTGGCTTTGGATTGATACTATTATAGTTCTCAGAAACACTTTTTTCACTGAAAACTGTGTTTGTTTTAGTCCTTGAAGCGAGAGTTAGTAGTGTAAATGGTTTACCTCATCAATTTGACTAGCAGAAACAGCAGGTCATTCTTGTCACCTGACAGGTGACATTCTGCTGTTCCACCCCTTGTCCCAAGCTGGATGATGCTGAAACCATTCCAGGACAATTCCTTGTTTGTATCCTGTATTTGCGTAATCGTGAAGAAGGGGACAAGCACTTTTGTGGATTTTTCAGGCCAGTCTCTTCTGTATAGTTTGCTTTCTTTCTTCTAGTGAATTGTATCACCTAATTTTAGCTGAAATTATTACCGGTTTCATGTGACCTGGGAGAATTAAAAATATTGTTCAGTAAGAAGACCCATTTCATGATGTTTTCCATGCCAGCCTCAGCCGAGCCATTTCTTAATTGCAGTTCGTTTGGGAATTTTAAAGTATCATTTTTGTTAGAGCTGGACTTGGCAAAGTCCACAGAGTCCTTCAGTAGGGTGTGATGTGAAATGGCATCATTTAAATTAAAAAATAAATCTGAGAAATGTTTCAGCCCTGAAAGTCATGGGCGCTCAGCACCAGCTGCAGCAGCAGGGTGCAGAGCTCCCCTCCCCCTCAGTGGCTGTCTCTGTCTCTGTGCTGACATCTGGGCAGGGGCCAGGCCCAGGCCACACAGGCTCACACTGAAAGGAAGCCCTGTGCAGACACACAGGTCGACAGGCCCGGGTTTGCCGCCAGCCTTTCTCAAGTTCCCTGTGAAGGAAGCCGGAGCAGAGCAGCACTGCTCTCAGAGCAGGGCTCCAGCCCCTCCCCAGGCCTTTGTCTCTACCTGCCTCCTTCAGTGCTTTCCCCTGTTCTTAGGAACTCTCAGCCCTGCTCCTTTGTACTGTCTTTTACACAAGAACACCAGAAACATGCTATAAATCCATACTCACAGAACTGAGGGGGACACAGAATGACTCCAGAGGTCAAATAATGAAGTGCAGGGCTAACAGTGGGAGCCAGGACTCCTCTCTCTCAGTGGGCAGTGGACCAGGCGCCTCTCAGAGCTGCGACTCCCCATCACCTTTGTAAAGAAGGAGTTGTCTTCTGTCTCACGGAAGGTAGCGTTTTCCCTGCTGCTTCTCCTTTCTGCTTACATTGCTCTGTTTAGAAGAGTAAATTCATCTCATAAGCCTTTGTCCACTAATTTTGTCTAATGGGAGCCTTTCCTCATTGGTACTTTTTTCATTTTAAGTGCTGTGGGAATATCCTGTCTTTCTGTTATTTATTATGACCTTCTGCTTGTTAATCTGAGGTGTCCACTGACATTCACCTGCTCTTAGTCTTCATTACTCAGACTGTGCAGTTTATTTATAAAACATGTTCCAGATTGCTGGCTTCTAGCTGACTTTCCCCCTAGTCTCTCCTTTCTTACACAATACTGTGTATCCATAGTCATCACTGTTGAGGTTTTAATTCTGTCCATATTATTTGTCTAGTTCTGAATTCCCGTATAGAAAACTTAGAATTTCAAGCAATACCAAGTTAATTTGTCACTTTATTATTCATTCTGAAATATTATATTTGGATTTTTTGAAAATTATATTTCTTAAAAAAATAACATCACATCCATTTGTTATTAATTCTAAGGAAAAAATAAAGTTAACCTTTTAGAAGAGAGGGAAGACAAATGTTAAAAGAGTATGAGGGGGCGTTAAAATAACAATACCTCAAAATTTCTAAGCATGTTCACTGTGTGTAAGAAAGCCATGTTAAAATGTAGATAACTTTAATTAGAAATCAGAAAACAGCAGCTAGAACACCTGGCCTTAAAATAAGATTTCAAATCAGTTATGCATCCCAGAATTAAAGTCAGAAATAAAGAAGAAATACCATAACTTTGAACTCTTAAGGTGTTTTGTGTAAAGGTTTGTGTGGGATTTTTTTAGCAGGCAAATTAGAAAGCATGCCAGCATATGAAAAGGAAGGGCACTCAAAAAGTTGAAAAGCAAACTAAAAAGAGTCAAGTCTAGTTAGCCGTTGTGTTGCTTTACAGAGCAGACACAACAAACAGATGCAGAAGAAAATGAGCAATGGCATTATGTGGCTGATAAACAGAGGAAGAATATTTGACATAGTACATAAGCCATTTAGGATGTTTTCAGCAGATATACTTCTGTCAGGCAAACACATTTGAAATCAGATACGTAAGTGAACCACTGGAAATTGTAAAAGCAAGGACACTGACAAATGAAAAGCCCATTGAAGCAGGAGCTTATAGGTCTGGAAGCTGGTCCTATTGCTCATGGTCCCTGTTATAGGTGAGCACTTAACCCCTCTCTGCTTTAATTCCCCTGAAATAAAAGATAACATTTTAATAGATGAGTTCACTGCATCTTCTCAGAATGATGCACTATAATTTTCTGAGATTACAAATAATACTGCATTACAACCCTAATCTCCTGGTAATCTCTTCCATAATTCTCAATTGTTGAGATTTTGAGGAAAGCAAAAACTCAGAATATTGGTACTTTTCTAAAAATTTGCCTACAGTTTCCAGGGAATCTGAGATCGTTGTGAGGGCAGGTTTATGGATTCCCAGGTTAAGAAGACTACCTATAGACCTCAAAGTCAAGAACAAAATCTGACTCCTCAAACATTCTTTTTCACAAAAGACTGTGAGAGCCTTTGGATAAGGTCATGTGACTCTGCTGACATCCCATTGCACCCTGGACCTCTGCTGGCACCTCACTCGGGTTAGTGTGAGGGCATACAGGCCGGAAGCACAGATCCAGAGGAGCAGGGTTGCTAAATCTGTTTGATATGACCCATCCCCTCCAGAAGTCAATTCAGAGAATAGAAACTGTCATGTTACAGCAAAAATAAAACTGATAGATCTTCTTTTTAACCACTCACTGATTATGGTTAGGCTTAAGGCCCCAGATCAGTGGTCGCCAACCAGTAATCCACGGACCACTGGTGGTCCGTGAGATCGAAAGGTTTGTGTGGGTTTTTTTTTCTTATTTTAAGGCCAGGTGTTCTAGCTGCTGTTTTCTGACTTCTAATTAAAGTTATCTACATTTTAACATGGCTTTCTTACACACAGCGAACATGCTTAGAAATTGCGAGGTATTGTTATTTTAACGCCCCCTCATACTCTTTTAACATTTGTCTTCCCTCTCTTCTAGAAGGTTAACTTTATTTTTTCCTTAGAATTAATAACAAATGGATGTGATAAGTTATTTTTTTAAGAAATATAATTTTCAAAAAATCCAAATTTGAAAGGAGCAGAGGCACAGGTGTGAGGCCCCCAGGAAATGGGTGGCAGGAGATCTGATTGGCTGTGAGGCCTTCGCAAGCAGTCAGCTGAATGGCAGTGCCACAGCAACCCAGGAGAGGTGCCAGGTAGCTGTCTTCTCAAGACTTGAGAAGCATTGCCATCTTGACTTCTAAGCCCCCCATTGCTAATGCAAAGACATCTCTGCAAGGCTGACAGAAGACAGTTTGACTGTGATTTCCTCCATTCCTGCTTTTAAAATATAAACAGTTAGACAGCCAGCAAGATGGGGAAAATTGTAGTGTCACAAAACACTTAGTAGGACCTCAGTGGACATTGTTTCTGCTGATCAAAAAGAATGCAGGCTTCTTTCTACAGTCTCACTTGGTCAGGGTATGAAAACCTGTCCAGGGGCAGGACGAAGGAGAAGGGCGGTGTTATACGTGCTAAACTCTTGACCGTGGACGGAGACAGTTTTCTGTGCCCCTTCATACCGTTGTCCCAGTGGTCAGGTCCCTATAAGTCACGTTTGCTGTAGCCTCTATGGAAGTCATTGTGATCACACTGCTGCTGTTCGTCACAAGACCTCTGCTAGGGCCCTGCTGCCTCCCTTCTGCTGCATGCTAGTGGCCTTGGATCCAGTTCTCTGGAAACCCAGGGCGGTCTCCCGCCTGCTTGCTCTTGGGTGTGCCTGAACATAGATTTCATGCTCCCTCTCCCGCTCTCCAGGGCTTCATACTTTTAATAGGATAAGGTTTTTAATGAGATTCCTAGATGCTTTAGAAACTTATCTAATGATTTTGTTTTGACCTTTTGCTACCGCCTTTACTGAGACTGCAGTGATCGTCTCCACTGAAAACTTGCTACCATGATTATGATTTTAATATTTTCACATGCAGTTTTTTCCTTTTCTTGTTTCTGGAATGGCCACCTAATAAATATTATAAAGGGGAATAATAATCTTAATTTTCTTTGTGTGCAGTAGGGCAGTTGGTATACAAGAGTCTGTTTGTTAAGACGAAGTCAGTTTTGCTCCCAATAGTCTCCAAACTTTCAAATTCACCCAACTTTACTTTTTTCTCCATGACATAGACATTTTAAATAGATGGAAGCATAAAACATTCAGTGCTTCAGTTACTTGTAAACAGTGGAAACCCCCACAAGGCAGTAGAGGTGTGGAGTAGGAAGAACGGGGCGTTCCCTGGGTCTGGGGCCAAGGCCTCAGCTTTCTTTCCTCTCTCTGCTTGGTTTCTTTACTCATTAGTTTTTAGTCAACATTATCACCCTGTTAAGTTGCTGAAAAAGTTTTGCCCGGGGGTCTTGTAGAAAATTGGCAAACTCTGAACACTCAGAACTGTGTCCTGTGCAGTGTGAGTTCTCCGTGAGTTAGCTGTCAGTCTCCTCGCATTGCTTGTAGGCCTCAGTGTCAATGTTTTGTTATTTCTTCTTTGATCATCATCACAGTTTCCCTGTAATTACTTAACTATCAGAAAAATCTGAAACATGGCATTTTATTTGAATATGTGGTTTTATTTTTTTTATTTAGTCTATTATTGACCTTCCTATTTGCAGATTGATTTCAGTTATTTTTATATGTAGGTTTTAATCTCATTGTTAACTTTGATTCATTTCATAGTATGTTTTCTTTACAGTTCTTATTTTTTAGAAATAAGTTCACTTTCTAAATGAATATTGCTATGGTTTTTGAATTTTTAAGAGAAATACCAAGGATAATTGAGAATGAGACAGTTGTACCGAATAGGATGCGTGGGGAGTGAACAGTAATTCTCGGAAAGTTTTCATCAGATTTAATAGAGCACATGAACAGATATTAAGTTAGGAAATTTTAAATACACACCAAATGAGAATCCCTTGGTGGGGTTCTCTAGGAAGCATTGTTAGAGCAATCACAGGGCATTGTAAGGAGTTTTCCTAGAATTTGTTACTCAAAAGTAGTGTCCCTACCCTTTGCCATTAATGAGAAATCATCACTTCAGTGATCAACAGCCCTGGAGGCCAGGGAAGAAAATCCTGTTCATTTTAGAGCAGTGACTAACTTGTGAATAGAAAGACTGTGTAACTTAGTGGCTGTTCTCACATTTGTGATTCTCTGTGCATTCTTGGTATCTGATGGCATCTCACACTGGGTGTGTTCCAGGCTCTGTGGTGTGCCCGCGGGCATTCTCTCCTTTCTTTCTGAGCATGGCCACAGTGCTGCGCTGTCAGTGCAGATCCGGAGAAGGTTGCGCAGGGAGGCAGGGCCCAACCAGAGTCACCCCACAGTGTGCCCTGGCTTCTCAGTGTTCTCTGGTACCAGCCATGCAGGATAGGTAATTAGGGAATCAATAATAAATACACACCACCATGCCATGTTGAGAAAGAGGTAAGAAGAGAAGCAAAACAGAATTGGATGAGACAGGGAGTCTGCCTGGGAGGGGCTAGAACTCTTTCATACATTATTAGGGAAAAGTCTCTAAGAAAATGATTCTTAAGAAACAGTTTTATTGAGGAACAGTTAAAATACAATAAACTGCATGAATTTAAAGTGGAGAATGTGATGAATTTTGACATGTGTATAAATCCTGGAAACAGTCACCATGATGAAGATAATGAACATACCCATCTCCAAAGCTGTAAGGAAGTAACTTTTGAGTGGAGACCTGAACAAAGTGAAGCAGGAGCTGGAAAATGTGTTACTGAGAACAGCATGTGGACCCCAAAGGAGAGTGAGCTTGTGGGTGTGAGGTGGGCTGCAGCGGTGAAGGACCAGCAGGCAACACAGAGGGCTGCACAGGGTCTGGTCCTCAGGGGAGACAACTGGACAGCTTTCAGCTCCAGCTGATGTAGTGATGCATAATGTATCAGAAGTATTAGAGAGATATATATATATTACATATGATGTAGAGATGTATAATGTATCAGATGTCTTATAGAGATATATAGTATATATGATGTGGAGATGTGTTATATATTATCTATAAAGAGATATATCAATATCAGGTGTTTTATAGAGATGTATTATTATATATCATATATGTGATGTGGAGTTGTATTATATAACATATCTATACTAATAAAAGGGTAATATGCAAATTGGTCACGAAGCCCTCACAGTAACAACCGAACAGCAGGCTGCATGGGGCGACCAGCCCGGCAGGGGGGTTAGCGAGGGATGACCAAATGACTGACCAGCAGGCTGCTTGGGGCGACCAGGCCGGCAGGAGGGTTAGTGAGGGATGACCAAACAACTGACCAGTAGGCTGTGTGGAGTGACCAAGCCGGCAAGGGGGGAAGTAAGGGGCAACCAGGCCAGCAGAGGGGAGCAGTTGGGGGCAACCAGGCTGGTGGGGGGGGCAGTGAAGGGCAACCAGGCTGGCAGGGGGGCAGTTGGGGGTGACCAGGCTGGTGGGGGGGGGGCAGTGAAGGGCAACCAGGCCGGCAGGGGGGGCAGTTGGGGGCGACCAGGCCAGCAGGGAGGCACTAAGGGGCGACCAGGCCAGCAGGGGGAGGCAGTTAGGGGTGACCAGGCCAGCAGGGGGGGGGCAGTTTGGGGCAATCAGGCTGGCAGGCAGAGGCGGTTAGGGGTGATCAGACTGGCAGGGGTTGCAGTTAGGGGCGATCAGGCAGGCAGGCGAGCAGTTAGGAGCCAGCAGTCCCGGATTGTGAGAGGGATGTCCGACTGCCGGTTTCGGCCCGATCCCAGGGATCGGGCCGAAACCGGCAGTCGGACATACCTCAAGGGGTCCTGGATTGGAGAGGGTGCAGGCTGGGCTGAGGGGACTCCATCCCCCCATGCACGAATTTTGTGCACCGGGCCTCTATTCTATATATATATATATATATATATATATATATAAAATCCTAATACGTAAATAGACCGAACTGGGGAACAAGAGAACAACTGAACAACCAGTCGCTATGATGTGCGCTGACCACCAGGGGGCACATGCGGAACATGGCAGGCATCAGCCACGGCGGGATGGTGGAGCAGGTGAGTGGGGGCACCACACCAAGGCGGGGTGTGGGTCGCTGCCATTGGAGCAAGCCTCTGGTGGTTACTGAAAATTCTTTGCTCCCGCATGCCACAGTCCCACTGCTCCTGAGGGGCGATCAAGGCTGGCAGCCGCCTCTTGCACCTGCTGCTCGCAACAGCCCTGTTCATACCTGCTGCCGGCTCTGGAGCTGCCACTCGCACCCCCTGCTGGTGCCCGGCACCGGTCCCGATCGATTGGTGCTGTCAGCAGGTGCAAGTGGCGGCTGCTGGCCCTGATCACCCCTGAGGGCTTCTCCACCTCCCCCTGCTCCTAAGGGGTAATTGGGGCAGCAGCCGCCGCTTGTACCCGCTGAAGGCACCAGCCCCGCTCGCACCTGCTGCTGGTGCTGGCCCCAATTGTTCATGCCGGCAGTGGGTGCAGGCGGGCCCGGCACCATCAGCACCTGGTAGCGGCGGTGGCGGGAGCAGGGCTGCCTGCAGACAGGGGTCCGGGGAGCCACGGCAGGAGGGGCCAGGCGAGGGCGTAGAGGTAGGGCCAAGACCCTCCCCTGTGCCCACTGCAGCCTTGCAGCCCACAGTTCCTTTGAAGGTGCACAAATTCATGCACTGGGCTCCTAGTATGATATAGAGATGTATTATATGTCTGGCTGTTATAAAGGTGATGCTACAGCTGTGGAAACAGGTGACTTCATTCTGGGTTGGTTCATTGGTGGAGATGAGTTCTGAGTAGTGATTGGAAGGCAGTAGGGAATGTGTTTGAGGAACAGGAAGGACTTGAAGGGTGGAAGTTGTGTTCTTGTCGAGGGCTACTAAGACAGGAGGGAATTCCAGGATTGGCTCTCAGGTTTGCATTTCTCGCAAATGATCTTATCCACAAGCAGACATAATCTGACCAAGTCACAATAACTAAATTGTGCAAGATAATGGTATAAACTAGAATGTTATTCTTCATATAATAGTGAAGCAGACTGGAATTCTCATGTCAGCCATCAACACATCTTTCTGTAGAAAACTACTTGTGAACCCATTCATAATCAGTGTTGCTTTACTGAGTTGGAAACCAGATCAGGTAACAATTGAGTTAAAGTGGCGCTGGGATCCTGGAAGTGTCTCCAGGATGCCCCTGACCTGAGCACTGGGGGGTGCGGTGGACCAGGTGTGTCCTTTTCTGAATGCCACTTGGGGTTATCTGTCTTTGATGTCCTCATCACACCCCCAGCGGTGCCACAGCCTTACCTGCCAACAGGGTCACACCGTGTTTCAGATGTCCCTGGGTTAGCTGTGAGTCAGCCCTATTACCTGTTTCCTCTGGTGGATGCTTTTCCACGCGGGAGGTACATTTGGCCAGCCTCTCTGGGATGCGTTGCATTAATTATATTAACTGCTGGGTTGTGGTATTTTTTGTTGTTGTTTGTTTGTTTTTTGTTTTTGTGATTCACTGTCTTTTTTCTCTGTATCTTCTTAATGGAACAGTAGATGAGGGATTGAATTTTGAAATTGTTCTAAGGAGTAAACAGGAGAGGGTTACAATATGTTATTCTTAATAGAGATTAAGAACTTGGAAATGTCAGTTTGTGTAAACATAAAGATATTTATGAAGCAAGTATCTAATTAGTGAACTCCCTGATGTCTGCATTGACAGTTCCTATCTCACTCACGAGTAATGTGGAGATGGGCTCTGCTGTGGGAGGAAAGGGGAGCTCTCCCATTGGCCAGTATTGAAACTCTCTGAACCTCAACTTTCTTGTCCTTAGGCTGAGTGATAGTATAGATCATTGGGATGTAAGAGGTGATACACGCAGAGCTCCTCCTCTGGCCCATGCCGGGCACCTCACAGACAGCATCTCTTACTGCCATATGAGTGCTTTGGGGGAAATGGTTATCATTGTTCTCACATGAAAGTGCATTTGCTACCGCAGCTCCCTTGTCCATGGTGGAAGGGACACCTTTCTCAAGATGAGTTCGAGTGTCATCTGCTTCCTAAGCTGTCCGTGGCACCCTTGGGGAGCACAGAGAACCACTGTGCACACTCCACTTTGAGTGCTCACGAGTGAATGTCAGTACTGATGGCACTTTTAATGTCAAGTGTTTATTATGATCCTTGTTATCTCTGAGAAACCCCTGTACGTGTTGGGGTCAAAACAGTGTCAGAGGTCAGGAAAGGGGACCAGTGCCCGTGTGTGTGTTTGTGTGTGAAGAGTGTCAGACAAAAACAAATACCCAAGCAAGCTAGTTGAAGATAGTGGTAAATATTCTAAGAGCAGGAAAGCAGGGTTTGTGGTGAGAGCGGTCCAGAGAGGTGACCTCCAGTGGCTGACGCAGAGGCCTGAGGAGAGAATGCCTGAGCTGTGCTGGGCACGATGAGGAGCTGGCAGAGCCCTGGGACAGGAGCTCTCTAGGCAGAGGGACGGCTCAGGAAGCAGCAGTCAGGCACCCTTCCTTCCTCCTGAGCCCAGGTTCGAGTTTGGACTCCTGACCCTCTTGTAGCCCCTCGGGTCTAACACTCTCTCTCTGGTTGGACAGGACAGTTCTTCTTTAATGTCATGTGTCCATCCCGCATTTGAAAGGAATTCTCAGTTGATTCATGTCAGTGTCCTTTTGTCCCCTTGAAGGTGTGTTTCTGGACGTCTTTGAAACCTCTCCTCTACACCTTCTGTGGACTTGCCAGTTTTGGCTTCTCCCAACGGAATCCCCAGGGAGTCCCTTTGTTACTCTTCTGGGCGAGTTCTCCCAGCTGAGCTGTGCTTTAATTAGCTTGCCTTGCTCAGTGTGGTAATTTCTGGTTTTAAACTCGCATGGACTGATACATTTTCTGCCATTTGTCATCTACGATGAAACTTTAAAGTACAAATGAAAATTTTTGGATTCAAAGTTTCTCCGTAAGAGAAGTGATCAGAGTCACAGGCACGGTGCCATTTGAGAACATGATGGCCTCAGTATGGGCCTTGTTGGAGTGAATGCATGTAGCAGTGGCTGTTTGCACCCTGCAGTCTGGCTACTTCATGCAAGTTCAGGGCCCAAGTTTTGTGTGTGTTTGTATAATATGTCTGACTGGCTTCTAACACTGTAAGTGCTTACACTCCACACTCTAGTCATATTACTATCCCTGGTTTTGTAGAATTGAGCATCTGGGGGTTTTTGTGAAGTTGAAATCCCCAAATAAGTCCCACCCTCAGTAAGGTAACAGTGCCTCTTCATTGCAGGCTTAAACCAGGTAATACCAGTAAAAGCTAAACTCTGGGTGGAGCATCTGAAGCACAGAAAGAATTCAGGGAGTGTTTCTTCCTTTCTTACATCTTCTCTATTTTATGATCTCAGACTAGGGTCTTTGGGGTGATTTACATTTTTTAACTTTTGTGAACTTCATATTCATTGAGTCCCTTTGTTCCTCACAACAGTTCTGTTATACTTACTGTGTCCATTTTGCAGATGAGGAAACTCAGACCTTAAGATTTTGGGTCCCTGTCCAAGATGACACCGTTTGTAAGTAGCCATGCCTGCAGCTGCCAGCTGTCTAGCTGTGTTCTTAGCCATTTGCTGGAGGAGGACGTGGTCCTGCCCCAACAGAAGTTTGCAAAGTGCTCAGAAATTCCCACAGAGAGGTTTCTCTGGGTGTTTAGTTGGGTTTTGAAAAAAGTATTTACTGATCTTGGAGATCAGAATCAATTACCCACCCAGCCTCTGTGTTCTTTTGCCAGTTCTCGTGCACTCTAATTGGGCCTAACTTGCATTATGATTTACATTTCTGTGAAGTTTGAGGAACAGTAGTAGTTTAGTTTGGGCCTATGAATGGTAACACAGTTGGAAAACTAGGTTCATTAGGTTATGCATTTGACTAAAAAGAGTTTTCATCAGAGCCTGGAAAGCCATTTTTTTTTTAATGATGCGTCCTGTTTTCATTGCTTATTCAGTAAACACTTAAGCAGTGAACCTTGTTTACTATTTTCCGTATTCCTGGCTTTTGACGCAGTATCAGTGATGTGTCGTTCTCATACTGAAATCTATACATCAGGAATCTCATTGATGGGAAGCAATCAAACTTTCTGTTGAAAATTCCCTAGCACACAAAAATTCCTGTTGCTGTTTTCCTCTGTTGTTGTCTTCAGGGACTAACCCATTTCCCAATGTACCCCCAAACTGTAAATGTCTCTAATTTAATCTGCCAGATCCCTAAGTTCCCTGAGCATGGGCACCTTGTTTGTCTTTCCCACCTGTGAACTATCCAGTGGCAAGTGTGGCACCTGCACCGAGGTGGTCTGTAGATGTCTACTGTAGGAGTGGGTGGGTCAGGACCTCGGGACTGATCCCGGCCCTTCCGCTCATCACTCCTCATCCTCTCTGCATCCGTAGCTTCAGCCATCTGAGACTCCTGGTGAGGACAGCTCTGCCAAGCCCACTGCCATGTACTGAACCCTCTGCTTCCACCTCTGGGAAGCCAAGACTGCCCGGTTTTCCAAGGCTAGGTCTGCTGTTTTCAGCTCCCACAGCACTTGTGTTTACCCCTCCTTAGCATCTACCACAGTGCAGTGTATTGGCTTGTTTAGCTGTTCGTCTCTCCTACTGCAAACCCTTTGAAGGTCTGGTACCTGGTTAAGTAGGTAGTTGAATGAATTAATTAATGAATGCCACTAGCATCTTATGTTTCTACATGGAAATCTTAATTGATCACAGACTATCCATTATTCCCTGCACTACAACTGTTTCTTATTCTTTTGTGCAAAATGGCTCATTCTGCTCTGACACTGAGCATCTAGTCTTCATTCTACATAGAATCCTTGAGCCACCAGAACTTTACTTCAGTTTCTTTTAAAAATCCTGCCACCCTTTCTTTAATTCTAATTTTCTTTCTCCTCCATTAATTAACCTTCATTACTTTTTCTGCCCAGAATAAAACATTTCCAAGCACTGCAACAAACCACTGGGATGTGTGTTGCTTTTGAATATCCAGTTCATTAAAAGACACTCTGAAATAGGTAATGATTTGGTTCACAAACCTTGAGTACATTCCAGCACTTTAGAATGCTAATTTGCAAAAATTAGTTTCTTCCATTCTGGCTTTTCACAGTCTTTGGAATATGGGTCAAAATGAAAGCCTGTGCATGTTGCCCCATGTGATAATCCATTTATAACTTCGGAAATCATTGCAGCTGGCCTCTTTTGGGAGGATTCTCTGAACCTGCTTGGTTCTTGAGTGGGACACTTTTCAAACCGTTAGTCACGTTAATAACTCTTATATGTTTGTTACCTTACTTGGTCAAACACTGATAAAATTGCTAGGAATTGGCCATATTTTTAAATTTTTTACATATCAGAAGAACATTTAGTAAACTCTCATTTTTTTACATTGTAGTAGATCCAAATTTTATAGTAAAATTTCTTCGTTCATGTAACACTTGAAATTTGTTAGGAATAGGAAATGTTAATTGATAGCAAATTATTCTACACTTTATTGGTTTTATATTCAGCTTTTCAAACCATTCACATCATTATAAACCAGTGTTTATGCTAGTTAATATTTAAAATTAGAATGGTCACATTTTGCCACACTTTGCAGATTTTACACTGGAGAATTTAATATATATATTATAAAAAGTATCGCAAAAACCCTCCCATCTTTTCATGAAAAATTCCATGCCTGTAAACATATAAGCAAAAATTACCAATGCCTGGTTGAATTTGGATTGCTTTTCATTAAAAAAAAAAAAAAAAGCAAGGTCAAAGGCCAGGCATTTAACAGCTGCCTGTTGACCTTGAGTGAACAGGAATATTTTTGGCGCCCTCTTGGGGAACAAGAACGGCTTTTGCAGCCATGGTCAAACTTGTTGGTGCCTATAACCATTATTGCCTGCACCTGCCTTGTGAAACTGATTTAGATGATTATAAGATAAGCACTGGTTATAAGATGAGAAGAGGAAGCAGAGTAATTGTGTAACAGACTTGCTTATGTAGCCCATTGCAGCGTACACTGACCTGGCCCCCAAAATGATGGGTTGCAGTAGTCTATGGGTGAAGACTCAGTCCTTGGAAGGATCACGCCAGAGTCAGATGGCACTGTGCCTATGGTCACCCGCATGTGACCTCCCTCCACCTGACTGTGTCTTGTATCTGATACATCAGTTTTATATCCCATCAGCTCTAAAAGCTGGAAGACAGCTTGCAATAAAAACACTTAAGGAAGTGCCCAGCTGGCATGGCTCAGTGGTTCAGCATCGACCTATGAACCAGGATGTCACAGATCAATTCCTGGTTAGGGCACATGCCTGGGTTGTGGCTTGATCCCTGGAAGGGGATGTGTAGGAGGCAACCCATCAATGATTCTCTCTCATTGATGTTTCTCTCCATCTGCCTTCCTCTCTGAAATTAATAAAAGTATTTTTTAAAATAAAAAACCACTAAGGGAGTAAATGAAAACAAATCTGATGATTGGTTCAAAAACCACTTCATTTCTTTGCAATCTTGGAGTTTTTTCTATGTTAATAGGCTAATAATAATTCATCCTGCTTTGTCAGCTAAGAAAATTTTGGAAATGCATCTGAAATATGTGATTCAATAGCCTATCTTCTGTTTAATTTTTTTAGCTCTTTTGAACTAGCTTCGTATAACTAAACTTGTAGATTCCTTTTTCCTGTGTTTTTTTTTTCTTTCTAGTTAGATTTATTTTTAGATCTTTTTATCGTCTTTCATTACACACACCTAACTTAGTTTGCATTTTACAATGGTGGTGAAGGTTAATATTTTCTTGCTTTTTGATCCATTGGATTCTCATTTACCAGGTGTACCGGTTTACTAATGCAGATTTTTTCAATAGATGGAGTTACACATATGTTGATATATTTGCGATTTGATATGAACGTTATTTTGTTGTATTGACAGCAATCTTCAAAACTTCATATGTCAAATTTGCTGAAGGTGTTAACATCATAGACATTTTTACACTTAAAAATGTCAAATTTTGTGCTAAAAAAAGAGCATTTGCGGGAAGTTTTAATTCATTACTTTATTTTAAAGAAAAGTGCTGCTGAAAGTTATCGTATACTTCGGGAAGCTTATGGTGAACATGCTCCATCTAAAGATACTTGTGAATGCTGGTTTAAATGCTTTAAAAGTGATGATTTCGATGTGAAAGACTAAGAATGTCCAGGTCAACCGAAAAAGTTTAAAGACCAACAATTACAAGCATTATTGGATGAAGATGCGTATCAAACTAAAAAACAACTTGCAGAAAGATTAAACGTTGCTCATCAAACAATTTCCAGTCCTTTACAAGCAATGAGAAAGATTTTAAAGGAAGGAAAATGGGTGCCACGTCAACTGAACAAAAGACAAATGGGAAACCGGAAAGTCATCAGTAAAATGTTGCTTCAATGGCACAAAACAAAGTCTTTTTTACATCGAATTGTGACTGGCAATGAAAAGTGGATTTATTTTGAGAATCCCAAATGCACAAAATAATGGGTTAATCCATGTCAACCATCAACATTGACTGCAAGGCCAATTCGATTCGGAAAGAAGACAATGCTCTGCGTTTGGTGGGATCAGAAAGGTGTGGTGTATTATGAGCATCTAAAACTAGGTGAAACCATTAATACTGATTGCTACCTACAACAAATAATCAGTTTGAACCACGCTTTGATCATGAAATGACCAGAATGGTCCAGAAGACATGGCAAAGTAACTGCTTCATGATAACACACCATCACACACTTCAAAACCAGTTAAAGACACATTAAAAGATCTTGCCTGGAAAGTATTAGCCCACCCGCCATATTCACCAGACCTTGCTCCTTCAGATTACTACTTGTTCCGATCGATGGCACACGCATTTTCTGAGCAGCACTTCAAAACGTACGAAGAAGTGGAAAATTGGGTCTCTGAATGGTTTGCCTCAAAACAAGAGAAATTCTATTGGGACGATATCCACAAATTACCTGAAAGATGGGGGAAATGTGTAGCTAGCAATGGACATTACTTTGAATAGAGCACTTTCGATGTTTCTCTTGAAATTATCGTGTTTTCTTTGATTACAAAATTCGCATTATTAACCGGTACACCTGGTATTTCCAGTATTTCTCAAAGTTTGGTATACACATTGCTGATACCAGAGTCACTTGTGGAGGTTGTCTGCCCAAATACAGGGTCAACCGCAAGAGTCAGAATGGCTTTGAGTAGGGCTCAGAGGGCTGTATTTTAGCTATATATCTCTGTGATTCCATAGCTTTAGAGATTTAAAATATATATATATTTTAATTGATTTTATTAAGAGGAAGGGACAGGGAGAGAGAGATAGGCACATCAATGATGAGAGAGAATCGTTGATCGGCTGCCTCCTGCACACCCCATACTGGGGATTGAGCCCGCACCCGGGCATGGCCCTGACCAAGAATCGAACTGTGACCTCCTGGTTCATAAGTTGACGCTCAACCAACTGAACCATGGAGGCCAGGCTGGAGATGTTTTTTAGATGATTTTCTTCCCTTTTAACTCCTGGTCTTTTTCATTCAATACGGTGATCACCAGTCTCCTCTCCCTAGTTCTTCCTCTTCCACTCCCTTCTCATGCTGCTGTCATCACTTTGCTGATTTCTATCTACTCTTGGATCTGACATATCCACAGCCACTGTTACCTTCTCCTTCAAACACAGGAATCCATGTGGAAACATTTAGCACAGGACCAGGGGACAGAGATGTGTGTTCCCTACCCCCGACTTCCCCCTGCCATAAATCTCCCTCCTCCTAGGTTTCTAGTTCCCCTTTCATGCTTTTACTGCCCAAGTGTTGAAGCAAGAGACTGCAGCTTCATTTTGAGCCTCCATTGCTTCACCACCACCCAGACTCAGTCACACCTAGTCTGCACAAGCTCCCAGATCCAGACAATACACTGCTATTGCTTCACACGCGTGACAGCTCCTTGCATTGCTCTGTCTTCCTGGTGCACTGACCTGTTCTTCTTACATAATGTCCCATTCTCACCCCAGTGATTTTATTTGCAATGAAGTCTATTTTATTTGATAATAATGTATCCAGTCTTGTTGTTGTATTTTTAATTAATGTTTATGTGGTATGTTTTATCCTTCTTATTTTCTTTCCTACATATATTTGAAATGAAACAGATATTTCCTGGACCAGAATTTTTATGTTCTCCTTGCCAACCTCCGTCTTTTAGTTAGTGTATTAGACCACTTAGACATACTGTAATTTTGATATGTTAGGGCTTGCATCTGCCATTTTAGTTTGTTCTCTGTTGTTCACTTCTCAGGTTTTCCCTGCCTTCCTGTGGTTTACTGAACACTGTAGATTTTAGTTTTGATTTTGAGTGTTTCACCTTGACTAGCCTTTTCAGTGATAGCTCTTGGTATTGCATTACATATGCATGGCTTATCACAGCCTGGTGTCAACGATTTAGCAGACTGAGTGAAGTGCAGGGACTTGGCCTCCCTTTCCTACCCTTTATCATCCCTCATTTGGAATAGACTTGTGTATACTAACTACACACATTGAGAGCCACCTCAGACAATGTTATAATTCCTGCTTTCGTCATCAGACGTAATTTAGCGGACTCAAGAGGGGACTTATGACATAAACACACTGCAGAACAGGCACTGAGTAACTAACAACAGGTTTTCTGAAGCTTAGTAGATGGTACTTGTGCTGACTACTCTTGATTCCCTAAGGCAGGTCTGCTGGAAGTGATTTGGCAAACACTATCAGGACAGACATTGACAACTGAATATCCTTTTGCGCTTTCCCAGTATTATAATTTTTGCTAGATAGTGCCAATCTTATAAAACTTACAGTGATAATTGAAACAAATTATGGTATATTAGTTTTCTAGGGCTGCTGTAAAAGAGCACCACGAACTAAGAGACTTAGACAACAGAAATGTACTTTCTCAGCTCTGGAGACCTGAAGTCCACAGTCAAGGTGCGGGCAAGACCACCTCCTCTGACGTCTCTAGGGGAGAAGCTGGTCCATGTCTCTGCTACTTTCTGCATGTCCTTATGTTTGTGGCAGTCTGACTGCAGTCCTCACATGGCATTCTGTCTGTGTGCACAACGGTGTCCACACTTCCTCTTCTTACAAGGACACCAGTCATGTTGACTGAAAGGCCCACCTTACTCCAGTATGAGCTCAGCTTAACTAATTACTTCTGCATTGACTCAATTCCCAAATAAGGTCACATTGTCAGACACTGTGGGTTAGGACTTCAACACAAGAATTTTTGAAGGACACAGTCCAACCCGTAACCTATGGCAATTGAATTAATTTATCATAGTACATATAAGTATTCAGATAGACATAAGTATTCAGAGATATATCCTAATAGCTATTATGGAAGGACTTTGGACACTCTATAAATCCATGCAAATGTGAGGTGGAATGATGTGCCCTCAAATCCTGTGTATCCCGTGAAGATGCCATGGTCCTGTGGTATCAGGCAGCTTACTGCACAGCTGTGATTTGCTGGTCCTGAAACACTTGCCACATCACTCTTTAACCATAGCTTTAGTAAGCATCAGCTTTCAACTCTTTTATTTTGAAAAATTTTAATTACCAATATAAATCTTAATAGTAAGGAGTTAAATTAGGAGAGATCTTAAAAATAATGTCATTGACATATTTTAATATGCTATTCATTTAAAGATGGTCCTAAGGACATCTCACTTTTTTCCAAGTATCAACTTACTTTAGGCAACTTTACCTGATTGTGTTAATCATGCTAAACATGAAACTGTCCTGCTTTGAGATGTTAGAATTTACATAAGCTATATTTTTGCTTCTGTAGTATTATAACATACATAGGAAAAACTACCAATAAAAATGTAGATTGTTTCTTTTATATTAAAACTTTTTAAAAGTTTTAATGCCCTACAAAGAAGTTGGTGGGTGGGGCATGAGGTGACGGTAATGTAGGACTGTCACAATGCAATAAAAGTTGTGAGTTCCTGATTTATTCCTTTAAATGTAGGATGAATCATTATGGCCTCAATAACTCTCAAGGTACATGCTGTGTTTCTCACATCTGGTGAAATTTGGCCCCCTCCAGAAGTCTCGCTTCTGCTTTGTCTGTCTTTGGGAGGACAAGAATGAGAAATAGTTTCAAATGAAAATACTAGTAAAATCTTATATGGTATTGATTTACCAAATTTCATGCACAATATGTAGACCCACCAGCAGATTTTGGGACAATGCCATTAGTATATACTTAGGTCATGCAGGATTTTGTCTTAATATGCTCAGTCTTTATTTATGTGAAGCACAGTTCTGAACCATCTGAGTAATGTCCATCTAACATAAGCAGAGCTGTAGGCCGGCGTTATTAAAATGCATAGAGCCGACACCCTGGGCTCCTGCTGAAATATGCTTTTAATTGAAACAGAATTACAGCAATATATTATCCGTGTAAGTCTGCTTATGTCACAATAGTGGCTTGCACAATAGCTCCTTGCTCCATGAGAACTTGATGGTAACCCATGTATTGTGGTTACACATTTAAATATCTTACAGTATGTTTATCTGAGTTGGCTGATACAGTGTTATCTAAGCATATGTTATCTTGTGGGAGATGTGTCTTGTGGACAAGTAGCTTTGAGAAGGATTTGTCAGTTATAATTGTGTTTGCCAATGATTGAAGGTCATTCATAAAAATACAAGGTTTAATAGAAGCTCTTCTTTGAGCTTTTGGAATTTAAAAAATAAACAAAAGAAACATTCATTGTTCATATATTTAGTTTACTTTTAAAATTTTATTAAATTATAATTCACACTTCCCATAATAGGTATAGGGAGATAATAGCTTATAGATAACACCATTTCTCTGCAGATTAAATTTCAGTCTTTATTGAAATAGGAGCCCAAATGGCCGGTATCAATGGGGATACCGGTGAATCCTTGATTTTCTCATTTCAACCTACAGAAGGAGGTCTTTGGGGCATAATGATGTGATAACATATGGTATCTGCTTTAATAGGTAATGTTCAGAGGCAAGACAGTGCCTGAGATTAGAGCATCTCAGAGCCCTTGGTGACGTTTTCTTTCTGCTGTACCTCGTCAGTGTCCAAACATGAGCTGAACGTTGCTGATGAAGAGGTTTCCCATCACAACAGGTTAGAGAAAGGTTTTCCCATTCATCTAACCAGGAGCGTTCTCCTTTTATTTATGTGTTTTAACTCACAATTACAATTAAAATATTTCCCACCAACAAATATAATCTGATTTTAGTCATTTCAGTCTATGCTGCTTTTACAAAGTTAGAGGCTGTAGAATTTTGCATGTTTCAGGCCGGTTTCTATGGAAGTGGAGTGTCTCACATCCTCAACGCAGATGGGCTGACCCAGTGCCAGGTAGCACCTTGTAGTCAGGAGTAAGCACATCAGAAATGGGAATCCTATGGTCCTTTGCTATTTCCTCGTCAAAGGGACATGTCTATAGATGTCCCTGTGCCCTCTGCCAAGTTCATCATTTTATAATGTTATTTATAGAGATGACATTTGCTTATATTGAGTCCTTTGTTCTGCTTGGCCAGGATGTCTTCCCACACATGCAGCCCTACAGGTTGATTCCAGACCTGCAGCCTGTAATTCAGTGAGTGCACCCTGTCTACAAAGTGCAGGTTTCCTGTGCTGTCAGCCAGGGCATTTGGCACAAAGAGGGAGTGCTTTTGGAACTAAATAAACAACAAGGAAACATTTGGGGCCACCAGGAACCCATCCCATGTAATTTCCCAGACTCTGACTCCCAAGCCTCAGAGCTGGAGATGCCCAAGGAGCAGGAAACCTGACATTCTGTCTCGAAGGTTCCGCCAATGGCTCTCAGTGTAATCTCTTGCCAAGATTCACGAGAGCCCCTCAGAGCACTGTGCTTTCATACCGAGCCTGAGTGGTCCTGTTGTAGCAGACACCCCCACGTCGTGCTGTCATGTAGGTCTGACAGGAACCATCAGATTGTTTAAAGTTGGCGGATTAACTAAATTGGGGAATTTGCCCTGATCTCTGAAGAAAACATCTCTACTGACAAGTTCAAGCCCTTTGAACTGCTCCTGAGGCTTAACTGCTAGCATGCAGGCCACTCTACCTCTGAGGAGCAGTACACCTAGACAGGCAGAGACCAGCAAGAACTGCTGTGTCCTGGGCACAGAATTTTAACCATTTACACAGTGTTTTTGAGCCCTTGTTAATGTGTTTTTAATTTTACTCCCTGATACATTTGATGGCTTTGCTGGTGGTCTGGATAATGCTGGCAGTAGCCCTTTATATGATGGAAGTTTGTATGTATCAAAGCCAACAGGTTACACCTGCAAGTTAAAATGCAGGGACTTGAACCCATCTGGATCAGTCAGAAATCTTCGGCTTATTCCAGATTCAGACGGAGTGCAGGGTGTAGACCTAACCAACAGAGGTGCACCTGCCGGGTGCCTCTGCCGTCTGCATAGCTCTGGGCAGCCTGCAGATAAGGTGTTTCTCACCCCGTGTGAGACACTGCTTCCCAGAGATGTGCAGCTGACATTCCAACTCCCATGTAGTTGGTAACCCACTTCTGGTGTCAGACAAGGCCAGCTAGCTTTGGAAGACTATTAAAGAATATGATGAAGTAATAGAAGAGGCTAAGTCATGTGATACGGCTAACATGCTAAAGGACTTCAAAGGATGAGGGATTGAGGGCTCGAACAGTTCAGAAAGTCTCTTCTGAGGCTGAAAGAGTGTCAGTGGCCTTGCAGGAGGGGCAGGAAGAGGCTGGGACATGCATGGGCAAAGGCAGATGCTCCAAAACTTGGTCTCTGAGGAGAATCCCAAGCAGACTGGTTTCACTTCAAGTGTGGATGTTTTTCAGTTATGTTTTTACTTTGCCTTAAGTTATAAAAACAATAAATATATGCTGTAAATGTATTCTAAATACGTATATGCCACATAAAATCAAAACTCATAGCCAAATGTTGGCATGAGACTTTCATGATTTAGGGGCTTTGTAACTATGCTATAGTACATTTCCACATTTCCCACTCTTTCTGTTGGCTTGAAATGTGAGCTCAGGATGCAGCAAAACCATTTTGAGTCTTCACAACAGCTCCTTCCCAGGAATAACCCTCAGAGGAAGATGGTATGTGATCTTCGCAGAGCTGCAGACTCACAGATGTCCCCACTGGTGAAGGTGCTCATTCCAGGAGGCGCCTTCAAAACTCATACCTACACACCCAGGGTGTTTATTAGCATCCAGGGACTGTTTCCTTCTTCTGTAACTTTTCCACACCTTATATCCTTAAAGGTTTGGAAATTACCTGTGTCTATAAAAATTGTTACAGTTTTCTACAAAGTGTTCTGTTAAAGGTAATCTAACCTTCAAACCCATTATTAAAATACCTCAGCATGTAAAAAACGAACAGTCCCTCTCTCAAAGCACTGCTGTTGAATCTTTAACTTACCTCCTTCTCAATAACTAAGGAAATCCAATCATTATTATTGGCAATTATGGGATAATTATCAAGCTAATTTGTAATTAGCATTTTCGGATGACAATGTTGATTTGGACAAATCTGCATTAGGTTCAGCACACTCATTAGGCACTAAAAGCTCAGATTCTGTCACCCGAGGCCCCTTGCTATTCATCTGTGATGTATTCCCCCCAATACTCCAGTGGCCAGTAATCAGTGTGGTGCCTGTTAAGTGAAGAACTTTCCATCACTGTCTTCTGTGAGCACCACCTCTGCTTCCTCTCTTCATCACACAGCGGGTACGCAGGTAAAAATATTGTAGCATCTACCAAGCAGACATTGAAACTTAGTTCTAAATTGGCAAATTAAATCTGTCTCTGGTGGTTCCAAATTATGTAAAATAAAAAAGAAACTTTTAGCACTGATAGGTCTTGTCATTTCTATTCAGTTGCATTTTTTAAAAATTGATGAATTAGAACACTTTTTTTTCTCAAGGAAAACTCATCAGCCCTGCTCATTGTTATTCCTGAAAGGCTTCTTTCAGGTGCAAAGTTCTTTGAATTTTCTTTACCTTTTATCATCTTTTAGTTTTCCTGATAATGCTGCTACTGTATCTAATAGCTTTTTATGTACCGGGGACATGATGTTTTTTCAAAAACCAAGCAGCAGCTATGCCCTGTGGGTCAGAGGGAGAGGAGTGTAGCCTAGACACTTTCCTGTTGGCCTGATCCCTGACTGTGATTGCAGGATCTGCAGTGACCTGCTGCCCCAAATACTCACAGGTTCGCTGTGGCATCTCAGGGCGGCAGTGTGAGTGGTCCCAGCTTTGACTGTCTCACACTTTGTGGTCAGGTCATTGAGAGCTCACTTCCAGATCTCCCGTTTCTCTGCAGTGACCTGCTGCCCCAAATACTCACAGGTTCGCTGTGGCATCTCAGGGCGGCAGTGTGAGTGGTCCCAGCTTTGACTGTCTCACACTTTGTGGTCAGGTCATTGAGAGCTCACTTCCAGATCTCCCGTTTCTTGTCACTGTCCTTCCCCTCAGGGAGTGTACAGATCGGGGCAAGTATAGGCAGACATCACCTTGCACTGTGTAATCAGTCAGTCTTGCAGCACACAATATTGGTTGCTGAAGAATTGGCAGTTCACTTCAAATGAAATAGAAGTGCTGGAATCACATGATAAAATGGGAAACAATAAAACCAATATCCTGTGAGCCCTCTCAGTTTGTTTGCCCAGTCCCTCACAGGCACATAGTCACCTTCAGTGTTGTTGCTTTTGTCAGTGTTGCTGTTTTGAATGGTTTAACCAATCAGGCAGTCTGAGTAGTTGTGAAGCATGTGACTTCATTACAGAAGAAATGTTTGCTATTTTCAAAACTAAATAAAATTAAATGTAGTTTTGCAAACATAGCAATTAGTGGGACAGAGATGGGAATTCTGCATTTGATTTTGGAGAGGAATCCTATGTGATCAGATATTCCATGAAAATCCATGGTGAACTCATCATTTCTTCCTCAGCAGGCCAGTGTCTGAGTGGGGCACATGACCACAGACCTGATTTCTCAGGTTCACTAAAGGTAATTGGGTTTGATTTTGAATTGAAGTAAAATTGAATTGTTCACCTTTTAAAGGTATATTCATTTAGTTCAGCTCCTCAGTATATCAGAAAAATCCTATCTAATGAAAGAGTAATATGCACATTGACCGTCACTTCAACACACAAGATGGCCACCCCCATGTGGTCAAAGATGGCTGCCCCCATGTGGACACAAGATGGCCACCACAAGATGGCCAGCAGGGGAGAGCAGTTGTGGGCGATCAGGCCAGCAGGGGAGGGCAGTTAGGAGGAACCAGGCCTGAAAGGGAGGGCAGTTGGGGGCAATCAGGCCTGCAGAGGAGGGCAGTTGGGGGGGAACCAGGCCTGCAGGGCAGGGCAGTTGGGGGGGGACCAAGCCTGCAGGGGAGGGCAGTTGGGGGCAACCAGGCCAGCAGGGGAAGGCAGTTAGGGGTGACCAGGCCAGCAGGGAAGGGCAATTAGGGGTGACCAGGCCTGCAGAGGAGGGCAGTTGGGGGGGACCAGGCCTGCAGGGGAGGGCAGTTGGGGGGGACCAGGCCTGCAGCGGAGGGCAGTTGGGGGCGACCAGGCTGGCAGGGGAGGGCAGTTGGGGGCAATCGAGGCAGTAGGGGAGCAGTTAGGTGTAGATCAGGCTGGCAGGGCAGTGGTTAGGGGGTGATCAGGCTGGCAGGCAGAAGCAGTTGGGGGCAGTCAGGCAGGCAGGTAGGGAGTGGTTGGGAGCCAGCAGTCCTGGATTGTGCCCCACCAGGATCGGGCCAAAACGGGCAGTCGGAGATTCCTCAAGGGGTCCCAGATTGGAGAGGGTGCAGGCTGGGCTGAGGGACACACCCTGCCGTGCATGAATTTCGTGCACCGGGCCTCTAGTCTATTATAATATTTTTAGGATATATACTAACAGCCATACAAATGACCTTTTCTAACACATGCAATAATACATTAGTGACCAAAAAAACTGAATATACCTTCAGTATTTGAGCACAATTCTGATTAGATTCTATGCTATAAAAGAATGCTCTTTATTTAGTATCTTTTACTGACATCATATTGACTTCTTTATTTGAATCACCCCATTAAATAAAGAGTTTAATATTTCACTTTGTTCATTACTCTGGTCATTTTAGCTTTCTTAAAATACCCTTTAACTACTAATATATTCTTGTTCAGGGCAAAGAACTCACAAGAAAAATTTGAAAAATACTGCCTGTCTTTTAATACAATTAGTTTCCTTAGAAAAATGGAGTATGAAGAAAACTACATAAATACAAATCAACTTCTCAAAGACTAATTTAATATTTGAAACCTATATATGCAAGTTTCTTTAAAATTGCAATTATTTTTAACATCATATTAATTCAACATCCTTTTTTTCTTTATGATGTAATTGAAATGAGGAAATTTTAGAGTCTACCACTTGACTATTGATAGCAACAAGGAGAGCAAAACTTAGCTTTGTGTATTCCTGATTAATTTTCACAATCATTTAAATTAATGTTATCCTTTGTAAAAAACTCACAGAAATGACAAGGAAAGTCTTTAGTTTTCCAACTAATCATCTCTCTTAAAACTTGTTCTTGATGGGCAACCTGAATAACAAACATTTTGACCAAACATTTATTTATACACACACACACACAACACACACACACACACACACACACACACACACACACACACACACTGAGTGGCCAGATTATTATGATCTCTGAACACATAATAATTTGACCACTCAGTGTATATCCTATATAATAAAAGGCTAATATGCAAATTGTCCCCTCGACCAGGCGTTCGACCAGCAGGCAGGCCGGCCAACCGCCCATGTCCCCTCCCCCTGGCCAGGCTGGCCGGACCCCACCCATGCACGAATTCATGCACCGGGCCTCTAATATATATATATATATATATATATATATATATATATATATATATATATATATATATATGTAAGTATATACACTGAGTGGCCAGATTATTATGCGTTCAGAGATCATAATAATCTGGCTACTCGGTGTATATTTGAAATATACTGTATATATACAGATATACACATATACATATATGTATACTAGAGGCCCGGTGCATGAAAATTCATGCACTGGAGGTGGGGGGTTCCTCAGCCGGGCCTGCCCCCTCTCACAGTCCAGGAGCCCTCAGGGGCAGGAGGCGACCTGGCGATCAGGGGAAGGGGACGCCGCATCATACCTCTGCTGCTGCCACTGCTGGCAGCGAAAGCCTTGGCCGGCCCTGGTTACCTGAGCCTCGGGCGGCCCGGAGCAATTGGGCAGCCAACATCTGAGGCTTGCCTGTGCCTTGGGCATCGGCTGGGCAGCTGCCATCCAAGACTTGCCTGCGCCTTGGGCCGGCCCTGGGGGCTGAGACGACTGGGGGAATCCGGAGGCATGTGCGTGGAGTGGCCAGGCCTGCCTGGGGGCGGGCCTGGCCTTGCCATGCGCCTGCCACCCCAGCGGGGCTGAGGGGACTGGGCGCCACCATCTTATGGCTGTGGGCGCCGCCATATTTGAGGGCGGAGCAGTCAGATAGCATATTCCCTTCTTATTGGTTGTGGGCACTGCCATCTTTGAGGGTGTGACAGTCAGTTAGCATATTCCCTCCTTATTGGCTATGGGCGCACCATCTTTGCAATGGTGTGAGGGTCAATTAGCATATTCCCTCTTTATTAGATAGGATATAAATATCAATGTAGTTGATAAAGTACCACAAATACTTTAAAATGCTTATTCCTAAAATGCATTTAACATTGAGAAGCTAATACTGCCTAAAAATGTGGTTTTATCAGCACAAGTGACTTTTTTCAAGCTTTTAATCTATAGATAGATAAGTCTAAAGGTGTTAAGATCACATTTATTTTATAGCTCCTTTGATAAATGGTAACATCATCAATATCTGTCAAATTTTATTGCAGCAATATGAAGAGAATGGTGGGATTACTATTATAGGTCATTCTGTATTGCCAGACCCAGTGAGCATCTACATAAAGTGCCGAGCTCAAGTGTAGAGTCCTGTCTATCTTCTCAAATAAGAGTGTGTGCTGGAAAGGGGGAAGCACAATAGCCTCTCCTGCTCCTGTCTACATGTGTCTACACAAAGACTTATCCAGGAGTGCTCATAGCAGCTTTATTCAGAATAAATAACTCAGACACCCATCAAAAGAAGATGGTGATGGAATGCTACTTGGTGAGAAAAGACATGAACTCACAAAACGGATGAACATCAGCACCATTATTCTGAGTAAGAGAAGCAGATGCAAATGAATGGGTGTATGGGAAACTTCTAGGAAGGCATTTTTGGTAACAGAAAGCATGTCTTTGGTTGCCAGGACGTGGAAGGTTATTGACTACGGGGGGCACCGAGTTGATGGCAACAGCCCACACGTTTTCGAGGTGATGGAAATGTCCCAGTTCTCAGTGGTGGTATTAATTGGTGGTTGCACGACTGAGTAGATTTGTCAAAACTCAGCACAGTTTTCGCTCCGCTGGGCTCCCTTTGCTGTTACTCTGTATACAGGGAAATGACACAGATTATTCAAAAGGCAGGAGAGGAAAGAAGGGCATGTGGCAAGAACCAACCTATTTGTTATTTCTTCTGAAAACTCTATGAACTTGGCATTTTAGATATTAGAATTGTATTTGTTAGTCATTAAAAAAAAAACACAAAAAAGTTTGATGCTTTTCTATGATAGGTATTTCATTTCTTTACATGTTGAATCCATAAATTTAATTTTAAATAGGTATTCTATAAATTCACCTACCCTTAAGTAGCTTATGAGGTCCTGAGCTGTGTAAGACTTTTTAAAATTATGTTTTACCAGATTCAAAAATATAACTTTTAGAAAAAGTCTTGATGGTCTCTGACTTGTTATTGACATTGTTGAGTGAAGGCAGTAGCATCCATGAGGCTGAGGTCCCTGGGGTGACGGAAGAGTGAACAGACAGAAATGAGACACTGCAGATTTCAGTTCCTTCTGTGAACCTGAAGTTCATCGCCAAATGTTGTACTTAGTCACTTACTATATCTCAACCAAGTTCAGTAGGGCTGGTTTTGGTTAAATTGGGCAATTGCCAAGGGAATCAAAAAAATTACAGCAAAATTGTGGTCATTAAAGTAAATTTTGTCTTAATTTTATCTTTTCCCCCTTAAATTCCTGGGTTTGACTCACTCTGGCACTCCCTGATTATTTTCTCTTTTTGAATGCTGTTAAACATTTGAAACTGTGCACGTGACTGCAGAAATCTCTTTCAAAAGCAAAGGAATTGACAGGGTTTCCTGAACAGTCAGCCATGGTTTTTATAGCTCCACAGATGATTCAGACAGCGTCAGTGTTAAGGGCTGAGCTCCTTTTGAACTTTTTGCAGCGGTGGTTTGTGGGAAACTCTTGAGCTTTCATCACTGCCATATTCACTCTCCCAACAGAAGCAAAACAAAACTCACACTCGGCTTGTGACTTTGGCCTCCAGTCTCAGACGACCTCAGATGGGGATGGATGAGACTTGTGCACCATACAGCTTTGCGAAATGTGAAACTGCCCTATGGGTGAACTGCAATCTGTTCTTCTGTGTATTTTACTGAAGAATGTCAACTGGACTGTGGGGGAGGGGAAGCCGGTATGTCCTCCCTGTCTTTAGGACACAGATGGCCCAGACATGTTTGTGGCTCAGTGAAGGTGAGGAAGCTGCTGAGCTGCCAGTCAGCAAAGATTGATGAAATCTGAGAAGTTCTGGGGAAGGGCTGGCGTGGCACCAAGGGCGGCAGCCTATTAAACCGCTGTGGGATGTGTCTCGCTTACTGCACGCTGAGTTCTCAGTTAGACATTTTCCTAGGTATTTGATTATCTGCTTATAACACTTCAAGTAAATCACAAGAAAGTTATATTTTAGGAATTGGGTGCCATGTAGATGAATGCCTGTGGACCAAAATGTGAGGAAAACGGAAGAGACTAGGTACAAACTCAGTGTCCCTGGTTCTAGGCACACACTTCCACTTGGGCTCTTTTTAATTGAGTGAGAGCCGTAAGAGATTACATGGCTCTGTTTGTAACTAGCCTACCTACTATAATATGCTTGCCTTGTAGAACCATATGTTTTAAATGTTTCGGCACTACTAACATTTAGAGAAATGCAAATATAGTAGAAATCTGACAATTCTATTTTTAAGATTAGTAATCTCAGTGAAGAGATGAGTCATGTATGATAATTATTCTATTGAAAATGGGGTGCTAGCATTATACCTTATGTACATATATTTTTCTTTAAAATCAATAAGTTCAATATTGGTACTAATTGAACATGGCTGTTCTTTAGCACTTCCTAAAATTTATCCTTACCTTAATGGGCTTTCCATAGTATTATGAAATAAGTTAAGCTTTATTTCCAGTAATTTTTCTAACATTTCTGAGCCTAGTAAATCTTCACTGTGGCCATTGCTACTTCACTTAATTCACTTCACCTGCTTAAACTCTCAGGTGCATCCTAGACTCAGTGTCCAAAGCCTAAAGCGAGTCCCCTCATTAGAATTCTCCAGCACTGGTTAGTCCCATCACATAATTTGGAAAGACAAGGATAGAATCCAAGCTCACTTTTCTGTACAAACCTCATGTGATTAGTACTTCCCAGCCTTGATTTGAACCAGGGGTGCTGGTCGGACATCCGGGTCCAAGGACTTTCATCTCCTCTCACCTGGACCGCAGCATCGTGAGAACTGAAGCTATGCTTGTTGTACCATGGTCATGGTGAGGGCTGCAGGAGACTCACTCATTCCACACAGGTTTCCTGAGCACTAAGCCAGGCCCTGTTCTGAGCATGGAGGGTACTTTAACCAACAAAACAAAGGCTCCTGCCTGTGGAGCATGTCTCCCTGGAGGGAGACAGACACGAAACAAAAGGCATGATAAGTAAGTAGGCCATGTGGTGAAGGTGCAGTGCTGTGGAAATGAGAATGGGGAAGGATGGCAGGATTGGGAGTTCTGGCAGTGGACCCTGGTGGGTGCAGATAGGCGGCCTTGGTATTACACTGGGAGGGGGTCCAGAACCTTGTTGGGATGGGACATGGGAGCCAAGACTTGAAGAGATAAGGGAATTCTTTAAGGATCTGCCTGGCCCCAGAGTTTTCTGAGCAAGAAGAATGATTGAAGCAGATGAAAGGGGGGGGGGGGGGGAAGCAACGTGTGTACATGTCAAAACGAACTGTAGGAATGGCATGAGGTGGATCTCAGGCAAACCCCTTCTTCCCAGTTGGGAGTCCATGCAGCCAATGGAACCCCACTGGGAAGAATGAGTTTATTTACTTTCAAGGTCCTGCAGCCCGACTGGAGAGGGTTCATGTCCATTGCCCGACTGTCTCGCCACGGCAGGGCTAAATATAAATAACAAAAAATGATCCATCACCCTTACCTCACACTCTTCACAAAAATTACCTTGAAGTGAATCATAGACCTAACCGTAAAGCTAAAACTGTAAAATTTCTAAGAGGAAACATAGGAGAAAATCTTTTTGACCTTGGTATAGTGTAGGCAAAGACTTCTTAGCTAGGACATAAATAGTTCAACCCAGGAAAGGAAACATTGATGAGAGAGAATATGTGAGAGAAGATATTCAGATGACCCCAGAACACATAAAATGATGCTAAACTTTACCAATCATAAGTGAAATGCAAATTAAAACTATAATGACATGCAGCCACTAGTGGCTAAAATGAAAAAGACTGCAAATGCCAAATGTTAGTGAGGGTGGCACATCTGGAGTTGTCGTACATTGCTGGTGGGGATGTAAGTGCTAGAGCCAGTTTGGAAAACAGTTTAACAATTTCTTATAAAGTTAAAAAATTAAACATACACCTACCATATGATCCAGCAATCCCACCACTAGGAATTTACCCGAGAGGAATAAAAGCATATGTCCATGTAAAGATTTACATATGAATGCTTATCATAGCTCTGCTCATAACAGCCCAAAGCTAAAAGTAACCCTAGTGCCACCAACAGATGGGTAGGTAGGCCAGTTATCCATAAAGTGGAATATTACTCAGCAAACACAAAAGAGTAAGCCATTCAATTCCATTTACTGTGAAATCCATAACAGTGACCCTAATCAAAAATGACGTGCTCCAGACCCATGTTTCCTGGAGCGGGGATGGGGACATGAGGAAACATTTCTGAGTAATGAAAATATCCTTATCTTATTTTTTGTGGTGGTTACAAAGGTCATATAATTGTTAAACTCATTGACCCACACATATAAAGTGTATCTAATTCATTGACTATTAAGTATTTCCTCAATAAGGGTGGTTTTTAAAAATCAGTTGGAAGCAAGAGTGTTAAACATTGAAACACAAAATACTCAGCAAGATAGTAGCAGCAAAAGAGCCCTGCTTTGTTCTAACCAAAGCAAGGCTCTTTGGAAAAACGTATTTTGAGCTGGGTTTTAAATGCTTGAAGTGAATGGAAGATGCTTTGTGGGTACAGGATGTAGAAAACAGTTCGGATCAGGTGAACTCACATAGAGGAGCATTCTGCTCAGTGACTGGCCTGTGCTTTTAATAAATGACAAGAGCCAAGAAGATCTGGGAAAACTGGGACTGTCCCAGCATAGAGGAGATGACCAGCAGGCCAGGTAGCACAGCGCACGGACTGGTGTGGGTCCTGGCCCAGACTTCGCTGTCTTTGTATCTTGTGTGTGTTTGTCTGTTTGGGGTATGGGAGTCTTGTGGGTTTATTTGTTTTCCTGTAAAGGAAAATACTGGAACATTTTATATAATTTGAAGAGAAAGTCCCTGTTCTTAGGAAGCCCACAATGAAAAATTTAGAAGTAAAAGAATATCAGTTCTGCAACCTACTCTCAAGTGGTTTATAACAGAAAAAATAATATGTGTGTATAGAGAGAGTAGAGAAAGCAAATGTTGCAAAACGTTTGCAGTGAGGACTGAGAAAAAAGCGGAAGGGGATTCTTTGTACTATTGCTTGCAAATTGTAAGTTTGAAATTATTTCTGATTAAGAAGTTATGAAAAGTGAAAACCAAATTGGGTTAGAGTACTAGTTGCTGAAAATCATACTGATTTCCTGTGAAGAAATAACTAAGAACACAAAAGTGAATAAAATAAAAATTTCAGAGAAATGGTATGCGGAAATTTTGCAGACGTTGACATGCCCGGGCTGCCGGGGAGACTTCCCTGTGCACGCTGGACGGGAGCCACCACAGTAACTGCACAACAGTGACCAGTCTGCACTGAGTTGGGGCCTGGGTGGGCAGGTTGTGAAGAGGGATGTTCAAGATCACAGCTGTAGGCATTATACCATCAGAGAAACTTCCCCCTGAATGCAGCACTTTGCCTCAGGTCTGGAGTGTTTTGCCGACAATGCATATGTAGCTCTGGTCATTCTGCCGTACATCCCGCCGTGCAGTAGTGTGCTTCTATTCTCTGTTTTTCTAAATTAAAGTGTTCAAAGAAATTGTCAGTGAATTCTGCATTCGTTTTAAGGAGGGCATTGAAGAAGGGGTCAGGTGGGAGATGCAGAAGTGGACAGACTTGAAGGCTACACGCCATTCCCAGCTGAGAGATGCTGAGGGCTTTCTTCTTTGCCTTAGAAAACTGCATTAGATCACAGAAATCCACCTGCATTTTGAGTGCGTGATTGTGTCATTTTTATCATGAGCTGTATACCTCAAAGCAAAAATTAATTTTAAAAAATTCTGTAAAAGATTGGGATTATAGTCATTTATTACTAATATGGTAAAATTCTGTTTTTAAAAAATTATTTTTATTGATTTTAGAGAGGGAAGGAGAGGGAGAGAGAGAGATAGAAACATCAATGATGAGAGAGAATCATTGACTGGCTGCCTCCTGCACGCCCCCTACTGGGGATCGAGCCCACAACCTGAGCATGTTTCTGACTGGGATTCGAACAGTGACTTCCTGGTTTGTAGATCGATGCTCAACCACTGAGCACTCCAGCTGGGCTAAAATACTGTTTTTAATTGCTGTTATATAAGTAGTTAGGGTTTTTAGATATTTTTAACTTATCACATGATGAGTTCAGTGCTAGGGATAGTATTTAGAGTTCATTTTTAGTACTAAACAAGTAATGTTCAGTTTTAAATTGTTTATAAATTTAGTGGTTGTTTTATGTGGATCAGCCTGTTTAAAGTCTCTGCCATTAGGTGGTTCCTCTTAGAAAGGCAGACCAAGAAGGGTTTTCTTAGTTAACAGTTCCAACTTTTGAGGCTGTAAAATGATGTGTGGCTCCTATCAATGTCAAAGCATCTGAAGGAGAATCAGGGGCTTTGATTGGTCACCTTCCTTGATTGGAGAAACACCTGTCACCTAATATAGCAAAAAAAGTAAGTGATCACTCTATCTCCTGATATGTTTTATGACAAATTTCCCTATGTTGATCTGGCACCCTAGCTGTTTTTATTTTATAATTTATTTAGGAAATGGATATGAAATCAGGAGGTTACTAGAAGTGAGTATCTAATACTCTCCTATACAACAGCAGGTGCTCAGATTTCATTCCTCAACCTCAGTAACCTGGGAGAGAGTAGCTTAGAAAATTATTCTTTTAATGTAAGATTTAGAATTAGGTTACAACTCTGTTGATGAAGAAAATGTAAGGTTCTGAGTGGACATTAGTTTCTAGATTAGAAAGAGGAAAGGAAAGTAATGAATCCTATTTCTAAATGAATTTAAAAAGCAATCTGATTTTAGTTCCAGCAATGCAGAGAAAATAAAATAAAAACCATCGCACTTTATTTACTAACCAATGAATTGAATTGTCCGCCTTTTATTGCAGATATAAAGTAAAGACTATGAAGAGACAATCATTTTTGTTGCTATCAGACTTTCAGTAACATCTCTCTTGTGGTTTAAATAACAGATAGTTTAAGCATTTTTCCATTACCTTTGTGTAAATGAAAAATGCATAAAATATTTTAACAAGGCAAAGTAATCCAAGGAGATTGTTATTTTGTGTTACAAATTAGGTTATTTCTGTCATAAAATTAAAGAAAAAAATCAACGTTAGGACATTCCAGCTTAATATCATTTACCAGAAGGAACATGGAACAGATTTAATGAGCTAGCAGGTCACCTGGATCCAGCTGTTTCCGACCAGTTTTATGAAGCATAGGATGCGGCGAGCAGTGGGAGGTAAGCATTAGTACATGCTCTCAAGGAGTTACAAAATCGATTTCTGCTGGAATGAATTAATTTAGATTATCAATTTATAAGCAGTTACAAGAATCCCATCAGCTCAACAATTCAGTGAATGATCAGGTTCACCCTCATAAGAGCCTCGCAATTAGGGGCCGCTGTCGGCCTGCGGTGGCTGCCTGTCCTGCTGCGTTGCTCACGGAGTCACTGGGCTGAACAGAGGAGAGAGAAGTGTTTGCTCAGGTGTACTGCAGAGGGGAAGAGGAGCCTCTGAGGAAAGAGGTCAAGCAGTACTGTGGTGCGTGAGTTTGGACTTTCCCCTTGGCCCCCTTTGATGCCATGAAAGGGTCATTTTGACCATTCCAACTGAGGTTTTGAATCACCATAATTTGTGCGTGTGCATTGAAGTGGTTGGGACTTAACTGCTCACCTGCCTACGAAAGTGATGGGACAGCTCTGGCCGTCTTTCCCTAAGCACTGGGAAGGTCGGAGGGGTAAACATTTGTTCCCGTTGAAACACTGGATTCAGTTTATTATCTTCTTCCTGTTCCAAGTAGATTTCTTTCCCTCCACCTCTGCTTACCCAACTCTCAAATTAAACATACACACACACACACACACACACACACACACACACACAAGCACCTCATTTTTGTCCCTAAGTGTTCCAGCCATCCATGCCTACAGTTCCTGCGCACACCTAACACATTCTCCTCCCTGTCAGTGAGGAATTCTTGCTTTCTGCCTCATTTCTACAACCCTAGCTATCGCAGCTCTGATGGACTAGCTGACTGTTTTCCTGCTGACCACTGAAATAAGTATGCAATTATTAAAATTGTTTAAATGTTCCTTCATCCCTGAAGTTGCTTGCTCCCACCACGCCTGGGCATCCTGTTCCTGGGCTCTTGCTGCTCCCATATCGGCTGGCTGCTGTCACCTTGGCCAAGGTAGTGTCCACTTGTTCATTATAGACATGACTGAGGTCACTCAGCTCCAAAACTCTGTGATGCTCCGGTGCCATGTCCCCACTCAGACGTTCCCCAGCCCTCAGAGCCAGCTGGGAAGACGTCACCTTTTCCTAAGACATTTCCTACCAAATCTTAACTTGTTCATGCTACTCTGTATTGTTCTCCACTGTTCCTTGTGACCCAGACGTTTATACATCTCAGGCAAATCACCCCCACATTCATGGTCCCATGGAGTCTTTGTCACGCATGTGAGAATTACTAGTTTTATCTGCATCTTCAAGGTGAGAAGCCTGGGTGACAGCTGTCAGCTGGGGCTGGTCCGGGGGACTGTGGTCCCTACAGTGTCACTTCCCATTGGTGTTGGAGCTACAGTGTGAACCCGGGCCTCTCACTGCAGATCGAAGAACCTTTTTTCTATGGGCAGTGTTTCTTAAGAAGGCTTTCGTTCTCCTGGGGCAGGGATGCTCTTACTCCTTTTCTTCCCCAGCCAGCTCAGCGCAGGCAAAGTGAAAATACCAAGTACAGTTTCTTTCTGAATCAAGTGAATCTCCTCTGTAGCTGGCCCCATCCTTCCCTTGCAGGCCTGCCTCCACCTCTGGCCTCCTGCATTGTGGGAAGGTCCCTGTCCCTCCACTAGAGGACCATACTCCAGCACAGTGATGTGGTCTGTCCAGGCCGTTTTCCCAGGAGCGTCTGTCCACCTTGCCTGTACACATTATACTTAGGGATTTACTCATTTTCACTATGGCCTCATGTTTATCTTTACTGAATTATCGTTGTATCTTTTGAGTTTTGAAACAGGTGACTGTATTGCCTAGTCACAAAGAATTTATTTTATTTTAATATATTTTTATTGATTTCAGAGAGGTAGGGGGAGGGAGAGAAAGAGAGAAACATCAGTGATGACAGAGAATCATTGATCAACTGCCTCCTGCATGCCCCACACTGGGGAGCCAGCCCGCAACCCGGGCATGTGCCCTGACCAGGAATTGAACTGTGACCTCCTGGTTGATGGGTCGACGCTCAACCACTGAACCATGCTGGCCAGGCCACAAATAATTAATTTTAAATGGCATAATATAGTCCTAGCTCAGAAGATTCTTAGGAGGATAAAAAGTGAAAATGGTTGTGTAGCGCTTTTCAGTTTGTCACGTTATCACAGTTACAAAGGGTGGCTATTATTCACGGTCACGGTAGGTCCTGTTACAGAGGCAGAAACGGTCAGACCAGTCAGGGCCCAGTCCAAAAAGGCTACTCCTGAAATGTCATCCACCTGGTATGAATTAGGCCAACATGGCTTTCTGAACTAAAGTGTGCCTGTGTCACTGTTCTCAGAAGATGACTTCCTTCGAAGACTAACATGGCATATCCGTTCTTAGGTGATTAAAGTGATAACTTGCCAAGAAATAGCCATTGGGTTTAAGTTTATAAAGATCCATCCATTTTTACTTTTTCATTAATTCTCCCTTTTCAACTCTCCCAGAACCCCCGTCCCTGCTTCACCCACCATGTGCTCGGTAGGCTCTCATTTCCAGGACTGTCTTTTGAAGCTCCCTGCTACAGGTGGATAATTTCTGTGCCGAATCATCAGTGCCCGTTAGATGAGGTCCCTCCAGAGCCTGAGCTCCCCAGCGGCAGGCACCAGACCTGGTCATGTTTCCTTCTCTGGTGTCCAGCAGAGTTCCTGGCACAGAGGGAAAGGGGAGGGAGGTGGGGACATGTCTCTGCACTGTTGATGTGATAATAGAAGTCAACACAGAAGGGTTGGCATGGGTTGGGTAAGCTAGAAAGGCCCCAGTAACTGTGTCATAGAATGGAACCCCACATGAGTAATATTCTCTTCTGCTTATGAAGATGAAAACATTGTGTATTACACGAATCTGTTAGTGTGTCTGCAAATAGAGTAATGTGCACAGAGCTCTGAAGGGGACCTACCTTCTCTGTTACATGTATCTCTATTGTCTGAATTGTTTTAGTGGTATGTGTTCATGTGTAGGCTACTATGTGGATCTGTGTTGTCTGAGTTGTTTTAATAGTGTGTGTTCATGTGTAGCTTACTAGGTGTATTTCTCTTGTTTGAGTTGTTTTAGTGGTGAGTATTCATTTGTGTAGCTTTAAGTGGGAGAGAGAAAAAAATTGATGTTGACTTATAGGAAGAGGAAGATTGAGCAGATAGGTGAATGGAAGATAGGTGGAGTAAAGTGAGCAAAAACTCATGCAGTTGGTGATTTTCTGGAAATAACGAAGGTACCCATTAGAGTATAAGAAGATTAAGGAGTGTAGTGAATGGACTAATATCATGTATAGAATGTCCGGATATTATGAGATGCTTCCTAGTTGGCATTGGACTGAGAACCTAAAGATGTTACCATAAAATTTCCAGAAAGTTACATATTTAATGGACATTTGTTAAAGAGAGACCTTTTTTAAAATTTACAAGCCATTGTTAGACAACAGTTAACAGCCTCTCTGGACAAAGCACAATTTTAGGTTAAGTAATAATGAAAAGTGCCAGTTGTTACAGAACTAGCAAATACTAACGCACTGTCAGTAAGAACTACCAAAGGAAAGCAATATATTTAACACACGTGATAGCACCATTCCTCAGAAGTTATCTGAAATGCAAAGTTTGTATCTCCGACACTGATTTCTATCTACCTGTAAACACAAGGCGAGATTCTGCTTTTCTCAACCCTGAAATGTCCCAGATTTAGCAAATAAAAATATGGGACACACAGTTCAATTTGAACTTCATATAAACAATAGTAATGCAATATTTGTGACATACTAAAAAATTATTTGTTGTTTACCTGAAATTCTAATTGCAGTGGAGTCCTGCATTATATCTGGTCACCTGCTTAAATGCCAACCTGCAGGGACCATACCCAGACATTATGAGCAGAAACAACAGAGAAACCAAGGTTTTGCGAGTGTCTTTTGTAAAGATGGGGCAGAAAATAGACAGTGAAAAGTAGGAGAGTGTGTCATTTCAGTTAGTGATCAGACCCTTATTAATTCCCAACCGAGATGGGGGGATTTTGTTCCCTGGGGACATTGGCAATGTCTGGACACATTGTGGATGTCACAACTTGGTGGGGTGGAGGCTGCCACTGCCATGGAGAGGAGAGGACGGGGTGCTGTGGACGCCCCACGGTGCACAGGATGGGTCCCCTCAGAGTTCTGCAGCCCAAAGGGCCAGCAGCGACCAGGCCGAGAAACCTTCCTGAGCTCGAAGGAAGGAGACAGCCAGCTGCAGGTGGCAAACTGTAGGCTCCCGACGCAGACCTGAAACGGCTCAGACCCCAGCTCTGCATGAGGCCTCAAATCACCTCAAAACCAAAAGGGAGATGCTTCTTGTGCAGGAAGTTTTCCGGATTATGGGGAGGGAAATTTTGCTTTAGCATGTAGTCATCCCACATTTCTGCAGAAAAAGGTAGACTTCTGTCATTTTACTCTTATTTTTTTAAGTACTCTTATTTTTTAACTTTAGGCATTCCAGAAATCAAATTAAAAGTTAATTTTACACATCAAGACTAGCGAATTTAAGCCACATTCAGGGAGAAAGTCACACATTTCTAGCATCCAAGGTGATGCTTGGCCACTCACTTTGTGCTGTCTACTCCCAGTGCAGATACTGTTTTCTGGACTGCATGTGATTCTGTAGTGTCAAGTGTGAATAAAATTCTGCTTAACGCTGAGATAGACACAGGAATTAAAATGATCAGGTCATCTTACCTGAAGTCAGAACCTGGGGCCAGTGCCCCCTGGAGGGGATGTCCCAGGAGGCAGCTGAGCCATCACAGCGGGACAGGCAGTGGTGCTGGGACCAGGAACATCCGGCCACTGCTTATCTCCCCGCTCACACAGGTGGAATGGGAGCAAGCAGTCGGTTGTGGGGCAGATTCCACGAGGGCGTGTTTCAGTCTGTGTTAGAAACAGCCCCTTTCTCACTCTCTGCCCACCCAGTGCCACGTGGCCCAAAGGTAGCCGCAGTGTTGTTGGTCTGCACGATGTGGGCTCTCAGTCAGTTCACGGGCTTCTCCGCCTCTCCTGGTGTGTGTTACAGCGCCAGAGTGAATGGCAGTGAGGAAACGACGTTTTTCTCGGGATAAGGGGGGCACTGAGAAATACCCTTTCACTCTGTCTGACTAGTTCCTGGGGCTAATTTAGGAGAACTTAGCTTCCTTTGCCCGCAAAGCTGAAAACAAGAATACCTTTACTATCGCTGTAAATTCTCTCCAGGGTCACTGGACACTTTCTGTGATTCTCAGTGAGAAACCTGTGTTGGGGACAGTGACAGGTCAGAGCAACGGAAGGCCTGACTCACTAAAAAGAAATGCTGCCTCTGAAATAAAACGATAGAAGGAGTGGGGGACAGCGCCAAGTCCTCATGGCCTTCACACACATATTCCTCCCGCCTGAGGAACGCTTCATCCCATCTCATTCAAGCCACGGAAATAACCTTTCGGAACAGGCCTTCAGCAGGGAGGGCTGTTGTCCTGATTTTCAACGGTTTGTTTTGTCAGCTTTAACTAATACTTTGTGTGCAAAATGAAAGATGGGATATCTTCTATTATTTTTGTTTTACTTCCGTCATAATCAACCATCATTTTTCAGGCATATGTTCCCATTTTGCAAAGTCTCTGGGTGTCATCCCCAGTGCTTACCTTAAGGGCCCCTCCTGGAGGTGGTGAATGGCCTCCCCCCAGCTGCACGTGGTCAGAAACTCTCTGTCCAGTGGGAGGACAGTGACCTCCGCCTGGCCTCTACCTGAGGCCCGAGTTATTGATAGTAGCAGTGATATTGACAGTCTGTGCTTGGGAGGGAAGTGGGAGTTTGATATGACATATTGTGTGTCTCAGCAAGACTCATAAATAATTTTGACAAGTTTTTGTATGCATGGGAAAGTCCTTGATTCAGCCTCCCATAAAAATAAACTTCTATTATGGAATGTATTTGTCAAGTGGCTGCTTGATGGATGGAGCCGCGTTTACCCCTTGGCAGTTCGGTGAGTTTTAGATGCACAGCTTACCAGAGAGGATTTACGGGCAGCCCAGAAATAATTATTCAGTGTGAAATGCATAATTCCTGTACCTGGATTTTCATTTTTTATTATATTTTGTTTCTGTTGCACTCCTGGTCCCTAAAACAAAAGAACTTGCCCTTTTTTCCCTAAGAGCTTTTGTTTATATGCGGTTTCAGGTAGAGCAGGCTGATTCAGCCCAGGCCTGGTCCCAGGCTTAGCTGGCATATTGTCATTGATGTGTAATCTTCGTTTTCCTTAAGAGAGATTTATTTTACAAAATTACAAGCTATATGGAATATTTCTTCTTATTAATGAGATTGAAAACCTTAGATATAGATTGCCTTATTTTTTCTGAGGTTATCAAAGCCATTTGCTTATTTGAACATATGTGTACATCCATACTTCTGCTCTAGAAAACATAACTCTAAACTTACATTCTTGCCTCCTTAAACTAAAAGTTTTAAGTTCTTTTTAAATTTTTTTCTAAATTACACTTACAATTGCGTTCTCATCAGTCATGCACTCTGCCTAAGGAGGGTCCTTGACAAAGTGGGACACATTAGAGATAGCATTGGACCCCACAGTCCTGAGACACTGTCTAGCTTATGGCTCAAGATGACCAGCTGGGTGACACCTCAGAGGACAGCGTGCCTCTGACTTGGGGAAGTTTGTTTCAGAAAGTGAGCGGCGAGTCCACAGGCGTTTTGATTGTGACTTAGAACATAGTACTGACTTTTAAAAAGAATTTCCATTTGTGGAATCTCTGTTACAGTATATCCTGGGATATGTTGTGTCACTTCCCATTGGGGTTGGAGCTGCAGTGTGAACCCGGGCCTCTCACTGCAGATCGAAGAACCTTTTTTCTACAGGCAGTGTTTCTTAAGAAGGCTTTCGTTAAGGGAGGCTGCAATGGGGTCATTCACTAGTTTACTGGGTGGCAGGGGATTTCCAGGGACCAGGGCACCATCATGGGCAAGGTGTGTGCCTCCCAGCCCCTTTGTGGGTTCTGCCCCTTTCCCCCCAATGTTGTTCCTCTATACCGCCTTGAGAGTGGTTTGTTAATTTATTAGTCTTTTGAAAATAATAGCTTTTAGCTTTGTTGAACCTTCCTGCTATTCTTTTGTTTACTTTTGTTATTTCTCTAATTTCTTAAGTTTGGTGCTTAATCACTCCTCTAATTTCTTGACTTTGGAGGCACAAACACTCACGGGCCTGAGTTTCTCTCTAAGTAATGCCTTCGCTGCACCTTACAAGTTTTGCTACTCTAGAATTTTAAAAATTTTTCAGTTCAATATGTTTTCTGATTTCTGTTTTGATTTTATATTTAATCTCAAGTTATTTTAAATTGCTCTTGGACTTCCTGATGTTTGTGGGTTATTTTATTTTTCTGCTTATTATTAATTTGATTGCACTGTGGTTGGAGACTGCACTCTGTATAAGCCAGTTCTGTGAGATTTGTGCAAGTTTGCCTTTCAGTCTAGTAGATGGACATCTTTACAATGTTCTATATAAGCAAAAAGGTTGTATTTGCCTTTTCTGGGCACTGTGTTCTCTAGGTGATATGCTAGATTAAGCTTACTGTGGGGTCCCAATCTGTATCCTTACCAACTTGTCTGTCTACTGAATGTTGAGAGATGGCTGTTGGAGTTTTCCACTAAAATTGTGGACTTGTGGGTTTCTCCTTTTTGCTTCACTCTTTATATGTTCACACTTGTTATTAACTGCCACCACAATTAATCAGTATACAGTGAACGTTGTGTGGTGTGTTTTTGCCTGAGGTCTCAGACCTCTGCCCCCACTGGGCCCTCCCCACTGGTTGGCTCAGTGCTCGCCGGGTACAGCTGGACCTGTTGTCTCACATGCACAGAAATTCACTTCCACCCGTTCTGTGAATTTCTGCGATGAATGTCGGGCGCTTTAAAGCGCCATCAGAACCAGTAGGGTGAACTAGCAGGCTGGGGAATCAGAGTGTGTGATGCTTAAGTGATTTGTAATAGTTTTAACCCTTAATATTTTGTTTTCTGGTTTTGTTGCCCTTTACTCATAGCAGTGACTTCAAATAAAAGTTTTTCTTCCAAATTATTGAAAACCTGGATTAAGTTAGTAACAGTGGACAGGCTAGAAGCAGGTCCTCCTTGTGAGCTCAACTGATTCTGTGTCTTGATAGATAGGATTTGACTATTCTGAAACCTCGCAGTCCAGTGGTGACTCGGGAGAGAAGTCCTGCTTTGGACATGTGCGGTTGTGCAGTTGAGTTGCTTTGGTGATGTTAACCTAATAGAAAAGGGGGTAGAATTACCTCACTGCACTAATGGCTTATTTTGTTCATTAAAATAAACCCTGTTTTTACTTTAAATACGTGCTAGATTCAGGTATCAGCCCCATGGAGTTTTGTTGTCCAAAACGAACCCAGTATCTATAATTACAGAGGGGCTCATCTTTTGTAGCAGCTCCTAGAAGGTTCGGGGCACAGTCTGTCACTGGGTAGTTGACTCAGAGAACCTGATTCTGGGAGGGAAGAGGCTCATGTCTGGTGGCCATGGAGTTGGTAGAGTTGGAAGCTCTTCCCCTTCCTATTCGCTGCCTGTATTTAGCCTGTAATTGCACACAGAGTCGCTTTGCTGGGCTGCAGATTGCCGACGTCAGAGTTGGGGTGTGTATTTAATGCCTGATTTAAAAAGAAAAATGGATGCAGTGACATGTGGGCAATTTGGGGAAAGTGTTTTCCATGTAAATTCAAGTACAGGTTCAGGAGAAACTCATTTTTCTCTTTCTTAGTGAAGACATGATGTTTCACAATGGGAATTGCTGTAGGTCCATATTTATTAAGTGATGAGCGGTCGTTTTTTTTGTTTGTTTTGCACTTTTAATGACAGATTCACATGGCAATGGGGAAAAGGACCCTCCTTACTCTAGAGCACTCCCCTTTCCCCCCCCTCATTCCTCTGCAATAAGAGCCCCCAAAAGGCTTTGTCTAAAAGAGAGAAACATGTGGCTTCTTCATGAGATGAAAGAACACCAGCAGGAATGTTCTCTGGACTTTTGCCATGAGGCGAGGTGGACGCAGAAGCTCGCATTCAGTGAGACATGTTCACTGAGGCCTGGGGGCCCGGTGGAAGGGGCAGCTGTGTCATTTAGACCATCAGCATGGGGGGCAGTGTGCAGCACCACCAGGGGACCCCCTCCCCCAAGAAACTCTGATAAAACTTTTCTGAGTGCATACACTTTCTCAAAATAAATTAAGCAGGTATTCCATTTGTCTGATTAGTTTTGTCTGCATGTGTTCTTGACTCTGCCTTTTACAATTACAGATGAGTGCCATCCAGAACATTAAGTTGGCCCATTTAGGCTCAGCACCCCCGTGCATGGAGCACTATTCCTTAGCTTGAGTTCTTGGAGAAATTTGTTCAGTCCTTAACATTTCTGTTGTCAGAAAGACTTCAGATGGCAGGTCCGATCCTACAGAATCTTTTATATTTTCTAAGAAAGGCCTTGAACTTGTAACTGCTACCAGATGAGTGGTGCTGCTTGTTCTGGTTGCCTGGTCACAGCTTAGTCAAGATGTAGGTGCGCAAGACAAAAGGAGTCAGGCTCATCCTTACGCTCCCCCAGAGTCCCCTGGTTCGTGTTTGTCAAGCTTTACTCTTTGTAAAGGAAGCAGGTACAGTTTTTCCTTTTAAGCAATGCAGACTTCCCTGTATTAGCTAACTATGGGGTGCAGTGCGCAGGGATGTTCCGTCTTCTCAGTTGCGTCCATTCTGAAATGCTCTTCTGTCCTTTCCAGCTTCTGGCTGACACTGAGTGCCCCATTTTAATTCCTCCAGCCTGCGTAAGTCTCCACACCTTCTTGAAGGTCAGGCCATTCTCTCCTTTTTGCTTTTTATCTTCCTCCAAGTAACTCTGAGTTTGCTTTTAATAAAGTTGCAGACAACTGCACATTCTTAACCAGGCCTGGCCTTTTCATTCCAGATAAAGATTCTAATCTCCCCACTTATCCTATTAAGTGGTCAGATTCTTATTTCTTTTGACCATTTTTAATTATCAATCAAAATAACATATGTGATAGATGAAGTTTCCTGTGTTCAGGATTAGGGACAGGAGTTACATTGTTCCCTATTATCTTTTTTTCCCATTGGTAGTTCAAGTACTTTCACTCTTTTTCTTATCCAAGCTGACAAAGTAATACTTGAAAATAATGTATCCTATTGCTATGTTTTCTTCCTTTAAACCATGTGAGAATGGAACAGGGCTGTGCAGATGATGGGAAGTCCGTTTATGAGTGCTGCACGCCAAAACAGCACCTCTCTCACGTGGGCTGGAAATTCCACAGTCATTCAGGAAGCGCACATCCTGGTACCTGGTTCCAAGCACTGGGCCAGCCTGCAGGGGACCCTGGTGGAGCTGAGTAGATCACCTGTGATAACTGAAATGGTAGATTGTCTGTTCTTTCCCCTTTTGGAAGAGAATACTAATGTTTGCATTTTGCTTTCATTTAGGATAATGTAAAAGGGATATAACTTCTAGAATACTTCTTTGTGATCTGAGAAATGCTAAAGAATAGACCTTTAAAGGAGAAATATAAGGCAATAAATATTTTCGCTGAAAGATCAATAATGAAATGGAGGTAGCAGTTATTAGTGATTTAATTAAGTCTCTATCACGTGTAGAATTACCCTCGGCAGCCCAGGTATAGATGCTTGTACTTATTGAAATGAACACTCGTGTACCACTGAAAACAAGTTGACATAACGAGCCATAAAGCAATGAAATATTCCGAGATCTCCGATCTCGTTCTGAATAAATGAGATGTGCTCCAGTACAGGGACGAAAACAACAGAGTTGTCTAAAGAATTATGAGAAGATAATGGAGAGTTTATATATATTTTCTTTATTGATCACACACAGAACTTGGAGCTTTCTAGCTAGATTGACAACTGAGTTATTTGCCCATCCCTGGTGACTGACAACAGGTAATGGAAAGGCTTTTACCATGATACAGCAGCCCAGAATATGTCCTAATTTACTGCTGTAGTTCTCATCAAAAGCACCCCGGCAAAAACACCAGATTTATCACTTCAATTACTGAAATTTCACATTTGGTTTAAGGAGACATGTTTCTATAATGTGACAGGCTTTAGAGATCTTGAAGTTCTTCAGACATTGCAGCTATCAGGGTAATCGGAGAGATAGAAATGAAAGCAATTGCTGTAGTTTTATAACTTTTAATGGTGTCTACCGGCAAGAAATAAAAACAGACCATAAACTGATAGTCTTGGCCATGTGTATATTTTTAAAAGCTTTTTTGTCCACTTAAAAATATTTTAACAGTATGGAAGTGGACAGGAACTACATTTAAACCATCCTATATAATAAAAGGGTAATGTGCAAATTGACCCTAAAGGCGGCAAGACCGGGAATGACCGGTAGCTATGACGTGCACTGACCACCAGGGGGCAGACGCTCAATGCAGGAGTTGCCCCCTGGTGGTCAGTGTGTTCCCAAAGGGGGAGCTCTGTTCAGCCAGAAGCCAGGCTAATGGCTGCAAGCTCAGTGGTGGCGGGAGCCTCTCCCGCCTCCTCAGCAGCGCTAAGGATGTCCTACTGCAGCTTAGGCCCGTTTTCCCCGGGCCTAAGCTGCAGTCAGACATCCCCTGAGGGCTCCTGGGCTGCCAGAGGGATGTCTGACTACCAGCTTCAGCCCGATCCCAGGCTTATTAAACTGGTGCCATGCTGACCTGAGCTCCTCGGACTTATATGTGGAATGGTTTTTCTTGAGTGGCAGCTGAGGTTTAATGGCATGGTAAGATTAATAATGCTGCACTGCATTAATTTCCAACCTGTTCTACTCAGCATAAAGAATTTAGGGTAAGGGTGTTGGTAATAATTAAGGTTAAATCAAACCTCGTATAATTGTGAGTGATTTTCATCCTATGAGTTTTCTCTTGGTCCAGTTATAATAAAATCATATTTTTATCTTCTATTTCCAATTTTCCACAATAGCATGACATCAACTTTATTTCATCCTAGGACTTTTTACCCAGTGCCAGTACTGTTAATAATACTTCTGTATTTTATCGAAGCACATCAGAATAGCTGAGGAGAGAGAAGCAGTAGCATTTGTAGCCAGTTGCCCTGAAGGCCGAGTGGCAGGACTTCATTTTATCTGACCCATCCGTTCACCGGCAGAGTTGGGGGACTGAAGAATAAGCCTAACATAAAACTGAGTGGTAGTAGAATCAAGTCATTCATTTTTTTTCTTCCACAAATATTTCTTAAGTATCTGCTGTATTACTGGTGCAGAAAGAAAATGTGTACTTCTGTCTGAGATCTTGGTAAAATAATATGTAAGCGATTTACCATTACTATTACTAATAAGACATACTAGCAAGCATTTGTAAAGGACTTTGCGGTTCTCAGAGTACTTTTCAGTTACAGGACTCAAGCGGGTGCAGTCAGTTCACCCAGGTTTTCTGTGCCTGCTAGAAGGAAACTTTAATCTTGCAGGAAGTTAGTTACTGTTTTTAAGAGTTAAAATGCATATACTCTGTGTCAGCTTAAGGAAGGTTGAAACTTTTTGTCCAATTCCCACATAACCCTGCCTCGGAGAAGGATGAGAGATCCACTTGGTTCATGATGTTTTTATATGCCTTGAAAGTTCTGTGAGAATTTTAAAACTGTGATATTAATATCTCAGTAAAATGGCTGGATACAAGGTTAACATACAAAAATGCTAGCAGAACAATTCCATATAAATTCTAAAATAATAATATAATAATAATAATAATAGAGAACATTGTCCATGCTCATTTTAAAAAAGTTGATTTCTTTTTTTGGAAAAGTTTTTATTAATGAGCATAGAAGATGTTCAGTGTTTCACAAGGGAAGACAGCAGCTTCTCCTAACCTAGTCTATAGGGTAATCCTAATCAACTGCGAGCCGAGGAATAAAGTTATATGCAAACAAAGTTATGTTAATTAAAACATTGTGCCAAGGATGAAAGACAGCAGCGCTTCCTGTGGCCTGGACACAGCCCAGGAGCTTGGCATATTTCACCTCATTTAATCTTCACATCAGCCATAGGAGGTACATCCTGTCCCCTTTTAAGATGAGAAAACTGAGCCTTGTCTGTGATGTATTAAATGACAAAACCAGGGTTCAAAGCTGAGTACATCTGATACCAAAGCTCTAAGAAAGTGTAAGAAAGAAATCGGAGATCAAACAGATTAATTGAAAGCCAAGTCTGTTATAGATAATCAAGTAATCTACTAGTATATTTGTATTTGTGATTGTGTGTGCATTCCTAAAGATGCAAATCAATGTAGAAGGGATCTATCATTTAATATTTAATACATTATGTTGGACTTATCAGAATAGCAAACTATCTGTTTAGAGTTTTATTGGACGCAATTTACAAAGATAAATGTTGATGTACTGAAGAGTTAAATATAAAATAAAAATTATGTAGAAATGTATTTGAAAAGAGATGAAAATCCCAGTGAGAAAACTTTCCTAGAATTAAAAAAAAAAAAAATAACAAAGGAACAGCGTGTCCGAAGTTTCCAAAATAAAAAGGCAACTAGAGGACTGAGAACATGTCTTTCCATCAAATAACACATTGTGGTTTTCTATGCTTCTCATATAAGGAGCTCATACACGTCAGTCGGAAAGCACTGCAAGCTCAGTCACAGCAGGCAGAGAAGATGACAGATCCATCATGGAACAGGAAATAGAACTTACAACAAGCATCTGGGGAGGTTTCACCATCACCAGTAATTAAACAAACCAAATCCTATTGTTTTTAAAGAGAAAACAATTATGTATCTTTTCTTCCATCAAGTTACAAAAGAGAAGCACAGCAACCTGTGTGATGACAGTGACTACAAGTCATAATTCAGTTGATTCACGTTTTTTGGAAAATAACCTGACTATATGAAATAAGTGTCTTACATTTTTCCTTATCCTTTGATGTAAGAAAGAGAAATAGGGAAAAAAGAGAGAGAGGGAAATATTTCTTCCGAGCTGTTTATTGAAAGTAGCCTAAATGTCATGGGAGAAGGAAGTGCAGGCCTGACACCGTCACTTTGGACATCATACAACCACAGTGGACTGCCCCACACAGTGCTGTGACCACTGCTCAGAGTCAGACCAGCCAGGGTTGCAGTTCTGCACTGTCATTTAGCAGCTGCATGGCCTCGGGCAATAGCCTAACCTCTCTAAACTTGAACTTACTCATCTGTCAAATGGGGATAATACTAGAATGTACCACCTAAGATATATGAATAAAATAATTCATGTAAAGGTTACCAGTTAGCACATCATATGGTAAGCCTTGAATTATTAACGTTTAATTTGTTATAATTAATTATTATAATTAACAAATAATTAACTGTTATGATCAACTGATACGAATTATATTCTTAATTATAATTAATAATATATGCTATGTAACATTATTAATAATGTATCATGTATGAGTATAATTAATAATTAATGGTAGCAAATTTTAATAACCCCTGTCTGAGTGATTGAGGGGTGAAGCAGCCAAGTACATCACTGAATTCTGGGGTCTGGCTCCTCAGAGCTGCCTGTGACTTAACTCTGACAGCTGACCACTTGTTCCTGCAGCCAGACATTCTCTCTCTCGGGGTAATGTCATGTCTGGTGGAGAGCTCTCTGCGATGGGGGAGGCACAGGTGCTCAGGGCTGAGGAGTCGCAGCTGTGGAGGTTTGCTCCTCTGGCTCTGAGCACCGTGTGAATGCAGGTCTGGGTGGTGGGAGTGATTCTCCTCAGTGTCCACGAGAAATACAACAGCCCCCTTTCAGACAGGAAGCTCATTGCATGTACTTCTGTGGCCCTGCCATGGTTCCAAAGCTGTTTTCATGTGACCCACTGGCTTTCTGATGGTCGGTTCTGGTTCGTCCACAGCACTCAGTGCCTTCCATTTGGGAAGCACTCTGTGCAGTGATCAAGCCAGTTTTGTGTCAGGTCTGGGCTTGGGGAAGAAGAGAAGAAGGGGGAGGTGGGTAGGAATCTCAGCCCTTCCCTCCAAGTTCATTATCTGACCTGGAAGCTAAAGACAGGCCCAGAAGGTGTGAGTTCATGATTCAGCTGGAAAATGAGGTCTGTTTGTGGACTTTAGTGGAAATGCTACCTTACAGTTATTTGGGATGTTTCCTGTGTGTCTCTGAAGCCCTGCTCATTTGTTCCAGGGCCAGAGCCCTTGAGCAGCGGTGCCGAGACATTCACTAACTCATGTGTAGTAAGTTCCTTCATCAGCTATTGATTAAGTCACCATTTATTTGTATCCTTTGATCATACAGCATGGAAAATTTACATAAAGGATGCAGAAAGGAATGTTCTTAGTATTTCTCTCTCTGTTAAGTCAAGGCTGTGAAACAACATGGTGTGGAATTCCAACAGTATCTCCAAATGAGCTCACACTTTTCTATGACCTGTTAACCGTGTTCGTTTCCAATGTGCCATCTTATTCTCATTTTGCTTTTTATTAAGCATTCAGACCAGTAGTTCTGAGGACTTAGTTTAAAGGGTGATAAATTTAAAACTTTCTGTAATGGCGTGTACTTTTAAAGGAATTTTTTCAAATAATTCCATCTCATAGGCATATACTGTGGCAGATGTTTGCAAATTTTGGTTTAAAGCTGATTGAAATATTTTAAGAAAACTGAAATAATGTCAGTGGTAAAATTTATTTTACTAAGTACAGATGTAAGACATCAAGTTCTCAGACTGATGGCAGAATTAACAAAAAACACCATCTGGTTCAATAATTATCTGAAAATACCCAAATTCTTGGATTTGTTTAATACCACTTTGTTCCCAGCTTTATTTTATCTGGGTTTGCACACCAACCAGACTAAGTTGTACAAAACGGAGACTATTTCCATCTGATCATTTTTAAAACTGTGTGTGCATGAATAATGAATTTGTGAATTGTTACTAAACAAGCAAATTATTTGCGTATGTGTCACATCGGTTATCAAGTTTGCACATGTGACAGCTTCAACAGCCATCACGGAAAATGCACAGAGCTCGGAACCATATGTTTTTTCTTGACAAAAAGCTACAACTCCAGATCAATTTTCAGTATGGAATGCACAAATTAACACTTTAAAATGCACCACAATATGTACAGCTTGGCAAACTTTGCAGAAATAGCACGTTTCTAGATATTAACTGATATCTTTGGATTCGACCTTAAGGTATTCAATCATTTTGATTAAAAGACTGATTTCTCATAAAACCACAGTCTGTTGGAGGCGCAAAGCCAATGACATTTGAGCATTCATATATTTTCATAAACTTTGAACAATGTCAGGGAGACACCTCTTCAATCTTGGCCACACAACAGCAGGGTATTCAATCTTTCTTTAGCTTAAGACAGAACATTTGAATATCAGCATAGTGTTATAAATGTGCCGTTCGTGGGGTGAGCTCCTCGCGGACCCAGGGAGCAGGTCCGTGCAAGTACGGGACGTTGCGCTTGGCACCCTTGACCACTCTTGGCCCTTCCCTTCCTATCTTTGCTCCACCAGGCCTCCTCCAAAGGCATCTAATGGAAAAGCGTTCTCTTCTTATTTATAAAACAATTCCTTTGAAGACTTTCTTTGGTGGGAAGGGGCTTTTAAAAATGGTTTCTCCTAATTCCAAATACCCTTTGTGAGAATTGCCATAAGTGCAATGGTAAAATTTCTTCAGCAACTTTTCCATCTTTTGAACAAAATAATTAGTCATTGTGCTGCCAAGTTGCCTGGTCCCCTTGGCTAAGTGAGGCCTTGTGAGGTTGGTGATCTTCAGGTGCCTCCTTTCCCGCTGTGCTGTTCGGTGGAGGGATCACCCTGTGTGGTGTGTGTGTGGGGGGCGTGGGGGGGTGCGGTAAGGGCTTCAGTGTGTGGTGAACAGCGCAGTGTCCCATGTACTAGCATCCCCCACAAATAGCATGTCTCTCTTTAGAGTGCTGTCTCGAGGCAGCTGGGGCAGAAACCAGATGGGCCGCGAGGGGAGGATGAGCAGCTCTTCTTGCCCAAACAAAAAATGTGACAACATTCTGTTAAGTAAAGAGACAACGAAGGCACATTTTAATATGTTGTCGTACCCGACAGATGTCTAAAAGTTTTTACCTAAAAACCCTTTAATCTTGCTGATCTTTGCATTCAGCACATCACATTATTAGTGCTTTTAGACAAGGGATATTAAAATACTAGAATTAATTTCAGTTGTCATAATCCCACAGAATTAATGCTTTCTAACTCACCCTCCTGAGTCATTGCTAATAGTCTAAGTTTTGTGTTTCTGATTATTATCTAAACACCCGGTGAAGATCAGATGAACGCCTTACATCGGTAAAGGGAGAAATGCCACATCGGGACGGCCAGTATTAATTGTGTCCGTAATTGAAATAAATGGACCACGTGAACCACAGGCGGACGTTGTTTCAGTGAGCACATTGGCCCCCGTCTACACTGTTACACTTCATCAGTCAGTCATGAGCGAGGGTATTTCAGGGACCAGCAACTCCTGCAGACCCATTTGAATGCAGTTCAGGAGGTGGTGACGCTGATGCGGCTGCTGTCTTTTCCAGGTAACTGCAGCGTTTACGAGTCTTCTGTGATTGGCCACACGCACACCTTCAGGTAGTATTTTGAGCGTAGCTCATGTATGGTGACAGGAGAATTATCCTGCTTCGGTTGAAGGCTGCTTGGGCGGAGAAGCTCACAGCAGCCCTAGTTTTAGGGTGATGATGCTTCGTTCACTAATCCACATTATTTATCGAGCAACTGCTGTGTCGGACACCGGGCTGTGTGCAGGGCAACATCGGGAAGCACCCGTGTCCCTGCCTTCCTAGAGCCTGCACTCTGGGTATGAATACATATAAAATCACCAAATGTTGTGAGAAAGGCAGCCGGCGACAGAGAGTGAGGGACACTTGAGCAGGAATCGGGTACTTATTCCTTCTTTGGGAAGATATTTCTTTCTTTTTTTTTTAAGTATTTTATTTTATTTTTTTAATATATTTTATTGATTTTTTACAGAGAGGAAGGGAGAGGGATAGAGAGTTAGAAACATCGATGAGAGAGAAACATTGATGAGCTGCCTCCTGCACACCCCCTCCTGGGGATGTGCCCGCAACCAAGGTACATGCCCTTGACCAGAATCGAACCTGGGACCCTTCAGTCCGCAGGCCGATGCTCTATCCACTGAGCCAAACCGGTTAGGGCTGGGGAAGATATTTCTGAGGAACAGTGGGAACTAGCAATTCAAGGAGACAGGGCCCTGAATTAAATGAGGTGGGACGTGGGGACACGTTTGTACCTCCATGGTGTGTGTGTGTGTGTGAGCCTGTCCACCCTTCACTGCTTCCCCACCTTCATGTTCCCCGCTGTGTGCCTGTTTCAGCACGTAGTTTATTGCCTGTTTCTATGATTTGATGTATTCTTGTGCGAACTGTTGTCAAGATGAACAGATACTTTAAATATAGATGTAGAGCTGCAATTGTATAACAAGAAGGAGCTTCCGCCTCAAAGCACACAAACTACAAGAGCAAGATGAGCTCCTACCATAAAGGCTCCTGCAGCCACAGGAACACAGTGTGACGTCAGGTCAGGAGGATAACAAGATCCATCTAAGAATCATGGGAGTGTAAACAAGGGGCAACAGTGAAGTACTGGAAGGATTTCTAAAACTAGATGTGTCAGATTAAGTGCTATATAAAGGAAGTCTTTTGGGGAGAAAAGTTAATTTTGAAAGTCATGCGATCTTTTAGAGCTTGATCATGGACTATTAAAAGAAAAATGGTCTGAGCGTGATTGTGCCAAGCTCATTAGTATACCTGAATTTTGAATTTTCAAGTTGGAAATTTAAAAAATTTACCTATGAACTTCATCAGTTTTAATAGCTGCAGCACCAACCATCTAAGCCTGGATTCACTTCGTCAGTGGGAAAGTACAGCACATAATTATTATGCATTATTATCAGAAGGATTGAGATTGTATCTCCACACATAGCATTGTGGATTAAATTAAGACTTTCACAGACTCCGTCTGAAACATAATTGGGAATTATCTGTATAAGTTGAGTTGCTTTCAAAGTGGGAGTTACTGGAAATGTGAATTGTCAGCCTGGCATTTAGAATACATGCCACATTTCCCTAATTTCTCTAGTCTGATGAGATACTGAAAGGAAATGCTTTAGACTCTACTGAACTCAGCACACTTTCTTTTCTGTGTACTTCTTCTGCCCTGGGGGCTTAGAGAGGCTGTGTAAGCAGTACAGTGAGTGTGGGCCCCGCCCAGGAAGTGCAGGGAAAGCTGCCAGGTGAGCCCAGGTCCTGCTGTGCTGCCTGCCCCCAGGGGAGACAGACAGCACCTCCCTGCTACCCCCTCTCCTCTGTACTGGCCTATCAACGCAGCCCTAGCAGGGCGCTTTCACCCACTCCCACGAAGCCACAGTGACTTCTCTTTAACAGTTTGCCAGTCTGGGGTTTGCTGACCTAAAAGCTGTCATTCCCTCCTACAAATAGCAGTTTACTCACCTGCAGGACCCCATGTGCATGTCTTAAAAACACATGGTAGGTCCCAAATAGCACCTGTGAAGGGAAGTTCAACTGTGTGCTATTAAATAGCTCAGTGCTCATCATTCTTAAAAATCGCTTTAAGTCATATGAAAATGGTCATTATATTTAATAATGCAGTAAGCTAATAAAGCCAGTGGATTCCAATAGTATTTATTTTTTATTCTCGAACCAATTTTTGCATCAACTAATTTTAAAATGGCTCTGCACATTTTCTTCTTTACCTATTTCCCATAAAAGATAAAACACCAAAAAAATTTAAAAGGTCACTGATAGTCTTCAGAGTGTGGAGAAAATTGATCAAAATATTAATTAGACTTTTGTTTTGCTGGTTTGCATGAGACAGATGGAGTTCTGATCTTTAACTGCACCGTGACTCATGAAACTGCGTGTGTACTAAAATGCCATTATTAACACAACAGTAGTTTTCAGCAGTTGGTAATTATTGGCATAATTAAACATTTATCAAGAAACGAGTATTTATCATTCATTAAACTTTCATTAAAAATCCATCTTAGCACAGGCTAGATTAGCCAGTGATTTTCAAGTGATAACTTTTTAACTTCTGGCAGGACTACAGAACATTTTCATAATAAGTAAAGTTGTATACAAGGTAATGTTCCTGGAATTGTGGGCAATTATAGGACTTCAGATTCATTTTGTAGCAAGTATTTTTAAGACTTGGACCCAGTGTGACTAGGGACTTGGAGCTATTCTTTAGGGTTTGCAGCGTTGAACTCATTTTTTAACAGCCTACCTAGCAAAGTATATTATCCTTGGCAAAGAAAAGTTACTGGTAAACAAGCTCTGTAATGCTATTTGAGTAATTTAAATTTCCCAAACATGCACGCTTACATATTTTGAGACATGTAGGGTTTTCCTTCAGTGGAAGCCAGGATGGAAGCAGGTGTCAGTGGGTGACCAACAAGGGCTTGTGTGAGCTGATTGTGTGAGCTGCGATTGGGGCTCCTGTTCCAATTTATTGCCTCATTTAGATCACGTGCCCATTTCCCAGAACTGCAGGAAGGAACCTGATATGTAGAGAATTTCATCTGGTGGCTGTTCTCACCACTACAGCCTGATTCTTCACAGAACCACTCAAGGTTACCATGCTTTTGTTTTGTTCAAAGGTGGGAGTCTTCTCATATAGCACCTTCAGAGCCTTCCAGACCTTCTCTGCTTTCTTTGGACATTGAGATAGGTACGGGTGGCCCCCTACAGTACACAAAACCTCTTTTAGCCCCGACACTGGCTGGAAAGCTTCATGCATATGTCCATGCTGGTGGGCCTCCCTGGGACCTGTACCCCCAGGGAAGGGCGTTGGGTAACTAGGGTGCCAGAGGCTTCACACACATGCTGGTGCTTCAGGTCCTGCTCCATTTCCAGCAACTTCGCTTTGTCTTCTCTTGGGCAGAAAATTTACTGTATCAGTGCTTTTCTGTCACAAGAATGAATTGAATTTATACCCTTTAGTGCAAACAACAATAGACAGAGTGGTAACCTAGTGGAAAACAAATAGACACCCCGTCCCTTTTGGGGATTCGAGAGGTCCAGAGAGATGGTGCAGACAGAGGAGAGCTGGCAGTTAAAGAGAGGCCAAAGCGGGGAAGGATCCGGCGGTCATTTATTACCATGCCATCTTCCTAGTGTTTGCCGAACCAAGGTGCAGAGTAATGATTCAGACAAATGACGTTAATCATCATAGCTGGCCCTTTGGCAAAAATGGAAGAAAACCCAGCACTGCAGCCGAGACCTAATCAGATTCTCCAAAACTGGCTTCAGCAGGAGAGAGTTTTCTGTCTCCAGTTTTTCTGTCAATGACTTCCCGTGGGATAGATCATCTTTAAAAGGAACAGTGATAAACAGCCATGCCCTCGTCCCTTCCCCTTCCCCTGACCCTCCTGAGATAATCACATTAAACCTGATGATCAGCATTTATAGTGAAATGGCATTATTTTTATATCTTCTTCATATTCATCTAATGTGATAAGATGGCAGGAGCGGTAATGACCAGTCAAGTCCTGTTTTCCATAACCCTGATCATCAGAGTTTAGCTTGACTCACTTGGAAAGGATTAGAAATGGCCTTTGCACTACAGAACCGAGCCCTCTGCTCGAGTCCGTGGCCTGTGACACAGCGTGGAGGCAGCTGGATCTGTCCATGAGAGTGTTTTCCATTGATTTCAGTCATTGATGGTGACCATCCTCTCAGTCGTTACTGTCTGATAGAAGTAGTGAGATGACTTCATGTGTTTGCTCTATGTTGGATTTTTTAAAATTAGCCTTATTAGTAGAATATATTATTTGTTATAGATATAATTTTATTAATTACAAAATCAAAATTCATTTAACCCTAACTACTTCAGATTTATTAATTAGGTGATCACTTTATCAAACACATACTTTGGTGCCTGGTCACTTGGAGCATAATACTATTGTGTAGAAGGGAGAACAGTTTAGAGGCTCAGCTATATATCATCTCTCAGGGGAAATCCTGTTGTCATGTGGGGGGTTAATGGACAGACTGCAGATGCCTTGCTTGACTTGCTGTTTCTTCTTCATAACTCTAGGTAAACAGTCGCGCCACGTGTACCGCCCAGGTTAAGTGCAGTTGTAGGCTATTGTACATCATTAGAGTGGGTAACATTCAGCCATGGGAGAGAGATGGAAACTCGTCACTGCAGTCGCTCGGACATTTCATCTGTCACTTAGTGCAGCGCCACAAAAATTAGCTGCCTAGCCTTCCTGGAATGTATAGTGGGACCATAAAATTAAGCTCTGAGTCATGTCATTTTGCATTCCTCCCACCCATCCCAAAGACAAATTTGGTACAAAAACAAAAACAGTGCTCTTCATTCAAAACTTTATTTCTAATTCCCGTTGTTGTTCCCCAATTCAGCTGAACATCATATTCATCTCTGAACACAGAGGTTCTTTCAGCAGTTATGAGAAAGGTAGATATCTGCTACATTATATAAGTGGCCTCTTGCATTCTCCATCATTTTATTCCAGTACTTACAGCCCTCAAATCAGGAGTCAAAGCAAATAATAGTTTAGCCATATTGATTGAAGTGCAATAAGGCCAATGGAATAGATACCAATAGATTGCACCTCAGACCCTGGCCCTCTATATCTGATCAGTAACCAGTTCATTACTAATCACATCCAACAAATAGAATACCTTAGACATTTATTTTCCTCTGGCAGCCAGAGGCATGCAGTAATTTTTTAGAAATAAAAAAGCACCATGCACAAGAAGGTATGACTGACGTGCCCAAAGCTGCTGCACGTCAGAGCTGGACAGCTCCTCCCAGGGAAACCTTGTGTGTATCCGGCTCCAGTGGGCATCGCCTCCTGCTCGCCTCTGGAATACATTACAGATGCCAGTCCCTGACTTCTGAGGGTTCTGCTCGCTAAGATATTTTGTGATAGGGAGAGGTATCACCAGAATAGGATCTGTAGGTATTAGTGTCAAGAAGAATAATGTCTCGCCTGCCCTTTCTGCTGGGTGATTGCATGGGTTATACAAAGATTGGGATGAGTCAATGGAAAACAAAGAAAGCGGAGGGGGCAGGAGTGGGTGAGGCGTGGGGGAAGCCACAGCATTGCTGGTGCCAAAAATAACACGGAGCATTTTCCTCCCAAAGCAGAAGCATACGTGCAAGTCCCTACATAACCATGATAGGCATCTTACACTGTGCAAACTGCGGGGACACAGAGGCTCCCTAATGCAGAGGTGAGGATGAGGCTCAAACCCCATTCAGAGTTAACAGGAGCTTATCAACCTTAGCACCTGACTGCAGTGGTGATGAGAAAAATACTGTAATTCTTTTATTTCATTTCCATCATGATTTACGTAGAAGAAAACAATGTAGACAGAAAATAAAATCTGTGCTGTGGGAGGGGGTGGTGTCACCTAGTTCCTTCTTAGTGTGAGCCCTTATTGTTTCACAGGGGAGAACTGATCCCATTTGTTGTCAGAACGACAATACCTGAATGAATCAGATCTACCTGTTCACACCCACGATGAGGAAAATGATTTATTATCTGTCCCTTGAATTTCTCAGAGCATTCTGTCTAAACTTTAAAAGAGGATTACATTTGCGATTAAATCTTAACAAATGTTGTTTTAACTAGACTGCAATGTATGTTATTGACAACGCGCGACTTTTCTTCTCAAAATAACATTGGTGCTTAGGCATGCAATTTACAAAAATGACAAGAAAGGGTGGTGCTTTCCCCAAGGTGAATGTGAGCTGACTGATTAGCTGGTATTTTAACTTAGATTCTTGCAAATTACAGACATAAGAAACCCTGCAATTTATATGTACTTTAGAAGTGAAAGCTTTAATCCCATGATTCATGAAAGTAAAGTGGTAATAATTTAAGTACCATATTTTATTTACCCCTCAGACTTGTCAGCTGATACCGGAGGTATTCCTACTATTTTGGGATTGCTGCCTTTGGCCACCTAATTGCTTCTGAGGAAGTAAGAGGGAAATTGCTTATATAACTGCATGGGTTGTCTTTGGCAGTGTCGAGCCAAGGCGTCAATCAGTCCATCTGGGTAGAATCACAAGCTGACTCCGATATTGCTAAATATTTATACTGTCAGATACACACAGACATCCAGATGAAAGGAGGCGTTCATTAGGAATTCTCCTGCCTGTCAGCTTGAAGATGGAGATTAGAGCTAAACCTCCCACCACGGGACTGAGTGCTCAAGAAAAGTCTATATTTAGCCATTCTGAGCAATAAATATCATCATATTGCCTCATTTAGGTAAATAGAGAATAAATATTGTCAAGATGATCCAGAGATAATGTAAACAGATTCCTGTTCAGAGTCTCTGTTTCAGGGAAATTCCAGGACAGTGATGTGCCGATGATGCTTTCTGGTTTAACCCTTTTCTTAATCACACCCTCTCCCCTTCTGGATATCAGAGTGTGTCGCTGACAGATTAGGGGAACGATGAGGAAAGAAGAGTATTTTTGCACAAAGGTGACTTGGAGTTCTGTGGATTAGAGCACTAATTAGCGCTGTGCTGCGGCATCGTCCTGATAGTTGCAGAAGCTGCCGCCACTGAAAATAAAGATCCATGCAGCACTGAAGTTCATGTCCGAGTCCCAGAGCTAATGAAGCCCGTTGATCTCAAGAGCACAGTGTGCTCAGAGGCTAAGCCGGCGCCTGTCAGGCCTCCACGTCGGTGCTCAGACTGGGACTCCTTTTGTCTCATGTCGCCCTGAAATGAGGTTTCCCACACGTGAGAATTCTCCATGAGAGACTGAGCTCTGTACCTCGGCACACAGCTTCCCAGCTGGCACTCGGGCCGGTGCCCTCAGTGGCGGGGGGCTCCCTAGCCTTTCTTGGGAGCAGGGACAGGTCCCTTCATAGGGCACATGCTCCATGCTCTTCCTGATAAATGATAATCCTAGAAGTTATCCTCAATGGGAATTTTAACTGATGTCAGAGTTTTAGTTAATTACACTAAGTGATTTTTTTGAGATTAATAATTAACATCTCTTTATAACTAAATATCCATAATTAATCAGCAAATCATAACGTGAAGACTAATTAACTTCAAACTCAAATCTTAACAGAAAATCCATATTACTCCCCAACATCATTAATTACTAGAGTAATCAAAGTTGTCCCTCATGGGATAAAACATAAAGCTTTGTGGGTTTATCAGCTAAGCTGTTAGCATAGAAGAATTTCCAAAGTAACTTCAAAATGGCATTACTGATTACAAGATTACGGCATTATTCCAGCACATTTTCATTGGCCACATGGTACATTATCAATATGCTGCCTGGCAGCCGGCTGGGTACCAGGCAGAGGAGAGGCTGCCCCTGAGCCAGGTTACAATGATGGGGAACAAGCTGAGTAGACACCGACATTGCTCGCAAATGGGGAATTTGTTTTCACTAATAAAAAATTTGAAATGTTGTACCTGTCAGTTAAGTGTTAAAGAGTACTTAATAATTAAAGAGACAGAGTGTAAAAGGAAGGAATATTGTGTAAAAGGAAGAAATACAAGGCACAAAATTAACATGGACATCGCAGGATAAGAAACAGGACCCTCTGGTTTCTAAGAAACGGTGGCCCCCCTGTTAAAACTGAGAAGTGTCATTTCGGGTTTGCATGTGGGGTTTCGAGATAAAAGTGTATTTAAGAGCCAGGTTTCAGTGGTTGTATCACCTAATCTCTAAGTGCACACGTGGAACACCGTTCTGTGTGGCAGCTGTAACAATCCTGAGCATTTCACTGTCAAGGAGACGCGAGTAAGTGGGGCTGTTAACTGAGGCAGATATCTGAGGTGACTGGGTGGCAATCAGGAACTCGCAGCACTTCAGCTAATGGGTTATGATCAGAAACGGCTCCTAATAGCCAGCGAGAGGGAACCGAATATGAAGATTTCTATAATTTTGTTGTCAGCTGGTGATGTACTCCAGTGCTAATTATTTGGAACAATTATGTTTTCCCAATAACAAAAGAAGAAGCCGTGAATTAAGCAGGCTTACCTTCAGATCTTTAGATCACAGTTTAGATGCACTTGCCATTAAGAGATAATGTTTCTTTTTGCTTTATGAAGCCCTAATTATTGAAGACGCTTGTCTTTTAAAATCTCCTGCTTCCACTCCTTTTAAACCTGCTCCACGTGTCACTACATTGATGACTCAGTAACTGGTGTTTTCTCAGCCTTAGGTTTATGCCTGCACCTCCCATAGGCTGCTCGCTTCAGTTAGTTATTCAAAAACCATAATTAGTGCAGTAATTAATGTGTGGCTCCTTCAAAGGAAGACTGCTGGAGTCACGGGACGCCTCGTCACTCTCCCTGATGTGCGGTGATAAGGAGGCCGTGGGTGACGTGACAGGGCTCTGTGTTCCGCACGCCGACTGTGCTGCAGGGGATTCAGACAGGACCTGGTGCACGGGCCCCACCGCTGGAAAAAGTAATTATCCACACTGTTTCTGTAATCCAGCTAGGTGTTAGCCTGCATTTGCAGCTGTCAAATCATTTGTTTAAAATTTTTTATATTTTATGAATACTTGGAAGTTTTGAGTTTTGCACATTATCTGTTAACCAATTTCCAAACAGAGCTGCCAAGGGTTTCCCCCCTTCTCTCTCTCTCTCTCTCTCTCTCTCTCTCTCTCTTTCTCTCTCTCTCTCTCTCTCTCTCTCTCTCTCTCTCTCTCTCTAATCCATTATGCAGTGTTTCTCAACGATTGACTTCAGTCATTGATGGTGCTTTGAGTTGATGCAGGTTAAAGTTTCAAAATCATAGTCATGCATTTCCCCAGGGAAGTTATTTGGTTAAGTCTCAGTTTTCTCATAAGTCGGACCTATTGTGTGCCAGCCCTGGCAGAGGGGTTGTACACAGTTAAATTTGGCTGGGTGTGACCTGGAGGCACAATCACTCGGTGTTGGTTGGCCTCCCCTCCCTGGTTCTTTCAGTGGGAACGTTTGGCCTTCAACTTCCTGTAAATAGCGGCCCATTCCTCACAGCATGTCATCTGTCAGCCTCTGCTTCCCAAAGCCCACACTGTGTTCTGTCCCTGGGGTGCTCAGGTGAATGGGGTGGAGCAGCTGCAATGGCAGGAGGCGTGCCCTTTCTAGCCAGAGGCAGCCCTGAACTAGGCCCCGTGACTCCGCCCTCTTTTGCTCTCTTTGTAGTCTGAAGTTGGGATGGGAGTGAGAGTAGAGTATTGGATCCTGGACACTGGGTATTCGTAGGGAGCAATCACATAAAAACAAAACCTGGTTTAAACTGAGCAGCTCTGAGTTGGTTCCCCATGATTCACAGTGGGGCAAAAGGTTCTTCCTTTCTTCCTTGTCAGTGGGTTGGTATCTCTGTGTGCCTCTATATTCTCCATTTCTTGTCCAATTGTCTGAGTTCACAGAATAGTTTTACATATCATCTTAGTTGCAGGGTCAAGAGTGGACTATATTTGGTTTCAACCAAAGATAATCAAATCATTAAATATTGTAAGTGCGTTGATACTTGTAGCTGAGTTGGTGCATTTAATAGTCTGTCAGTAGACCCTCTCTGCCCATCAGCACACAAAGCTGCTGTGGAGCTCTTCTCCCCATAGACCATTGAAACTAACCCACACTGACGTCTCCTCCACTTATTAACTGTGAATTCAGTAACTTTTACACACTTTCTGATACACAGCCTTCTCAACACCACTGTAGCTGGGAAAAGCAGCTCTGGAAACCGCCACGGCGCAGCTCAGGTGTGTGCCACAGCCCTGGCCATACTCATGGCGGAGGGTATTTCTTAGCGAGATTGTGGCTCAGATGTGAATGGCTCTGGAGGGAGTCGAGAGCAGGGTGTTGATCCTGCATGAAGCGTGTTTCTCTGGGTGCTTCGCGTACTGCTCCTAAAACTCAAGACACCCTCCCATGGTCGTTGTCCCCTTCTAAAGACAAAGACACTGAAGCTGAGAGCGGGTAAGTAAATTGTCCAGGCATGTAGACCTCATTGGAGACTAAGTGTGGGTTTTCATCTGGAGCTCCTGAGTCTTGGAGTCCACCTGAATGCATTAGTAAGGAAGAGGTAGCATCACTGGCAGAAAACCCTTCCGTGTTTGTGACTGTCAAATGCATGTTCTAAAGGAAACATGAATGACCTTTGGGATGGCTGTGGATCTTCCCTCTCCTTGTCCATATAACAGCTCACTTGGTCCCTCTCACTCTCGCCCCACACACTTGTGACAGGAAATCATCTAGGTGCTGGTCAAGAACTTTCATGACGAGGAACTCAGTGTTTGTATAGCCGTGCACTTGCTTTTAAAATTGAGTTCAATTTACACAGAATAAACATAATCCCTTTTAGGTTTGCAGTGGGATGAGCTTTTACAAATGTGCTCAGTCATGTGGCATCACCACAATCTAGTTACAGAACATTCTGTCACCCCAGAGTCTCCTCGTGTCCCTTTGTAATAAATCTCTTCACCCAGCACCCAGTTCTTGGCCCTGCCTGAAGCGTTGTCTCTTCCAGGGTGTCACATGAAAGGAACTGAGCAGTATGTCGCCTACCCTCACTCCGCAGACCTGCTTGCACCCAGCAGCCACTGTTCTCTCATCACTGAGCATGCTCCTCACCGGCATAGACCGGCCCGTGGTTCTCCCGCCTCCATGGTGGGCATTTGGATCGTTCCCAGTGGTGGTGGTTGTGAACACAGCTGCATAACCAGTGGGTACAGGTCTGTGTGGAAGAATGTTCTCATTTCCTTAGGAATGGGGTCGTGGGGTGGGTCATGTGTAAGAGACAGCCAGACTGGGTCCACAGTGGCCGCGCTGTTTTGCGTTCCCACCAACAATGCAGGAGAGTTGCAGTTGCTCCACATCCTCACCAACACGGATGTCATTTGCCTTTTTGACGTCAGCCATTTTGACGTCTCCTCATGGTTTTAATTTGCATTTTTCTAGTGACTGAGGGTGTTGAGCCCCTTTTCATAGTGTGTATTCATGGGTGCATTGCTCTCATTTTTAGAAAAGTCTTCCTCCTAGTGAGTTAAAACCTACCTCTGATACCCTGGAGCTGCACAGAAGATGCGGCCTCTGCTCTACATGGCAGCTCCCCAGAACTGGGACGCGGTTCTCGGCTCTTACTTCCACCCCCAGATCCAGCTTGGCCAAGCCAGCTTCCTCTTGTCTGCTCCCTGCCCCGACCCCGCATTCAGGGCTGGTTTCTGGACCTGCCCTGGTGTCTGTGGTCCGGCCTGAGCGCTGAGTCAGATTCTCTGGTGAACCGTGGCTCCTGGCACTGAGTGCAGGGCTCTCTTTTGCACTCGCAGCGTTTGCTCAAAGCAGCCAGGCACTGAGTTTACTTGTAAGGCAGCTATAACACGCTATCCTGGTCACATTTAAAAACTGCCCTCAGAAAGCGGCCTTACCTGAGCTACTGGGAAAAAATGCTTAACTGGCCAAGTACAGTGCCTTGCGTCTGATGTCAGACCCAGCCTCCAACTGTCTAAATAATAGACAGATATCAGGACATGGACGTATTGTTGTGGAGCCAGCCAGTTTTGGCATCAGTCACAGGGTTTTTAATTGGTAAGTTGACATTGGGACATTCGGAGCTGCTGGGCAGTTGTGAGCAGGTTTGGTCACCTTTACTCTCTGGCGTCCGCTATGCGCTGCTGTGAAAGGTCTGAGAAACGTGCAGCCATGGCAGCATGCGCTTGTCCACAGCTGCAGACGTCCCAGCAGTAAGACGGTGGGCCTTGTCCTGGTAACTTGAGGGCTTGAGGGAAAGTTTTCGTAATTACAGAGTTAGTGTTAGGTCTGTTTTCAGAAGTGTGTCCTGGTGTTGGGGAGAATGTCTTCCCTTTGAGCAGAAACAGAGTTAACTTGCTTATGTACAGCGTCATGAAAGGTGTTGTTTTCATAAGGAGAACAGGCCCTTAGAGCTAGATGCCTTGATAGTTCCGGCTTTGACTTCAAAAAGCCACCAAAAGGTTCCATACTGTTCCCGGACCCTGTCACCTTAGCGTGTTCAGACTGATTTAGGTTTCCGTCATTCAGTATTTGCTGCATTGTTTCATCATTTCTTATTCTGCCCGTATTCGGAGCAACCTGTAACATTCCTGATCGGGAACCAGATCTGTGCTAATACCATTTACATGGCCCTTGTCTAAGGTTTGAAAATTGTTAATAACAATGAGATTTTCAGTGTTCTGTTTAAGATAGGTGGTGTGAAATATATTAATTGTATTGCATTGTAAGTAAATTACTTAAACATTCCAGATGTGACTAAAGGCATGTGATATTTGACTAGTTTATGGGGAAAAAGCTTGTTATATGTGGTGCTATTTAAAAGGGCACTATGTACCTACTGTTTGGGGCCAAGACTGATGATGTGTTTGTCTATCGGGATTCTCTGGGTACTTGCATTGGTTACCGCCGCACTCAGCACTCAGTGTAAGCACATTGGTGCAAATGCCATGGTGGCAAAGACCCTCCCTCTAGGACATTGCCATTCAGTGAAGGATTGGAGGACAGCAGTGTGTGTCTGAATGGGGAGTGACAGTTTTTCCAGCTTGATTAGGAAAAAAGTATTGTGCGTGTGTGCACTTACAAGTGTGTGATACCTAGCTATGGTCATCTCAACAGAAAGTTTTATATTAGAGCTTGATGTCTAACTAGAAATTAACAGTCACTCGTTTTAATTAACATGCCTGTTAATAACTGAACCATTCCGTTTACATTGTTTACATGAGATTCTAAGCACTCACCCCAGAGCATGTTTAATTCCTTTTTCTGGCTCAAGTCGGGGCATTCAGCAAAACAGTTGGCACGTCGTCGGCCTCCTGCGTGTGCCCCTTTGCCTGCAAACAGTGGAGATGTTGCCCTGAAATGTGGCTGAATTTTCATGAAAATGAAACATGAAGCATGCCAGGCCCATCTGTGCCAGCTTATGAAACAAAAGCCCCAATTTTATCGTCACTGTCTTTTGTTCTCTGCAGTGCTATTCACACGGCTGCTTCGTGAATGCGGAGTCTGGGCCTCCATTGATCGCGCCTCTGTGCCGCACTGTTTATTCTCGGCTATAATACTTGTCACCCTGCACTCTGCTCTTTTTAAAACATGGGGACTTGGGTGTCGAGAATCTTGAGTAATTTCATGAGGTTTCATGCTAGCAGACCACAGGGCTTTGTGTTGGGCTGCAGATCCTGCAGGAACAGGGTGGGACAGGGGAGCACGCTTTTCGCCAGAAGGAGCCGGTGGACACTCGTGTGAGCCTCAGAATTACGCCCTGTTATTTCATTAAACCAATGTCAGCTTTCATTATCTTCCTGCATGGGCATTTCCCATCCGAACACACAGTATTTTTGTATGCGATGAACCGGCCAGTTTAAATGTTTCTGAGTTTCCATTCAGATGATCAGAAGTAATTCTTACATGAAATCACATGGGGCCAAATATGATAACTGTAAGTCCATTTGAGCTGCAGTGCTATAGTCAGCCCATTAATTTCCAAATCTAGGTAAGACAGTCAGCTGCTATGTTGTGGAGGTGGAGGTATGTCAGATACTTAAGAAAATGTTTGTCATTCATGTCCCACAGGCACGCATTGACTGCACCCTCCCACTGGGAAAGTTCACAGTGACCAAGCGACACAGTCAATAGGGGGTGCCTCCATATCCTAAGCTGTGGTGGGAGGCATGTCGCTCGCCTGTTCCTGCAACAGTCAGCACTGTCATGGGAGTCACATACTCAACCAGGAGGGGAACCCGAGAGACATGTAACCCTGGTTTCAAACCCTGTGCCTTCTCACAAAGACCAGCAGGGCCCAGTAGCTGAGGGTCCTCCCGCCCACTCTAGCCACCACTGCTTCACCTTCCATCTGTCTTATCGTTTAACTAGTAGCCCTGCGCACGAATACGTGCGCCAGTAGCTCTCCCCCCGCTGCCCCACCCTGCTGTAGCTCCCCTGCCCCCCCTCATAGCTTGCTTCCCTGCCCCCTCCTGTAGCTCTCCATGCCTGCTTGTAGCTCGCTGCCCCACCTTCCTGCTGAGCCGTGATCCGGTCGTTATGCAGTCGGTCGTTACGTGGTCGGTCGTTACACATCAAGGCATAATGACCATTTGCATATTACATCTTTATTATATAGGATAGTCTGGTTCTTAAAGTTAAAAGCATAATCTAACAGAAAGTTAAGCCAGTCCACTGCCAGACCATGGCCGTCAGCACGGTGTAATCCCAACCCCACCAGCCAAGTCAGGATCTGGTACATTCAGAACAGACTGCCTTTGGCTCAGCCCTCTGAATGGCTGTGCGGTCTCTGTGCTAACTGCCTCCTTCCTTTATAGTTCCTTTTCAGAGTGTTGAATTTAAGGGGGGGGCAGGGGGGATTTCTCTCCATGTGCACATTTTCTGTGAATGTTTGAGCTAAAAAACCTCTTTTCAGGATTTGGTGTTTTCCTCCCCGATGTGCCTTTCCTCTGTCCTTCAGTGTGTCCAAGCTACGTGTGGGCCAAATAAATTGTGTGAAGGGCTGGGCAGAGATCAGCGTGGTGGAGCTGGAGCAAGTCTCTTGATGTCGAATAGCTCAGCTTCCCACTCGGCAGCCTCTCACCTAAGGCATCGGGCACAAACCACCCTGGGAGAACCAACCATTATGCTAGTAGTCACGCTGCTGACCTCACTAGGTATTTCTCCTCCTAAGCCTGGTACTGAGCGAGGTAGGTCCCTGCCTTCCTCTGCCTCGCGCGGACTCCTCCTCAGGACTGTCTACTGCGTGCTCTTACTTCCCATGGTGACAAGCCCCAGTGAGTTGGGAATTACACCCGAGCCACACAATGGGGAGGAGATCTGAGTCGAGGCTCCAGGGGGAGTGAAGAGCTGATATGGATGTAAACTCCGAACCTTGGAGGTTTTAATTCCTTAAATGCCCTACGCCTTAAAAACTTGAACAGCTGTTAAAGAATTAACACGTGTCGCTCAGCTTGGGTCGCAGACTTTGTTCCAGCTGCAAGGCACTAGTCTAGCCCAGGTGTGGGCCCTGCAGAGGCTTCTGATGGGAGGGGCTGGTGAACCCCGGAGCGTAGAGAGCACCCTCTCTCACTTGCAGTGCACATGACCAGCTTGCTGTCCCAGATTTACAGAACTGACCTGGGAGGATTGGAGGTAGCAGGGGTGGGGGCGCAGGGGAGGCACTATTGTCTAGGAGTCATGCACTCACTACTGACTGGCTCTATCCGCTCAAGTATCAAGATGAGGCACCTGTTGATCACAGGAGCAGATGAGGAGGGAAGGGCCCGTCTCCCATCATAGCAGCTAGGGGAGCCTGCCTTCTCTGCCCTCAGCCCTGGAAGCTAGCTCTGGGCCTGTAGCTTTGTGTGTGTGGCCTGGGACATTCCCAGGCAAGAGCAGCCATCAGGACACACCCTACGTTCTTCCCTGAGCTTTGTTGCAGGTGACTCCACGCGTGCCACTGGTTGTGTGTCCATAGGAACACCGTGTCACTTGTATCACGTTCCCATGCTCATGGGAACTCTGAGCTTGATTCCATGTGCCGGTTTGAATTGCCCACTTGTGCACATCACTGGTCCCTGCAAAACATCTTCCAGGGGGTCCTCGTGGATTGTGTATCACCTGGGCACTCGTGTGTGCCCCTCGTGGAGTGACACCCTGGTGCAGTGGTCATGTGCTCGGGCGCTGCAGCAGCATCCATTGTTTCTAAACAGTGTCTCAGTGGAGAGGCAAGTGGGGCTGCCCAGTTACCAAAGCATGGAGACTCCTTAGGGAACGAATAACTAGAGAGATGGGTTCCAAGTTTTCCGACACAGCCCTGTCCCCCAACTGTAATGCCACCTTGCTAAGCACATACCTGTTTTCAAGTGCACACCATGGGCATTTGCTCGAGGACTTGACCATGGCATGCATCACTCTAGACACACAGGCACCCTTGCAGTCGGCCCTGTGTCCCGCCCCAGGTGCTGCATCTTCATGACTTCCCATTAGAAAACCTGCCCGGCGTGTGGAGGGTAAGCTGACAGTCACTGTCTGATCAACCCACGGGGCCATTGCTGGCATTCCAGTCTCCTTGTAATTTGTAAGTTCATTTTTGTTCGTTCTGCTCATCCCAGCGCAGTGATTCAAGCCTCATAATGTGTCTTCTGTTTGGTATTTTTAACCAGTTTTAAACTTTATTATCTATCCCAGGTAAGTAGTTTTGCTGCAGTTTTTACATATGAGTTTAACTGGTATTTAGAAAGATGTTAAAAGTAAAGGTTGTAACATTCACTGGTTAACATGGAAATCCATTCTGATTTCCACTTTGACCATGGCCCTGCCACCTCCTTTGTGCTGTCTCCATGTACACAAAGGCTGAGGGTAGGCCCAGCCGCACATCAAGGACACGCCCAATGCTGTCCCTGAGTCAGCCTGAGAAGGTCTGAGGAAGGCCCGTGACCCCTGCTCTTTCTTACGTTCACAGACTCAGTCGGCAGGCTCTCAGTGGCCTCAGTTTACTCTGCTTGTCCTAGAAGTCTCTGAGCACAAGGGTCAGGTCCTCAGCAGCTGGCGACTGCACCCAGGTGACAAGTGACCTCAGCACCACTGCCCAGACTCAAGGAGCCCTGTGTCTTTGGATCTCAGACTTTGGAAGAGATCAGGCCTTCCGGTTCCCATCCTCCTGCTGGCTGAACGGGAAGGGAGAGCTACTAGTGTGTGCCCGGCACAGCCGACCCATTTGAGTATGTGGAGAATCCGCATTGTTTCAGTGTAGGCAGCAGCTGTGTCCCTCGGCTGTGAGCAGATGTTAGAGCTCCGAAAGCTTTGCTGATAATTAAAATACTAACGGTGCGCATTTTGCCCCAGCTGCGGGTCTGTTTACTGTAAATTTGATTTTAATGGTGCCTCTGTGCTGTTACCAAGGAGCGGTTTGCTTTTTACCTTCATGCAAAAGTGTCTGCAATGAAGACAAATGTCTGTTTCCTCTAGTTTCCTCGGGAAAGATATGAAGATGCTGTAATACACAGGAAATCAAAATGTGCCTACAGAAAAGAATGTGATCTTTTTACAGGGTTGCCAGGAAAACAAAATGAGACACCTTTGGTCCACCCCTTAGAGGAGTGCCTAGGACCTGGTTGGCTGGCCTTATTTGCATAGTTTTTCCTTTAATGTGTGTGTAACCTGTACAACTTTTGAAACATAGGCCTTGTCTCCTAAGATTGTATTATCCGCATTGGGAGTTTTATAAGATTCTCAGAGGGCACTTAGGGAAAGGTCATCGGGATTCCTGATTTTGGGGATTCCATAACGAAAAGGAATGGCACTGCCTGTTTGAATTAAGTCCAGCGGAGTCAGCCTTGACTGTCAGTGGACTAGGCTGCAGGGTACCGGGAATCTTTGAAGGAAGACTTCCCGAGGCCTGGGTTCCCGAAGGCAGGAGTGTGGCAGACTTCTTACATTTCACATGCTACACAGGGAGGCAGGGTGAGGGCTGGGTCCCCAGGGCCATGCACTCCAAGGGTGGAGCTCTTAGAGGAGGAAGGGGAAGCGTCCAAGGCAGTCCCCTACCAGTGGCCTGGGGCTGACCTTGCCGTCCAGATGTGCACAGAGCCCAAGGCCCAGTGATGGACCCTGACAGCCCCTCCCTCCCCATCCCTCCAGTACCGGAGACACGTGCTCCTAGTGGTCGGTGACAAGATCTGAGTCCCTCCCAGAGCCGCCACCTGCACCTGCGAGACCACGCCTCGCTCTGGAGTGAGATGTGCCTGCAGGCAGGGCTCCCCCCACTGCGGGAGCTTCCTGCAGGAACATGATCCTCTGTGGAAGCCAATTTCTTAGGGTTTGTGACTCTGAAGGTAAACTATTGTCTTTTATTGTTTGTTACTCATCGGTGCCCATGGAAATATCTCGGCCCACGGAGACTCTTCACAGTAAAGTTGAATCCTAGCTCATCATGCATTTCCCACTTGAGAAAAGAATTATTTTTAGTTTTTTTTTTTTTCTGAATACCTTAGAATTTCTTTCAGGGGTCTTATAAGATCATCTTAAAACACCACCAACCCTAAATGCAGTACTAATGCGAACTAAGGAAAAAAGACTAAAAGTCTTGTTATCGAAACTTGTGTCCAGGCTTCCTGGGAGTTTTTAGGAAAACTTGCCCGGCATGTCCTATATATTTGAAATAGTCTCTCAGAAATGGTGTGGACTTCGGTTAATTTTTCACAGAAAAATAATTTTTCTGATCTCTTCTTATAAAACAATGGCCTTCATGAAAATGAAGGCAGAACCGACTTTTACTGTAACTCTTTTAACGTATATCTTTGGGGGGCAGAGGGAGTGGTATAAAGCAGATATTTACCAAGATGCTTTTTTTATTTAGAGAGAGAAACATTGATGTGAAAGAGAAACATTGATCAGCCAGCCACCTCCCACACACTCCCCGTTCTCTTAAAAGAAAAATGCTGGTGAAACTGTCATTTCAGTAGGACTGAGAGGTTTCTGTAACCAGAGTCTTGATCACAGACGGGGTGTGTAGAGCCTTCTGTGTGGGGTGGGCTCCTGCTCCTGTGCAGGGTTAGCACAGAAGGCACTCACCTGTGCACACAGGAGTCTGTGGGAGCCTACCTCGGGGTGCCCTGACCTACACCAGGCCATTATGATTATCCAAAAACTGGATACACTATAGAGCAGTGGTTCTCAACCTTTCTAATGCTTCGACCCTTTAATACAGTTCCTCATGTTGTGGTGACCCCCAACCATAAAATTATTTTCGTTGCTACTTCATAACTGTAATTTTGCTACTGTTATGAATCGTAATGTAAATATCTGTGTTTTCCAATGGTCTTAGCTCTACAGCAGCGGTTCTCAACCTGTGGGTCGTGACCTGTGGGTTGAGAACTGCTAGCAGGGTCGCCTAAGACCATTGGAAAACACAGATATTTACATTACGATTCATAACAGTAGCAAAATTACAGTTAGGAAGTAGCAACGAAAATAATTTTATGGTTGGGGGTCACCACAACATGAGGAACTGTATTAAAGGGTTGTGGCATTGGAAAGGTTGAGAACCACTTCTATAGAGCAATTCTCCTTATCAATTTGACTGGCTAAACTATTAGTAACTGCTATTGCAAGAATAATTTACTTCCAGCTTTGAATTTTGCAGGTGGTTATATTTCATTGAATTTTTATTTATCATTTTTCCTGCATTCACTTGAGAAACTTACAAGCTTTGTGACATTAATATATGGCTCTAATTTATTAACATAATCTGTTAATATTGTTTCATTGTAATAGACATTAAGTATGCTTTCTTAACACTCTTGCTTAAATTACATCTTAAAATTGAAGTTGAGAAAAATTAAATGTGACTCAAGAACCATAGTCATGTGTGCCCCCAATTTTTATATGCAGAGTATTACATTTTTAATCGTATTACATCCAGGGTGCTTTTAATTATGACAAGGAGCCAACCTAGCATTTTCAAGCTTATGCCCTCCCAAAATATAGAGTCTAAAACACTCACAGTGTCTGAGACGCCACCTAGCAATGTGTACACGTGAATGCTGTTCAGGAGAAGCTTAGAAATTTAAAATAAATGCAGTCTATAGCCACAGAGCGGCTTACCTAGGATACTGCCCAGCTTCCCTAACATGCGAGGCGTTTCACCCACACCAGTCTTTTTAATGCCATCTTTATCTGCTAGGCGATGCATGAAATCTACTTTCGGTTTTAGAACTGCTAGCCACCTTTGACCCCTTTAGTGGAGACACAATGTGACCTTTCTATTGTCATCAGCTTTCATTCTCCTGAAAATTCTATGAATTTTTATTACAAGTTTTTTTTTTAAACCAAGCTGAGGCTTCAACAAATTACTTGACGCAGATGAGATGAAGTTGTTGAAGTGGGTGTTAGATAAGTTTTACAGCCGCGCGCCGCCGAGGAGGCCGGCCCGTGTCCTGCAATGTCACCCGCCAGTAACTGCTGAGCCTACTATTGGATAAATACATCATTTTATGGAACATTGATTGTTCTATAAACCCAATGGAGTATTATGCTCTATGATCAAACCATTTAGATTGTGTGTAGAGCACAGAAAATGCCATATTCAGGATGGTACTAAAAGTGCCATTTGTGTATTTTATGGATGTCATTACAGGGGAAACTTCTCTCCGTAGGCCCTGTTTACTGCAAAATTTTTTAGTCTGTAATGACATTTTTCATTCACAACGTATGCCTTCAAGAGAGGGGGCCCTTGTTTTATTTGTTTCATTCGAGTTTACTGCACAAATTCTGTACATTTTAATTAAATGTAAGCTTAACAAAAGCATAAGGTATTTATTCTGTGGGAAAAAATGATGACAGCGAGGAGAGAATAGCACACACACAGCCAGGAAGCAGTCAGGGACTGAGCCCTGTCTGCAGCGTCCCAGGGGCACAGCGGGCAGCAGTCGGAGCAGGGTTCGGGGAGGCGTGTGCCACTTAACCCTGCACCTGCAGGGCAGGGTGTGTGCTGTCAGCCCTGGAGACTGGCTCCTCAACAAGGACGGGCAGGAAGGCGCCGAGATGCAGGATGAGCTTCGGGAGAGGTGAGCCTGATCAGAAATCACTTCCCAAAGCAGGTTCTCAACCCTCCCGGAGCCCGTCCCACTTCCCGGGGCTGTAAGTGTTCAGTGCGCTTAGGACGAGAAGGGAGGCAGTACCTCCACTCTCAGGAAAGCAACCGAGCAGCGTGCTGGAATTTCATAAGCAGGCACTAGGCTGCATTTCAGCTTCATGTGCGCCTTCTCCACAAAGCCACGTACTGTCCTGTTGGAAATGGGTCCCAAAAGGACTGCTTCAGACACGCCAGCTATTAGCTGCTATTATTATCCTGAAATCGAACACTGTCTTTGAAAAATGTAAAGTGTAACAGATTATTTTGGGCATCTGAGATCCATTAAAATGGGTGCGGGTTTGGAGCTATCATGGTGACTGAGCAGGTAAGGACAAACCTGTACGACATTCCTGTTTTCCAAATACCACGCCCACTGGCTGTTTGCACTGGTGAGCTTTCCAGTTCGTATTTACTAGAAATATCTCAGAAATTGAAGCCGATGTGCCCAGTGAATTCTCGGGCACCATCCAGTTAGAATTTAAAGTCACAGCAGAGATTCGCATTAGTTTAAATGACACTTGAACTTCCACGTGGCTCAACATTAATTCATTACGGTCAGAATGGACGAATCTTCAGTGGCTGGATCTTTTTCAATCTGATTGAGGCTGTTACATTTTATAGGTGCTATTTTTCAAAGCAGTACTGACAGCACACGCGAAGTTATTAAATTGCTGAATCAAAAGATGGACCTGCACTCCCGTTTATGAACTGTGCTGGGACAGCGAGGCTCGCGGGCGAGGTTAGGATGTTGGCATTGCTGAGCCTCAGCATACCACCTGACAGCAGTATTTACCCATGTGGTTTACTGTAATGGTCTAGAGGGGCCTCACCCACTTCGATTCAAATAAATTCAATAAGTAGTTCAGGATGGCACAATCGCTAGTGCTATGAAGGGCCCTGGGTAATTCTGCCCTGGAGGGTCTCTGTCCAATGCAGACTGTGGGGCGACCACTCGGACCCCGTGTGCACTGGGCACGAGCATTCCTTCAGAGGCAACTAAGAGCAAGACACTTGTCTGTCCCAACCACAATAGTTTCTCCTGTTGTCTAATGAAAAGGCAGTATGCTCTCTCCTGTAACTAATAGGGGAGGGGTTTATTTGAAGGCTGTCTTCTTTACTTTTGTGTCCATATTTTTTTTCATACTCTAAATTAGATTGAAAGTGACCTTGAAATTAAATTAAGTTCAGGGTGTAAGGAGGACGGACAGAATGGGCAGGAACAGCAGGACCAAGTCCAGGGTGTCGTGAAGGTTAGTAGCATGTCCCATCCCAGGAGAGGAGCTGCAGGCTTCCCAGAGCCAACTGGCAAGCCCAGCAGGCCAAGAGCTGGGGGTCCAGTGGACAGCACACAGACCAAGGTCAGCAGTGCCCCGCCCACCCAACCTGGCCTCTGACCTCCAAGGAGAAAGAGTCAGGGCGGGTCAAAGCTGAGAGGATTACAGTGAGCAGCCCTTTCTCTGTAGGATCCCTGTGCTTTAACCTGGTCTCATGATTCTTCTGAACCCGAATCCGCCTGAGGCCATGTGTTTTTTCTGACAAGCAGGAGGGTGGGTAGGGGATCCCTACAGCAGGGCACAACAGGCAGGTCCATGTAAGCAACGGGCTGATTCCCACAAAGCTCTCCTGATGCTCATATAACCTCAGGACAGTCTGAAGAGCCCTGGGGGAGCTGGCTGGTGGCCTCCTTAGGGGTCCTCGTTGTCTTCACTCTGCTAGGCAAGTAAACGAGAAATCAGAGGCTCACTCCAGCTTGTGGATCTATTTATTTTTATTTTGTCCAATTACAGTTGACATTCAATATTCTTTTGTATCCGTTTCAGGTGTGCAACATAGCGGTTAGATAATCGTGTACTGTACAAAGTGTTTCCCCCAATATTTCTAGTTCCTACCTGCCACCATACATAGTTATTACAATATTACTGACTGTATTTCCTATGCTGTATTTCAACTACCAATCTGTACCTCTCAGTCCCATCACCTTTTTCACCCAGTCTCCCACCCCACCCCCACCTTTTGGCAATCACCAGTCCAATCTTGTGTCTATGAGTCTGCTTTTGTTTTGTGTATTTTGTTCTTTATATTGAATATATGAGTGAAATCATATGGTACTTGTCTTTCTCTGACTGACTTATTTCACTTAGCATAATACTCTCCAGGGTCATCCATGCTGTTGCAAATGGTAGGGTTTTGTTCTTTTTTTAATGGCCAGATAGTATTCCATTGTGTAAATGTACCACAGTTTTTTTATCCCCTCATCTACTGATGGGCACTTGGGCTGTTTCCAGATCTTGACTATTGTAAATAATGCTGCAATGAACAGGAGTGCATATATTCTTTCAAATTAGTGTTTCCAGTTTCTTCAGATATAGTCCCAGAAGTGGAATTGCTGGATCATAAGGCGGTTCCATTTTTAATTTTTTTAGGAAGCTCCATACTGTTTTCCACGGTGGCTGCATCAGTTTGCATTCCCAGCAGCAGTGCATGAGAGTTTCTAGGTAGCCATTTTGCTAAACTCATGGACATTTTGTCACCTCGGTTGAGATTTTGATCCCAGGTCCAGCTGGGGAGCATGCGGGAGGCAACCAGTCAATGTTTCTCTCCTACATCGATGTTTCTCTCTCTCTCCCTGCCCCCCTTCCACACTCTCTCTAAAGATCAGTGGAGGTGGTGGGGGGAATGACCTCGGGTAAGGATTAAAAAAAAAAAAACACATTAAAGGGAGTAAAGTGGAATATTTCTACAATGTAGTTGCCACTGAAATATGGAAATAGTGGGGATCACTTTTAGATCATTCTTACGTAGGAAGGAAGGAGGTGATATTAAGGAAACCAATAGAAATTTTGAGGTTTAAAGAAGAAAATAGGAACTCTCTTTGAAGAGTCAGTCTCTTTTTTAATGAAAATAAAGATTATAATTTTCATTCATATTTCCAGTTATTAAACATCAGCCTGCATCGTGGATGACACTGGGGAAGGCAAGTGTGCGCTCACCTGGGCCTCTGCCTGAGGCCTGATATCCTGCCTTGCCTGGTGTTGGCCCTCTGTTCTCTGCCCATTGTCCCAGCTCTGCTTCTGGAGCTTTCTGTCCGCTTAGCAGAGGGCAGTCCACGTCTCCAGCCCTGAGAGCTGGGAGCCCTGCTGCAGCCCCATCCTGTCGGGCCCCTGTGGCCCATGGCGGGACAAGCAAGGGGCTTTTCACTGAAGTTTGTGCCTGAAGCATGGTGAATGCTCAGTAAATACTTGCTGTGTCGTCCTCCCGGAGCTGTTTATTGATGGCATATTTTTAGAAGCTGATGCAGGGCTTTCATTCTTTTGGCTGAGTACACAAATATATGCCCTGTCTAATATTTGGACATTAAAGAAAGATTTTCCTCTGGGTCCAAAGATACTGCTGCTAACTGTACTGATCTTCACTTTCCTCCAGTGGCTGACAGTCATCTTAGAAATGACAGCAGGTGAGGGCGCCTGACTCCCTCCCAGCACTGGGACGCAGACACAGGGGTAAGAGTTGTACAGGGCAGTCAGAGCAGGATGTGCAAAGGGCGAAAGCCTTCACAGCTGTATTCGCTCTTGAACCAGGAGCGCCTGCCAGGCCCCTAGGTGGCTGCCTCTGTGAGCTCCTGGCCCCGGGAGGACGCTGCTCCTGAGCAGGGTTCATAGTGATGTTTCTGTTGAGGTCTGAAAGCGCCTGCGGGAGAATTGTCTTACTTTTAAGAATGAACTTATTCGCTGGCTCTAACTGGTCCTGTCTCCCACAGGCATAGTTTCCAAGTCCTACGAATGCCGTTTGAAGGGCCAAGGAGCCACGTTCGTGGAGACGGACAGCCCGTTCACTGCGGCCGCGCTGGCGGAGGAGTCCCCGGTCAAAGACAGGCCCCTGCGCAGCAGCCGGCGGGCAGCGGCGGTGCCCGAGCAGGTGCAGCAGGTCATCATTATCCAGGGCTACGACGGGGAGTTCGCCCTGGATGCCTCCGTGGAGGAGACTGCCGCGGCCACACTGCAGACGTTGGCGCTGGCCGGCCAGGTGGCCCGCGTGGTGCACATCACGGAAGACGGGCAGGTCATTGCTGCGAGCCCCAGCGGAGCGCACGGGGGCAGCGGGGCGCCGGGGCCGGTACTGCCCGAGCAGATGGCAGAGGAAGCCACCCAGGTGGTGGTGGTGGGGGGCTCAATGGAAGGTCACGTGGCGGAGCCCCTCAGCCCAGGTGGCGCAGTGATACAGCAGGTGACCAAGCAGGAGATCCTAGACCTCAGCGAGGGCGCCATCCCCCAGCCTGACCCGGCCTCTGCCCTGGACGCCCTGCTGTGTGCGGTCAGTGAGTTGGGAGGGGCAGAAGGCAGGGCTGGGCCTGAGGACAAGGGCAGGGCAGGCCACAGAGATGTGCTGGTCCAGCTGCCCGGGCAGGAGGTGCCCCCCTCTGAGGCCACCGAGGTCCACGTGTTCCCGGACGTGGAGGGGAGCCCAGCCGCCGTGGAACCCATGGAGGTCCTGACCCAGGTGGTGCAGCCCTCTGCTGTCGTCGCCTCGCAGGAGCGCGCCCAGGTGGCCTTCAAGAAGATGGTCCAGGGCGTCCTTCAGTTCGCTGTGTGTGACTCGGCCGCGGCCGGGCAGCTGCTGAAAGAGGGCGTCACCCAGGTCATCGTGAACGAGGAGGGTGCGGTCCACATGCTGGCGCGGGAGGGCTCGCAGATCGTCATGCAGGAGGCGGGGGCCCCGGGGCAGCACGCGGAGCTGGCCGAGCAGGACGGAGAGATCTCACAGATCATTGTCACAGAGGAGCTGGTTCAGGCCATGGTCCGCGAGTCCGGTGGCAACTTTCCCGAGGGCGCGACCCATTATATTGTGACCGAACTGCCCCCCGGGGTGCAGGATGAGACGGCCATGTACTCCCACACCGTGATAGAGACAGCCGACTCGCAGGAAATCCTGCAAGCAGGGGCCATGGTCCCCAGTGGGACGGAACAGTTGACCAGCATGGTCATTTACACCCAAGAGGGCTCCCCGGCAGCCACAGTCATTCAGAGCCAAAGAGAGAGTCACGAACTCCAAGAAGCCTGAGGCACAGGTCATGTGTGGAAAGAGCAGCACATGTGGACATAGTGGTCCCTGCCCAACAATGACAGTGTAGCTCAAAGGAGCACCAAACACACTCTCGTCCAGGGCTCACACTGCTGCTTAAAAGCGCGCAGTCCCAGGATGCCCCAGTGGAGGGATGAGTCTGTGCAGCCAGGGGGCCAGTAGCAGAGCTGCAAATGGAGGCAGGGCCCTGCGCCCCAGATCTGCTCACTGTTTGGTTCTTTTGTTAAAGGTCTTTCCCTCTGTTCTATACAGTGTGCCGAGGAGAATCTGAGTTTTCTTTTCTGTATCACCACCCCCCAATCCCCCCCCACACACACAGATGTTTTCCCATTTCAGTTCTCAAAGGACCGTGGCCCACTGGTGGACGTGTAAGCACAGTGTGTTTGTGGCTTGAGACCTGTCTGTTCGGCAACCCAGCATGTAGCCGTTTACACATTTTATTCTATATTCGGTTAAAACTGCAGCTGCAAGTATTACTGTCTTGATGTAACCCACCCCTGTTCATTTTGTTGAAATGTGTCCCCAGACCAAAGGAAGCCTGTCATTCGTCTCCTGCATCAGTTTGCTCTCTTCAGACATGGCAGGTGTATTCAGAGCTCTGGTTGCCTTCTGCTTAAAAGAACCTCCTAAAGCCTGCGGTTAAGGAGAGCCTTGGAGTTCATGTTTCATTAAAATGCACCCTGGTTAAGTCAACCCAATGCTTCTTTTTTTGACTTCATTTCATATAATAAAGTCTCTATATGAAACACGCACTCTGGAAAATACTGTTCATACCAATATTTTGTTTTTTATAACACGTTCATATCTATGTCATGGTGGCGGGATTTATTTGTAATTTATGTCAGTGTGAAAGACTGACGTCAAACGTTACCAACAGGAAGCCCCACCTGGAGCCCGCCCTGACCGCGTTGTCTGTGCAGCTCTGGGTCCACTGTAGCTGTGGAGCGCAAGGTTACGTCCCAGTCATTTGTTTCTTGATACAGTTGCTCTTCTCCCTTTTCCAAAATTGTAAAATAATTCCCTCCCCCCATGCACAGGTTGTTTTGTTCTGTTTCTTTTTTCTTTGAAATAAAACTATAGCATTAAAGAGAATGATGATGTTGTACTTCCAGCAGTCAACCAGTGGGCACCTGTGAAAAGTAACCAGAGCTCGCGCCTCTGTCTGACACGAACTTCTCCCCCCCCCCGCGCCCGCCCCCCCCCCCCCCCCCCGTCTGCCCACTGGCAGGTATACTGGCTCCTTACTGGCACCTCCGTGGCCTGGTGGGCATGGGACCACAGGCAGGTTCTGGTGACATTAACGTCTTCTATCATGGCTAATATCGAAAAACTGTGAAGAACAGACATGAGGAAAGGAAGAGAGAATGGTCCCTTTTTAGTTTAATTAGAAGTACCATTTAGAACACCTTTTTGAATGGATTTGGGCGGGGGGAGAGTATGAGCTTCCTAGAGAAGCCGAGCCCTCTGCCCCGAGAGCCCAACCTTGTCTCCATGGCTTGGAGTCCTGTGGGTCCTAGAGCCATCTCCCTTTACACAGCCACCCCTCCCCCCAAAAAAAAACACAAAAGGTAAGATTTTAAGTTCAACATTGAGATTCATAATTAGCTGAGTATGACTTGCTTGTGTTTCTTAAAAATGGCAGGGCAAGTCAGTTCTTAAACACTGTCTCCAGCAAACAGTGACAGGATCAACTCCATTTGTTATCAGGGTAAAGGTGACCTTTACAAACTGGTGCCCCTCTCCAGGCTTCTCATACATGTTAATAGAGAGAGAGAGAAGGAGAGGGAGAGAGAGAGAGAAAAGAAAACAGAAAGGAGGGGGCGTGTTTTCCACTGGAAATATTTCTTCGTACTCATCCCTGTTCGCGGTAGCTGTGGTCGGCGCGATGCTAATTCCTCCCTGTGCTCAGGCCTGTACTGCTAACCTTTCTGCCGCAGTCCAGGCTGTTGACACTGACACGCTGCAGTTTACTGTGTGTGATTTATTTAGGATAAATATGTCTCAGGTGGCATTTAATCCTTCATCAAACCAGTGTAGCCTGCAGTGTCAAACCAGCAATCACGTTGTACACACAATGGATAGAGCAGGCCTTTGCATAAAAATAAAACTGTGCAGAAGGTGTTCTGAGGCTCAGAAGGATTGCGGCGGATTCAGTGGGCATTGTTTCCTATAATCACCGCTGGAGCTGGGTTAATAGTACCTCTCTTCTCACAACATGACCATAGGCACAGAAGGGACTCCAAGGAGCCTACACGCAGCATGTGCCTCGGAATAATGAGGCGAGGCCTCTATGATCAGGGCATGGTCACCCAGCACGTTTTATCCACGAAGGAAACATGGCCAGCTTACTGTTTTTATTGAAGTTTTTGTTGGAGAATATAATAGAACCTTAAAGAAGTAAAAAAAACAAAAACACAAAGCAAACGAAATATTGCCTTGGAGGCTATAATCCAGACAGACCACCTTGGTGTTAAGCTACACCTAATTAAGTGGGGACATTTGGCTTGCAAGGAAGACTGGATGCCCTGCCCAAGTGAACAGAGGCATGGTTTAGATTTCAGCCCCTACAGCGGGGAAGTCGGCCACTGCTCCCTGTGTATGGTGCAGAGTTACGGAATGGCAGTTGCCATGAGAAGGAAGTTTTGGCCACATAAGGTCACTTTAATGAGATACTGTGACTCGGGCGTCCTTCTGGTGGCTACAGGCCTCAGTGACCAGTTGGATTCTGAGGGAGGAGACGCCGAACATCTCCCACCACACCACAAGCACACAGGCAGACAGACCCACATGACCTGATAAGTGCAAAGAACATCCTTCATGCGGCTTGGTTTGCTTCAAAAACTAACTACAAGTGCTAAGAATGTGTCAGTAGCACTGAAAGCTCCACTGTCATGTATCAGCTCAGTCCTGAAATGTGGACCCAGAGTCCGAGAAGAGAGACGGCTAAGAATCCTTGGTGGATCCAGACTCAGTTACGTCATAGATGTCAGTGGAGACCCATCGCAGCCCAGGCCTGGCCTTACTCACCTGGGGAGTCACGATGAAGAACCATCAAGGCCCAAGCCTGGCCAAAATCCACAGCTCCAACCCACCACTCCCTCTATAAACAAGAGCCCCTCTGCCCAGTAGCACAGTGTCTAGGAAATTCTATGATCACTGGGCAACATTCACATTTCCCAAGTCTGGCAAACTTTGTTTTCCTGAACATAAAGATAAACTAATGGCATAAGAGAAAAAATGGAAGAACCAGCTTAGAATCCTAACCCAGAATTGATTGTGGGAAGAGAATTAAGGAACAAGAAAGGCCATTTATTTAGCAAACTAAGAAAAAAGAACTAAGTTTTCACTTATTTTACTGTTTAATATTAGCCCATAATTTAAGAGAGCATGGGGCTCACTTAAGCAACCTCCTCCTGTTCCGTCTTGGTGAAGAATACAATTCGTTTTGTTCTCCTCGAGGGTGATATCATTTTACATGAAGGAAAAAGTTAGCTCAGATGGCAGTTATAGGTTTCGGAAGCACCTTCTAATCAGGGATTGGTGATTCATTCTTAGCTTCAGCAGGCGATCCATCTGACATGTAAGGGGAAAAATTAGCAGCTGTCACTGCGTGACGACTTAATTTCCTGATAGGCCTGACACTGAAAAGCCATTTGGAGATGTGGCACCGGCTGATGAGAAAACCTGGCACTGCTTTATAATTGGAGATGAAGAAAGGGCAGAGAAGCAGTCTGGGGAGGGGCCACGGTCCACAAGTAGGTTGGAGGAGTGGTGCTGATGGAACAGAAAGAGAAAACAAGCCTTCAGTGCCCACAGAGGGAGGTCCCAATCAGCAAGGTGCCAACTTCCGTTCCAAAGCCCTGAGAAACTCAGGCATCGATGCCACAGGTAGTGCAGAAGATGGCAGTGGGGTTGGGGCTGAAACAGGTCCCTCCCTCTACCTGACCCCCGCAGCCAGGCAGGTACCTATCCAAACTTCCTAATCCAAGAGATGACTAGAAGCTTTTTCTTCTGGAGGAATCTAACCAGAAAGTCTCTAGGGCTGTAGACACAGCAAAGAGTGGGGGGGAAGGGAAGGGAGTTATACCATGTATACAATGTTATTGGAAGAAATTCTATGTACTGACCTCTGTAGTCCCTTCCCAACTGGGCTCCTGTGCAACGGAAACCAAATATGTGACCCCTGGTAGAATACTGGAGGGGTCTTTTCTGGAGAGACTGAACCACCTAGAGAGATCTCCACAGATGCATATTTGAGGATTTGCCAGAGAAAAGGCCAGCTGCAGATCTGTCTGTACTGTGGCTGACCACTAAGAAGTTCCACACAGAGCCTCCCACCAGCTTAGTGTCTTTCTCAAATATGAGCATAAGGCCCAAACCAACATGAATAAAAAAAATAAAAAATGAATGGGGGAGGAGGGATTCAGCAGAAACACATTTACAGAAAATTTCAAAAACTGCACTTAGATAATAATATATGCTTCCATGAAATAACAAATGTTTGTATTTTTAAAAAGGTACAGTAAGAGAACAAGAAAGAACTCCAGGAGATTAAAGTAGATCCTATTTTTTAAAATCTATAAAAAAATTTGGAGGATAAAGTCCAGAAAAGTCCTCATGAAGTAAGACCAAAAGGCAAAGAAATGGAATATAGGAGATTAAAAAAATTAATAGTATTGAAGACCCACAACTGACTAAGAGAAGATCTAGGAAGAGAAAACGGGGAAAACAGAAATAAGGAAATTATCAAAGAATTAAGTCAAGAATATTTACCAGACTGAGGAATATGATTTTCCAGCTTGAAAAGACCCATTAAGTATCCAGCAAAATGAATGGGGAGGATCCATGAAATCCCAGAAACCCAGAATAGGCAGAGAAAAATAAAAGAGGTCACACATGGAAAATCAAAATGGCATCAGACTTCTAAAAACAGTCCTGGATACTAAAGAAAAAAAAAAAAAAAAAGGAATACCTTCAAACTCCTACGGGGACATTTTGTTATCACAGAAGAATTCTATATCCAGCTAAACTGTCCACCAAGTATAATGGTAGAATAAAGACATTGTCAGATACCCAGTCTCTCCATAGATTTGCCTCTTAACCTTTTGCACTCGGATGTCGAGTGTGACTCGACATGGTTAGCATTAGAATAAAGGAATCGAGAAAAAAGCAAGCGAGTGCAAAGGTTTAATGTATCCTTCCAAGGGTTATGCTTATTGGAGAAGATAAAGGGAGGCTCTATGAAAAGGAAAAGAGAACTGGTAGATGACTTAGTGATTCATTTGCATGGAAAATACATTATGAAGATTTGAATAGTTTGGAAAGAATTAGTAACCACTTTTTAAAAAATGTAAGCCAAAACAAACAATGAGGTAACATTAATGGCAGAAAAAGTAAACAGATATATAAAACAGAAGTCAAATCAACTGCGGACAACATTTACAGGGTCATAATATGCACTCTGGAAATTAGTTTCACAAAAACTGTACTATAATTAAGCTGGGAGAATAAGGGGACGGGTGGCTAAGAGGAGAGGGAGTACTGCATCCTCGTGGTTCCCAATGGACATTAATAGACAATGTCTCAGGTTTGACACATCAATCTGAGTGTCAGTAAATTACAAGAGCCATTTCCTGACTAGATGGCAAACTAGCATGGGCTACCACCTCCCTCCCTAGAGAAATGACAGAGGGAGCAGGAGTGAGGAAGTTGTAGCAACCCGCTGTCATGGCTGTTTGGAGCTGGGTGTTTGGATGGAGAGAGGGCTGAGCCTACAGCGCAGGGCAGCCACAGCCATTGTGCAAGGAAAGCTTAGAGAAGAGCAAAGCTTCTGGAACTCTCTGCAGACTCCTGAGGTGGGTGAAGAAGGGGACAGCCTTGGGGGAATTGGCAGCTTAAATCCAAGTTTTCCACCCAGGGTATTACCCTTAGTATCTGAATAGCTATGGTTGTCTGAACATTTTTAAAAGTAGGTAAATTTGGTTAATGGTGATGTAAGAAGGGAATAGTTCTGTGTTTAAAAATAACTAAATAAGAAGAAGAAGATTTCTCCTTCCAGGAAGCCAAGCACGTGAATGGATTCCCATTTGGCTTGTGTCCTGGGCTGGCAGTTGGCTCTTGGCCATGCCTGTCTGCCCCTCTGACCCGAAGAGTGAGCCCAGGGATGCCTGGCACTGGCCATGGAGCAAGATGTCCAAACAAAGAGAGTTTTCCGGTCCACAGTCCATGGAATGAGAGCATTTCATTTCCCCAGTTTCTGATGTACATGTTAGAAACACCCGCTCCTTTGCTCCTGTTATTGGAAAGTAATTGAGTCAGTTGCTTCAAATGGACTGATGGTAATTCCTACCAATTATCTGTATAATAATCATCTTGGCCATGTTTAGTTATCTGAGCAAGAGACTAAATTGCATACTATTGCATACCAAATAACTTTTATAATATATATTTAAATAGTCAGAAGTGGCCAGAAGCCACCCCTACCTCTTCATGTCTCAGATGGTTCCCCTGACACCCTCTGCCATCTTGAGTCTATTTGCACATCCTCATTGGAAGGCATAAGAGGGAGAAGTGGGGGCTCTATAAATATGCTCTAACCAAGAAAGGAGGAACCGCCAGGACAGGAGGACATCGTAGGATAGAACCTTCGTGCACCTCATGCTCTTGGGCGCTGCACTCATGGAGAAGAATGGTCTCAGGCGGGCATCTGTCTTGAGTTTTCTTCGTGCTTTTGGTTACTAAAACTGTTGTTGCTTTGTTTTTGGCAGTTGGGGGTGCAAGGGTCCTCCAGCCTAAGCAGCACCAGGGTTGACCTTGGACTGACTTCCAGAGTGGGCCATCGCTGAAGGTGTTCAACAGCCGCAGGTCGCCTCAGTTCCCTGATCTGGATTTTGCATCTGCTCCACCCGAACATATGTTGTATCAGGGGAGTGTTCTTATGGGTGATCATCTCCTCCGAAGGCAATTGGCTCACAAAGGCTTTTGGCTTGGGAGGCCCTGGCAGTCAGACATCCCAGAAATGGTAGGAAGGAAGCAGTCCTGGTGGCCCAGCCCGGGGAGGGTGGGGTGCCTTTTCCGTGGCATCACGTTTCACAGGAAGGACCTCTGCTGGAATCAGGTCCTGGTCCCCTACCTGCTCTCTCACTCTGCCCCAGTGTTGTTCATGGAGCCAGTCCAGTGAGTCTGGGAGAACCAGCAATTCACTTTCTTTTCTTACCTCTTCTCTCCTGAGTAACTGCTCTGCTCTGCGGAGCCAGACTTCCCAGACTTGGGTGGGCGACCCGAGGCCTACACTGGGCTGGAGGGACAGGGCAAGTTAGCAGTCTTATTAGCCTTGGGTCTAAAGCCACGTCCTCCAATCAGCTTATTAGCAGGGTAGTCTTTGGCATCTTATTTCTCCATTGGTTCTGAACATGGAATAAAAGGAAAAGGGCATTATTTTTTGGCTCTTTCGCTCCCCGAAGTATGGACTTCTGTGGGTCCTCCCCCACAGTACAGCAGTACATGACACTGAAAGTTAGACCTCAGGTTTCCACCCCGAAACCTGGGTCCCCATGGTAAGAAGAGTGAAGAGAGAACATGAATGTCTCCGCCATCGAGACATGCTATCCGAACAGTGGAACTAGCCGGTCCCCTGGAACTTGGGTCAGGGTCTAGAAAGGGTCCCAGGGCTGCTCACTTCTCAGACTGTCTGGGTCCCCACGTGGCTGCTCTGTTCCCCGCCTCCCTTCCCCCCCCCCCCCCCCCCGCCCCACCGCGAGTCCCCAGGAGCTTTGTCAGTGCCCCAGCCAGGGATACAGCCTCCTGCGCTTCTGTGTGAATCGTGCTCAGCAGCCTTGGGCAGCGTTTCTCAAAGTATGTCTCCTAAGCCAGGGATTTTGAAACTGTTTTGACTGTGATCCACAGAGAAGCATGTATTTCTTATGGCGACCGTATGAGGCATATACACATGTAAATGTTGATGTAACAGAAGAAGTTTCACAAAGTGGCTCTTAACCTCACTCCCGGGACACACCCTGAGGCTGCCCATTCTGTTCCATCTAATTTGGGTGTAACTGCTTGTTACAGTCCCCTCAATCAAATTCAAGACACACCAGTGAGTCCCAGCCTGCTCTTGGAAGTCACTGCCTTGGGACCATTGGCATCTGAAGTCCTTGGAACTTTATTAAAATACTAGTGGCCCGGTGCACGAAATTCGTGCATGGGGCGGGGGAGGGTGTCTCTCAGTCCAGCCTGCACCCTCTCCAATCTGGGACCCCACAGGGATCGGGCCTAAACTGGCAGTCAGATATCCCTCTTACAATCTGGGACTGCTGGCTCCTAACCGCTCACCTGCCTGCCTGCCTGATTGCCCCTAACCACTCTGCCTGCTGGCCTGCTTGCCCCCACCTGCCCTCCCCGCCAGCCTGCTTGCCCCCAACTGCCCCCCTGCAGGCCTGCTCACCCCCAACTGCTGGCCTGATCGCCTCCAACTGACCCCCACTAATGGCCTGCTCGCCTCCAACTGCCGCCCCCCCCCCCCCGCCAGCCTGATCACCCACAACTGCCCTCCCCTCTTTGCCCCTAACCGCCTCTACCTCGGCCCCGCCACCATGGCTTTATCCAGAAGAACGTCTAGAAGGTCTCTTGGAAGGTCTCCCAGTCTAATTAGCATATTACCCTTTTATTAGTATAGATAGTTTCTGGGACTCATCCCAGGAGGGCCCAGGAGTCTACATTTTAATACGTATCTCAGTGGGGGCGGGGGTTGTCTGTTTGAAAATGGATGCTTTGGTAAGCGCTAAAGTCTTTCAATAAGAAGCCCTTCATGAGCCTCAGTGAATTTTGTTCATTGATAATTGTGTTTTAATGTCTGTAAACATTCACCCATGAAATGCTGTCTGGGTTGATATAGCAAAGCTCTCACAAGAGTGCTGGTCAGAGAATAAGTGCTCACTTGAGCCACTATCATCATCGTCACCACATCCCTCTTAAATGCAACTGTTGACCACACACACCTGCTCTTTCCAGAAGTTTCCCCACCCCAGTAGATGGTGCCTGGATCTCTCAGTGCTTCAGCAAACTCCAGGAGCCACCCTGGGCCTCCTGCCCCTCACGGTACTGAATGGGGCTCCAAATCTCCCAATCTCCCAGGGTCCACAGCCACCACCTCGTTCCGGCCACCATCTCTGCCTCCCTTGCTGCTTCTGTTTCTTCCCCACAATCCAGCATGACCTTTTACAGCAAACACCCTCTCATAGTGGCTGTGGGCCAGGATTCTGGGGCAGCTTAACCAGTGGTCCTGGCTCAGGGTCCCAGGAGCTCCCAGTCGAGGTGTTGCAGGGGCTGTCCAGCCATGGCCATGAGGCACAGTGTCCGTCTGCAGTAGAGGGACCTGGAAAACACGTCTGGAAACTCCAGCCCCTGCTTTGGGAAATCTGGGGAATGAATGAGAAAGCTGCTACCCGTCCAGGTCAGAAGCGATGCTGAGGGCACCTTCTCTCTCCTCCTGGCTCAGCGCCACACCCTCCTAAGGTGGTCTTTACCATGTGACAAGGGATGTGATTGGCATGACTCCCACAGAACAAACTTGTGTATGTTTTCATGTAGTAATTTGAATGCAAAGCTATATTTTGATACCTAGTCTCTAAATTTACCAAAAAGTTGTAGGAAAACAAAGTAAGACGTTGAATCCCAGTGAAGTAAAAGTACCACTGAACAATGAATTTGGAGAAAATCAAGGCGCTTGTTTTTAAAATGAACTGAGGGAAGCTAACAAGACATTCTTTTCTGAAGAGCCATTTTTTATTATTTTTTTATTTTTTATTTTTTTTGCTGAAAAGATTCACTCTTCCTTGAGGATTTTGTCCGGAACAGACCAACGAAACTGCACAGAGCATTTCATTTACAAACGCCCCGTGCTCCTCCTCGGAGGCCGCGGCCGCGTGCGTCCGGTGCTCATGCCCGGCCTTCAAGCCACACGCACACCCAGTCATCTGCTCTCCTCGGAACAACCGCCGGCTTTCTCCTCAGTAAAAGTCTCTTTAATTTTGAGAACTTCGCTACTAATCGCGTTCCCTGTGCTAATGATCCTAACCTTCCACAAAATGACTTCTCTCCTGTCAGCCTTCATTTTACATCTCGCTCTTTCCTCGCTCACCCTTTTTCTCTCGGATTTCCCATTTTTCAAGCCACTTCAGGCTGCTGGGTCTCCGCTCCTCCTTCCTGTCTCGGATTGCCTATTACCTATTGCAAAGGTCATTTTAAGTGTAATTCAGCTTAAATTACTTTATTTTCTAATCGACATTTTTTTTCTCTCCCCTTTGTCCCTCCCTAGCCCCTCCCGCCCACTCCAGTGCTCACCTCCTCTAAATCTCGGTTTTCAAGGACTTCTCTCTTCTTAATAGCTCTCTGCGGAGTTGGATGGAAGTGATTCCTTAGATCTGCTGTTTTAAAGGATAGATTTATGTCTTCATAGCCTGGCCATGCAGGGTTGGGGAGGCATATTTCTAGGATAAGTGAAAACAACAACAGAAATCCCGCCATGAATCTGGAAGACCCCAAATATAAAATCCACTATCTTCTCAGAGGATTAGGAATTTGTAGCAGAGATGCCAAATTCTAAACCCCAGCAACTTTCAGAACTAAATGATGCTCATCAAATGGCTTCATCCCACTGAGCCTTAGGGTGTGTGTGCATGTGTGTGTGTATGTGTACATATGTATGCACATGTGTATGCACATGCATTTGTGTGTGTTCATATGGGAGCGCTGTGTGTGCACATGTGTGCATCTGTTCATGTGGGAGTCTTGTGTGTGTGCACAACCCATGTGTGTGCATGTGTGTATGTGTGCATTTGTGTGTGTTCATATGTGAGTATGAATAGGAGTTTGTGAGAGAGTGTGTGTACATGTGTATATGTGTGCATTTGTGTATGCTCATATGTGAGTATGCATGGTAGTTTATGTGAGAGTCTGTGTGCACCTGAGTGTGCTGGTGCTGTGTGAATGTGTATGTAAGTGCAATGCAGGTGCATGTCTATTGGGAAAGCAGAAATCCATCCAGTGGGCTCCCTGGCTTTGGGGGATCTGCCTCTCAGCTCCTATGACATTACCCCTCCAGCTGGCTCTTTCCAGAAGGTTCTGTTCGCAGCTTCTTCCTGGAGTGGAGTGACTGCTGTCCCAGCCTGGGGAAGACAGGCCCCTGGCCCGTCCGCAGTGAGGGACGGGCGTCCTAGGTCTTTTGAGCAGAGGCCTGTCTTCACTACCTTCAGCTCCCACCAGGTTTGCAAGAGGAAGCTGGGGCCTGGCCCAGGGAGCACTTCCTCAGACCCAAGTGTGGAGACCACGGCGACCTCTGGCTACTCAGGCCTCCGTGCTGGCCGTTCCAGAACATTCTTTCAGCGGGCCAATCCAGCCTCGTCAGCCCAGACCCTCTTCCTTGTGAGGCCACACCTGGTTGATTTCCCTTCTGTCCATTGAAGGGGGAATTTAGTGGTTAAATATAAATGGAAACATAAAATGCTCCTTGTGGGTGGGCTCTGCCTCCCTCCCCCAACCTCCCTCCCTGCCTTTTCAGGCCTCAAACTGACCGTTTTTATTGACAAATCGTCATGTTTTGGTGTTGCCTTTCCGTAAAGCAGGTAAAATAATGAAATCAATGTGACAAAGGGCCCCTCCAGGCCTGCCCGGGAGTCTGCCTACGTGACCTTAAGTGGGATAATCAGCTGGAGGAGAGCCGGAGGGCTGTCTCACCTCAGCGCCGCCCACTTGGGGCAGCCATGGTCGCCCGCTTTCAATGGCAGGAGAGCGTGTTCGAGCCCCGTCTAATTAATCCCATATTTTCACGCAGCATCATTACGGAGCCACCCGCGTTACTGGGCTGCTGGAGGAGGCACGGGGGCACTGTCCTCTCCTGGCGCCTCGCAGTTTATTATGCTCCGCAGCCGCCACCAGCAGCCTCCCGCGCAGGCCTATCTGTCATCGCCACGTTATCAGGAAACGCACCCCCAACCCACCAGCTACAGGCTGCAGCAAATTGCTATTTTTATGGGAGACGATAAAGGAAATGCTACCTTCTGTTCAAAATCTTAACTGCCTGATGCATGGACTCTGCAGTGGGGTGGTGGCGGTCCCACCCCAGGGACAGGCCAGCTCGCTCGCTCCCAGAGACGTGGGAGAAGCCACTGCTGCGTCCACCCCAGCTCACTCTCTTTGCACATGTAATTTTTAAGTAGATCTTTACAAGAAACCGCCAGGCCTCATCCCTGTCCACCTTTCCCACCTCCTGTCCCTCAGGTCAGGGTACGCGCTGCAGCAGGTTCTCACATCGTTTCTCAGAGGAACTGCTGGCCCTGCTCCCCGGAGCTGTGGGAGATGAGAGGGTCAGACATCTGCTCACATGGCCAAGTGCAGCATGGTGGCATGTGGACTGCAGGGCCAGCACCCGTGTTTCCAGCCATCGCCCTCCCGCAAGCCTCAGGGCCGAGGCTGGCACAGCCTCCGTGTGCTCGGATCACAGGAGCCCACGGCCCAGGAGGCTCTGGAGTAAGGAGCGCACAGCGGGCTGAGGGACTCCTCAGGGCCCTCACTCTGCCAGGGCCCACACCTCCGGCCTTATGTTCAAGGCACTGCAGATCCTCTGGTGTCTCTGAGGGCGGAGCGGTGCGGGGGGCTCTCCCCGCGGACACGTGGGTGGACGTGGGAGAATCCTGCAGGTCTGGAACGGAGACCTGGCTTGAAGGCTTCATCAGCCCCTGGGGCAGCAGAGGGAAGCAACTGAGGCCCAGGATTAAGCAGGTCAAGTGTGAACAAACCTGAGCTTGTTAGGCCCCAAGTCTGGGTGACCTCTGTCACCACATCACCCACTGCAGCTTCCAGGCTGGACTGGGTGGGGGACGCTGCACCTGCCAGCACCACAATATCTTGATCATTTATAACTTTATACTAAGTTATGAAATAGAGAAGTGAGTCTTCAGCTTTGTTCTTTTTCAAGATCATTTTGACTATTCTGTGTCCCTTGCATTTACATATGAATTTTAGGATCATCTTGTCATTTATGCCAGAAAAGGCAGCTGGCACACTAATAGGGACTGTGTTGAATCTGTAGATCAAAGTGGGGTGGAGGTGCTATGTTAATACTAGGAGGTCATCTACTCCATGAACATGGGATATCTTTCCATTTACTTGGGTTTTCTTTTCTTTCTTTCACCAGCGTTTTATAGTTTTCAGGGTGTCTTAAATGTTACTTTTATGTTCTTAAATGTATTCCTACATATTTCATTCTATGGGACATTGCTATAAATGTAATTGTTTTCATATTTTCATCTCCAGATGATTCATTCCTAGCTGATGCAAACACACTTGCATATTAATCTTGCATCCTGCATCCTTAATGAAATAGTTCATTAGCTCTCAAAGGTTTTTGTGGATTTTCATATACAAGATCATGTCTTCTGAAAACAGGTGAAGTTTTAGTTCTTCCTTTCCAATATGGATATCTTTTATTATTTTCTTCTTGCCTGATCGCCCTGATTGGAACCCCCAGTACAATAGTGACCAGAAGTGGTGAGAGTGGTGTCCTTGCTGCAATCATTAGGAGTAAAGCTTTCACCTCTCTCTCTAACTGTGATGTTTACTCTGGGTTTTTTCTAGATGTCCTATCTCAAACTAAGGAGGTTCTCATCTATCAATATATTCCTAGTTCACTGAGTGTTATGGGTTTTTTTAATTATGAAAATGTGTTTGATTTTGTCAGGTTGTTTCTTCTGCACCTGCTGCGATGATCATGTGATTTTATTCTTTATTCTAATGACATAGGGCACTTCATTAATTTTTGGATATAAAATCAATTTCGCATACTAGGATAAATCCTACTTGGTCATGGTGCATAATCTTTCTTATGTGTTGATGGATTCAGCTTGCTAGTGTATAGTTGGGGATCTGTATTCATAAGGGATTTGGGTGAGTAGATTTCTTTTATTATGATGTTTTTGGTATCAGGGTGATAGTGACCTCATAGAATGAGTTGGTAAATGTTCTCTCCAATTATTTTTCTTTTTCTTTGCGGGGGCGGGGGGAGAGATTTTGAGAAATATTGGTGTGTGTGTGTGTTTGTTTTTTTTTTTTAATTTGGTAGAAATCACTACTGAAGCCAATATGGGCCTGGGCTTTCTTGGTGGGAAGTTTAAAAATTATGAATTCTATCTCTTTACTTCTTATAGTTATATTTAGACCTGTTTAATTCTAGATTCAGTTTCATTAGTTTATGTCTTTCTAGGATAGAATCTATGCCCCTTTTACATTTTAATTTGGAATCAGCTTGTGAGTTTCCATAGAAAGAAAACAGCTAGGAGTTTGATTGGGATTGCATTTAAACTATAAATCAGTTTGAGGGGAATTAATATTATTAATATATAGAGGCTTCCAATCCATGAACATGGTATGTCCCTTTATATATGTCCATCTTTAACATTGTTTTCTCCCAAAAATAATTTACACCATTTAGTGAAAAGGACTTGCATATGTTTTATTAGATTATTTCTATATATTTGATGTCCTAAAGACTATTGTATATAGTGTCATCTTAAAATGTAATTTTGTATTTGTTGCAGGTAGATAGAAATACAACTATTCATTTACCTAGTAACCAGAATCTCCCCTCCTCCAGTTTTTTAAAATCATTACTTTTTGTCTGTTTCTTAACCTCAGGTGGAAATGGAAGTGCTTCCCCTGCTCTTCACTTCATGGCACGTTACTGTCATTAGTTCCCAAGAGGCCCCTCTCCTCTGCAGTTTGTTTGTTTGATCCTCCCTTTTATCTCATTTCCTCCTCATCCCCTCCTGGACCACCATTTCATGTGTCTCATATCTGTTTTTTGTTCTCTTTCTGGTTACTAGTGGGGCTGAGAGTTTCTTCATATCCTTTTGTACTTTGGAGTTTCCTACTCAGCAAAGTTATAGTTCACGTTCCTTGTCCTGTTGGTGTTTGTCTCAACCTTGTTGATTGTTAGGATTCCTGCATTTTTCTATCTGCCTCTGTCTCATAATGTGAGACCAGAACTGAAAACACGGGTTTTTCTGGCTCCTGCCCACCTGTTAGCTAAAGGAGATGAAACCGAGACAGCCCACCCACATTGTCGTACACGAGCAGGGAAAGTCCCCGAGTTAAAATTCACGGTCATGTTCTGCTGCACGCAGATAATGCCTGAGGGCGCTGTTTCTTCTTAGCCATGAACTGGCTAATCCTGTAGCCGTGGCAGGGCTTCCAGGAACGGGATCACAGACGCGGTGCTAGTGAGAGTGTCCGAACATCTCTGTGAGCACCCTGTGTGCCAGGGGCACCAACACGAGGTCGGTAACTAGCATCGTGATGTTGAGATGCACCCATTTACCAACCGTTCTGAAGAATCCAACACTGCTCCTTTCCGTAGTAAGCCTTCTGCAGGAAGCAACACCGACCTCATGGCGGTGCTGCAGTTGGGTGCTGTGGAGGCCAACACGTGTAGCTATGTCCATGTCCAGAATTTATCCATAACCCCGACCCGCACATGGACTCACAGCTGAAAGTAAGCGTGAATCATGGTTCACTGGTTCACGGTCATTTTCCACATTTGCCTATTGAGTTTACTTTGATCTTCCCGTATCTTGTCCCAAATGTCTGCTTCAAATACCTTCGAGTTTTTATTTCTTAGTGAGAGGTGAAGACTTAAGACATAATACTGCCAGCCCCAATTCCTCTCTCTCTCTCTCTCTCTCTCTCTCTCTCTCTCTCTCTCTCTCTCTCACACACACACACACACACATACACACACACACACACACATGCTGTGTGGCTCCTACGCTTGGGCCAGGCCGGCCCTGACCAGGCAGGTTCCCTGGCAGCCTGAGCCTGTGGGGCAGCAGCCACGTTGTGAATGTCTGGGTAGGAATCGAGAGCAGAGGTGAGGGAAGATGCTGAATGACACCTGAGAAAGTGGGCAGGGAGCCGCAGGCAGGAGCGTCCTGGGCACTGAAGACACACGCTCCGTAATTTCCCGTTTCCCCCCCGAGCTTGGCCAAACATTTTCCATTTGTCGAGCACCCGACCGAGGAAATCCAAATCAGATATCAAATTTTCGTATTAAGTTCTAGCAAGTCACATTTATTTTTATGTCTTGTGTACCTGACATCAAATAAACAGTTATTTTAAAATTGGGTGCATCATAGCATGATGACATCGCCAACCTTTAAAAAAAATGAATGATTTATTTAAAAGGTTGGACGTGTCATCCGAGCATCTAAATCACCAAGTGGAAAACCAGACGTCCCCACAGCCGGCGGCCAGCGGAGAGCAGACAGCAGCGGAAATGGTGCCGATTAAACAAGGATATTTTTCCCCTAAGAAATTGGACAACAGGGTGTAAATGTGACATTACACGGCTGAAATGAAAATGACCGGATGCTGTACTTTGCACGGTCTGAAAGCAAACTTGGTTGAGACAGACTTCGGTCACCCTTCTTTTGTTTTGATAGTGACGTGTTTTTCACCTGTTCACGGGGTTTTCTGAATGTGCCCAGTCCTGTGTTTTGCTCTCAGAAACAGTGGGAAGCCCATAGCTCAACTGGCAAACGTGTGTGTGTTTTATTTCCTTTTCTGAAGCCGCCTACAGAATGTCTAGCTGTGGTGGGACTGGGTACCTGAGCAGGACCCGAACGTCACCTGATGAGCAGGCATCTGCCTCTCCATCGCGGCCCAGCCATGTGCCTTAGGAGGGAACTTTCGGAAGAATGCTCGCGCGCAGGGCGTGTCCTCCTCTGTCCATTTCTAGCCCTGTGGCCCTGAGCCACCCCGGCCCCTCTCCAGCTGCCTCTTGTCCTAGATATAACAGGAGGTCGGAGTCCAGATACTCTTAAAAGTCCCGCCTGTTTCTAACGTGCAGTTACAGAGCCTCTGACGTCTCCGATTATGGGGTCCTGCCCACCTGTGTGTATGTGGACACCGGGGCCGGGCCGGGCGGAGCTGAGCAAGGAGTCCGGGCTGGGCCAGGGCTGAGTCCAGGACAAAGGGATGTGCCCCAGGGGACAGCTGGCTTGGGGTGACCAGGATGCCTGGTCTGTGGGCCTGCGTGGGGGGTTGGAGCGCCCTCCAGGGGAAGATGGGCAGGAAGCCTGGGATGAAGTCTGGAGAGGAGAGCTGGGCTGGGCCGGGCCGTGGGGCCTTTGTCAGACAGCAGACAGTGATAACTGCAGTGCAGAGGGAAAGGGGCACAGAGGGGACCCCGAGGAAAATCTACCCTGGGGGGCAGGTAAAGCGGGGAAGCAGAGAGGGAGGAGACCCTGAAGCCTGCAGCCCCTGGACTCCCAGGCGCCTGATGCCCACGGAGCCCCTTACACCCACCAGGCCCAGAAGGCCGGCCTGTGAAGAGAAGATGCAGAGGGAGGCCTGGCCCTTTGGGGGTCGGCTCCGGAGGATTCTTTCATTTGATAGGAATGATTCTGGCACAGTACCTGGGAGCCCCGTCGTGTCTCCAGAGGTTCAGGCAGGACGTCCACAGACTGGAGCACCTTCCACCCACGGCCGGCCGAGGGGACCCTGACCTGGGGAGGAGCTGGCTGGGACGATGCCTGGCCGCAGACCGTCTCTGGGGCCCTCTCTCCACTCCTCGGTGTCTCGCGTGGCCTGCCTCCACTTTCCCTTTCCCAATGCGGGGTCCCCTTGCTAGTAGTTGAGGTCCCGCCTACCTCACGAAAACACTGGGAGACTGACATAGGAGAATGCATCGGGAAGTGTTTTGAAAATAAAAATAACATTTCCATGCAGGATATGGTCGTATTTCTAGGCTAGGATGTCACAGCTATGAAGTACAGCCCTATAGTTATGACATAACGAGGGAATTATTGTTGTCGTTCGCAGGAAAAATCTGTGTCAGCGGCGGGTTATGTAAGCAGTTTATGAATATTCTCTCATTGGAAGCAGCTTGCTCTCAGGGCTGAGACAGGAATGTCAACCCAGAATCCATCCATTCACTGTCTCCACCCTGCCCAGGGCCGGGGCTGCCCTGTGAGCTCAGCCCCCAGGAGATCACACATCCGTCCCGTGGGCAGGAGTGAAGGCGCACCGGGTGGGGAGGGTCCCCTGCTTCGTGATCCCAGCACCTCGGGCTCCCTGTCCCGCACGCAGCCCTCGGCTCAGCGGAGGAACGTGTCCTTCACTCACTGCCTCTCTGGTGACATGAGGGGCAGTTGGAGGCTTGTCTAAGTGACATGTGTGTCCAGAGCGTGTCCTTCCATTGGCTGCCCAGGCCGGTGTCCCTGTGTCTCAGGCGATTGCGTGCCAGCGCGGTGAGTGGGCAGTGAGCGGCTGGCAGGCTGAAACGTGGGTCTGTCCTGGGTGCAGGGTTCTCCTTTGGTCTCAGCCCCTTAGTCAGAGACAAGCGAGGAGAGAGGGGGGTTCCGTCCAAATAACCTCACGGAAAACGCCCTTGTGCAGGCCAGGAGGCCAGGCCTTAACCCCCTAGGCTCCACCTCGCGTCTGCGGGATGAGAGGAGGGAGGGTCTGGGTTAGGGCTCCTTCCTCCCGGCTGTAGTTCCTCCCGCTGGTTCCTGTTCCGCAGGGGGTGTTCTCAGTAAATGTCTGAGGACCAGGGCGCAACGTGGCTCATTCACTGGTGTCCCGGGAAGCCCAGCAAAGGCGGTGCTGGGAAGCCCTGGGGGCCCTGGCTGGCTCTAGGGGGAGGCTGCTCCCACCCTCACGCAGGGCCTGGAGTGGCCCTCCTCTCTGGCTCTGTTCTGCGGTGGGAGCGACCACCACCTTGGCCGCCTTCCCCGGCCCAGCAGGTGTGAAGTGCGCGCTTTATTTGGGTGCCGGACACGGGGCCTCGGGCAAGGCAGGCATTTTGTGTCCTCCGCCCTCCCTCCGGGGAGGGCTGGCAGCAGACGCACCCGGGGGTTCAGGGAGGATTGGGCAGGCGGAGGGCGGGGCCGCTCCTTCCTCCCAGAGCTCCATCACGGGGTAAAAAGTGAGTTTACGTGTAGGGGGGCTTTGGGGAGCCCGTGTTTCCACTGGAATTTCGGTGCCTCAGGGAGGTCACATGAACTGAATGGAGGCCCAGGTGTCTGTGCCTCCCAGCACGCTGGCTTCCAGGTCCCCTCTTCCTCCCTCGGTCTGCGGGGCACCCAGCACAGCGTGCAGGGTTCTCAGCGATCGTTTCCTTCCCCAGGCTGTGCGAGTCCCGGCTGAGGAGCCCTTGGTTTATGCTCTGGGGCAGGAGGAAGGCGGCGGCCTTAAATCACCGCCGGCCCCGCGGCTCTGCGATGCCCTGCCCCTGACGGACACGTGCCCTTCTGGTCTCTGCAGCTGGGGGCTGGCCCCGCGCTCCTGCTCTTCTCCCCCAGGACTCCGAAAGCAGCGAGCATCTTTCCGTCCTCCTGACCCGCGTGTGGGGAGGCAGGCCCCTGGCCCTAAGCCTTCCAGAAGCTTCCAGGTTTCCTGGGATATTGGAGAATCCCGTTGTCCCAAAGCCCTCTGGCATTTAGAAGCTTGGGACGCTGCCTCTCCCGTATTTCCCAGGATTCCCGTATTTCCCCGGATGGGATGGTGTTGCCGCACGACACCCAGCTTTGTCAGTGTTTCTGGAAATGGGAAGCTGAGAGGCTGTGCAGAGGGTGACCCAGTCCCACCCGATGGAGTGGCCGTGCGTGGATTTACGGGCGTGGGAGGAAGGCTCTGCGGTCCCACAAGCCTGCTGCTTCCTCCGGTGGCATCTCCTCCCGAAACCCCCTCACTGTCGGGACCCTGGGACGGGGCTGCAGCCCAGGAGGCCCAAGAGGCCCGGAGGCAAAGGCAGCCTAGAGGAGAGAGGCGGACTGAGCTCCGATGGCCACCTCCCCGGGACTCTCCCCGAGCAGGAGCAGGAGCAGGGACACTGGAGTGGAGGCCACTGTGCTCCGCCCCCCAGGCTCCTGTCACCCTCCAGGCAGGTGCTCGGGGGGAATGTGGGCGGAAAGACACCCTGGCCTGCGAGCCCCTTCTCTTGTCGGGGCCATTTTCCTGGGATGATGGTTGTTTCTTTAAGGACGAGGATGGTTCCCCGTTCGCTCCCTGGGAGGTTATCACTTCTGCCCAAATTGACCAGAGCCAAAGGGATTAGGGACAAAATCGCTACAACAGAGAGAATAAACACGCCTGGTGAAAAATGGGTTATTAATTCAAGCCCTGCCCTCCGTCCCAATAATAAATGGCCCAGCATTAGGGAAAGCCAGTTGCTAAATTAAAACAAATGTGGGAAGGTGCCCCCACCCCTCAGTGGGAGCCCTGGGGTGGGGGTGGCTGTCGCCTCCCCCGCCTGCAGCCCCAGCCCCGAGCCTGACAGCTCCGAAGCCCAAACTGACAGCTCGTCCAAACCTGGCTGAGACACCCGCATTAATTAAGTCATTGCTGGACTGTAATTTCCTTGAGAAGTAAAAAATTCTCACACAAGAAAAGGTTACAGAGACCTTTTCTGTGTCAAAATTACCATGCCGCATGAATATTAATGCTCTTAATGAAGACAACCTTTTTTTCAGCCGGAAGGTTCTGGAGTGGGTGCCAAACCTGCAGCCTCGCTCCGTGGGCTCCACAGTCTCGGGAAGCCGGATGCCGTTCTCCCTTTGGCGCTGGCACCCCTTCCCCCCGGCACACCCCTCCCCTGCCTGTCCCCGGCCCCTGCGTGCCACGTCCTCCCAGGTGTGCAGGATGGGACCTGCTCGGAACCACAGGTGGGACTCGCACACGGATGGCACCGGCCCTCCATGGACCATGACAGCCCCCACGGAGCTGGCACACGGGCCCCTGCTGCTGTGAAATCGGGTGGATGCGATGCCTCCCAGCCCCAGAGCTCCTGCCTGGAGACGCTGCTGGCCGGGCCCTCACCTGTGCCGCCCAGGGCGCCTGCTGCACCTGGAGGGAGGCCTGGGCCGGCAGCGGCCTCCCCGAGCTCGGGGGGACGGGCAGGGTCTGGGCCCTCGCGGAGCTCGCCCGGATGGTGCTGAGTGACTTCCCGTGTCGCTGTGCTTTGGTTTCTCCTGGAAACTAGGATGCTCCCCGCTCCGCTTGGTTAGCACTTTTGCATTTGGGGAGAGCCCAGGAGGGGCGGTTTGGAGCCTGTCAGTGGAGCATTTTAGCACCTCTAATAAGAGACCCAAAACGTAAACATTTTACTAATAAGAATTCAATGAAATATTTTGACTCAGTTGTTCCGGTTACTGTCTTCCCATTCTCTTGGGCCTGCATTTTATGAAAACGCTGAAAATGCAAACCTGGGAGGCTGGGTGCTCCCCGAGGGCAGTGCAATCCCAGGCTCCCAGGACGAGGAGAGACAATTTATCAAGGAATCTGACCAACGAACCAAGTATTGAGAAGTTGTGTATTTTGCACTGCGACTGAACCCTGCGACTGTCGCGGCCTTGAGGACATAACGTGAGCCTCAAGCAGTGTCTAGAGACATCTCCCGACGCAGATGGCAGACCCTGGCAGCAAGGGGCAGAGGGGGCAGGAGGCAGCCGCCACCCACCTCCCTCCCTGGGCCGGGGCCAGGTCACCGCTGTGTTCCTCTCTCCCGGTGCGTTACCGATTAGACATCTGTGATGTAATAGGGGCTGTGGCTACCCAGTATTAATAAATGTGGCAGGTCCGGCGGAGCCATATCAGGCCCTGTGTGTGCAAAAGGTAAGCCGTGATATATAGTTATGGGGCTGATGTCATAGCTGTTTGATTTACAACACGTCGAAGGAGCATAATTTCATTACAAAGCGCAGTGGTTTGGGCCGTTACTGTGGGCAGTACTGACACGAGGCCAGAACCACAACAGAAATCAGGTTGCAGCCGCAGAGAAGATCGATAAACGCCATCAGTTTTGCCGGGACGACGCCTCCTTGAAGGGACATCAGTTTGGCAGCAGACGCACCCTGTCCCGGCGCCTGCTCACACAGCGCATCAGGCTGTCACCTCACTGTTGGGAAGCCCAGCCCTGCAGGTCCCGGAGTCGAGCACAGACCCCAGCCAGCAGCTCTGCGGAGGGGGCGGAGGGAAGCAGCCCCAGGGGACGAAGGTCGATGGAGGTCATGGAATCCCTGGGACTCCGGCCAGGGGAGACGCATTGAGGGGGAACGCCGTCACTCCTGTGGGTCTACACGGTGGCTTTCCCTCCGAATTCCCCCGAGATGTCTTCATTTCCTGGAAAGGACACAGAAGGTGGTCTCCACGTCGGGCACAAGTCCCTGAGCCTGTGCACGGCCTCCAGGGGAGGAGGGACCAGGACCTCCCAGCGAAGGACTAATTCCCGCGAGCCTCTCTGGAAAACAGTGTCTCCTGCTGGGACGCTCCTACTCCTCACAACTGGCCAGGCTTCCCTTTCGCCCAGAGCCTGTCAGAAACGGAAATGAACAAAGGATCAGGCCCAGGAGAGCCCGACCAGAGCATCCCAGGAGCAGTGAGGTGGCCCTCACCTGCCTCGTTGGTTTGCAAATAGAATAGTTTGGGGACCTTCCAGCACAGTCACAACGACAGGCATGGCTGGTCTATGGCAGACGGCACAGCGTCACCGCCGTTCTTCTCGGAACTCCCGCCTCCTGGAGCTGTGCCTCTCTCCTGGGGAGAGAGGGATTCCTATTCCTCCCTGGACGCCGAGCTGCCCAGGTGGAGACGAACCCGGGCCCCCACACTGTTCCTGGCCCATCAGGCTCTGCCCACAGACCGTGTGAGGGGCCGAGGCTCTCACGGGTGCGCCACCTCGGGCCTGTCCCTGGCTCCGTCTGGAGTGGGCCGTCTCCTGGGACGCAGAGGGTCCCGTCTGGGTTGTGTCAGGCCCCTGGGCACCCAGCTAGTCTGCAGCCACTCCTTCCCACCAGGCACCGGGGAGACCGCACTACTCTGCGAATTCGGCAGCAGGTTGCACATTTCCCTGATGTTTACAAGCTCAACGACACACACACCCCCGCCCCCAGCGGGCCCATTGAACATTGCAAACACCCTTGAATGCTCTCAGAGGTTCAAGCACCGGGCGATCACTCAGGTCTTGGATTATATTTGTGAAAACCAGCAGCATCATATTCGCATGGATGGAGTCTGGTTTCTGTCCTCCGTACTGACGTTCCACCGAGGAGTAAGCAGGTGACCATGACCCACACAGCCCCACAGCAGCAGGCACTCGGTGAGTGCTTGTCAGAGTGAAAGGAAATGCATCGTCGGTTCAAATTGTACAAAAATGACGAACCAGTGCCCACATGCCATGTGACCAGTCCCGTTCCCTGGACACACACAGGGGCTGGTCCTGCTGTCCTGGACGTCAGAGGCCCCTGCCCACTGGACAGTGCCCGGAAGCTCCTCTTGGCCGGGCTGTTCCTGCCGCTGAGGGCCCTGCTCTTGGAGCCCTGGCCGGGCCCAGTCCACACGCCCCGCGCAGGAATAACACTCCCAACACGCTGCCTGGTGCAACGTGAGATTTAATCATCACGCGCTCCACCCAAACTGTGCATGCTCTAAAGTGGCATTTTTAATATCCCGGCCCTGGTGACATTTACACACCACTTGAACTTTACCTCCCTGGCTTATATATTACCAGCCGCGATCCTCTCCAAGTGCGGCTTCAACGCAATTTGTGCTCCGCCTTAGAATTATTTCTGGACTTTGATACCATCACACTGCACTGGCCCTCAGCATTTGTAAGCCCCTCGTAACAGTCACTGTGAAAGGGAAAGTGTGCAATGTGATGGCTTGATAGCCAGACACATCGAGTTCATGAACACACCATCACTCACATGTTTACGCTCTTGTGTGCGAGAGATCATTGGAGTCCTACTCTCTGGGCTGATTTCAGTCATGCCACAGTGTTAACACCGCAGTCACCCGCTCCCCTCGAAGCTCAGTCGGGATCTTTGCCGACCTCCCCCGACTCCCCACCCCAGCCCTGATGGCCACTTTTCAGGTCTCTCTTTTCTCTACTCCCACCCCCTGTCCTTAACCAATGGTGTCCAACCAAACGAAAGCCTCCCCTCGGCACCTGTCGTGGGCCTGGGGGTGGAGGTCAAACTCCAGGGACTCTGCTGTGGGGCCCTCAGAGTGGACGCGTGGAGTGGGGGAAGGCTCCCTGGGCTCAGATCTTGCCGGGCACTGCAGGGAGCCGGGTCTGTCACGGGAAACACGTCAAGTCCGCTTGTTGGCGGGTTGATGGGATCCCTGACTCGAATCTGAGCCACAGGGAGAGATGGTTCCGTGAACAGGGTGAAGGTCCACAGGGAGCCCTCGAGGTCAAAGACAAGCACATCCCGCAAATATTCATCGTGAGAGCAAGACTCCGCCATCCTGGGTGTGTGAGGTTGGGTGCTTTATTCATATCAGGGTCTTTGTTCTTCTCAGCCACGCTCTGTGATCGGCCACGAGAGACAGAAATCGCCAGTGACCGCAGGGAAGCCAGGCAGACGTTGGGTTCAGCCGTGACGTGGGTGTGACACACCTGACAAGCTCCCTGGATTCCTCCTGGGAACAACTGAGCAGTCTGTCCTTCACCCAGAGTCAGGTCTGGAGGCAAGCAGCCCTTCAGCCCCCCACGCTTCAAGGTAGAGAAGGGGCGTGGCGGGGAGAACCAGGGAGGCAATGACAGAAATGGGTCCTAGAAACTCCTGGATGAAGTGAGGTGACCACTGATGGCCCTGAGCCTGGAGGACACACGGCCCAGAGCCTGTCTGAGCCAGGCATCTCCCGAAGGAAAGTGCTAGAAGGTCCTGGCAATGGTTCTGCTGTTTTGCGACCTGACATTTTTATGCAAAGTCTTTTGCTCGCTGGCCCTCAGCCCTGGGAGGTGCTTCTGTCCCCCATCGTCCAGGGGACACCTGAGGCCTGGCCCAGCTCTAGAGAGCCGGGAGGCCGACTTCGGCCAGTGGGGCCAGCAGCCACCACCCCACCCGCCCTGATGAGGAAGGCCACCTGGGCCCAGAGGCGTCTCCGGCAGCCCCTGGCTGGCTGTTTATTTCTTGCCCACGCTGCCCCTCCTGGTGGCTTCTGCTCTGTGAGATGAAGAAATGACTGGAAAAAGCCTGCTCAGGGTTGGTCATTCCCACTGGCCGTGGGGAGTGGCAAAGGGCTCACGGAGGCCTGAGCGTAAATCACTGCGTGCAGGGATGTGGGGTCACCTGCTCCAGGCTGCGGCGGGCGGGCCGGACCCGCCGCACTGCTGCCCTGCCATGGGCTCGGTGTCCCTGCCTGACCTTGGCCTTTCACCCGCCCCCTTCCAGGCATTGAGGGGCTGCCACACAGATGCCCCTCGAAGAGGTCTTCAGCCCATGGGGCAGATGGAAGCCAGAGTCTGGTGGCCAAGTCCCCGCTGGGTGAGTCGTGTGCGTGGTTTTGAGTGGGAATTTGAGAGTGAAATTTGAGTGACTCACTAACCCCGCAGTTGAGGTTCCCTGCACTGGGGTCAAGCTCCCTGTGGTAGGAAAGTTTTAAAGTAACAGAGAGATTAGCAGCTGTTCCTCATCTTCGATGAGGTTTCACAGATACTTGGTGGACGTACTGGACCCACCTGGGGATGGCTGGCTTGTGTCCCTGGCCCTCTCTGCAGATGAGTTGGTGTCAGATACTCCTGGTCCCCAAAGGCAGGGTCTGGACCCCAGCCCCAGCTCCCCGACCTAGTGCTGCAGCCCAGGCCCACCTGCCCAGGCTGGCCAGCGTGGAGACCAGGGGCCAGAGGCCAGAGGTCAGGGGTAGGGGCCAGGGTGCAGGGGCCAGAGGTCAGGGGCCAGGGGGCAGGGGTGCTGGCCTCAGGCCACATGCCAGCCTCCCAGGCATGTCCCCAGGGCTGAGAGTGCCTGTGCCTCCCCCTTAGGCCCTGCAGCCACAGGCCCTCGGGTCCCCTGTAACAGGGGACAGGTTGCCCGTGACCTACAGGGCCTCTTCGCTCCTACAAAGCAGTCAGTCTTCGACCTCTGTAAAGAGGAAGGGGCGTCCTGACAGAGTTTTCCCTCCCGCCGGAAAGTGCCTTCCACGCCTGCAAAGGCACTCGACTCCTGGACAGCAAATGTGAGGGCTTTCGGGTGCCTTGGAGGTGGGACAGCGGGGCTGCTGACGCAGGGAGGGCACCCTCCACTGAGTCCCGGAACTCAGGCCCTGAGAGCTGCGTGCGGACCCAGCCGTCCTTGGGCGGGCCTGCTGAGGTGGGCCCAGGGCCCAGGAGTGCGTGTCTGGGATGTCCCCAGCCCGTGGGGGCGGGAGGGCTGCTGCGCTGCCTGGGAACGCCTGTTTCAGCCCCGTGGGGGCCCTGAGGCGGGCTGCTCAGCTCCTGGAGGGAAGGGCTGGCGCCGGGAGGCGTGGTGTTGATGCTGTGGGCGCCGCGGAGCAGCAGTCGGCAGTGGGACCCCGTGGCTGTTATGACCCCATAGACACACCTGACGGGGGAGGCGCAGTTCCCATTTCACAGGACCACGGGGCTTGCACAAAAACACCGTTGTCTGGACAAAGGAAAATAAGAAATGGGTCTGATGAGCCCAATCATGTCAGGTCCTTTAATGGGAGCATTTCTTGGGGTCCACCTTCAACCCTTCCCCATTGAGACACGAGGGCCGGCTCAGATCTGAGTTAACAAGAGCAGGTGTTTATTGAAGTGCGACAGAGACTGGGCTGCCTGGGAACCATGGACTAGTTCTGTTCCCCGTGGCCTGGGGCAAAGGGCCCTCAGGACAGGAATGGCCCTGAGCTCTGCCAGGAGATGCCCTCAGTGGGGGCCTTCCCTTCCAGCCAGGATGCCATGGAGCTGGGCAAGTGCTGGGGAGGTGGTCGGGGTGGGGAGCAGCACCCTGGGAGAGGGGACCCACTGGGGTCAACCCCAATGCAGGCGCAGGAAGCCCTTTCTGACCTTGGGTAAAGAGGAGAGCTCCTCCCTTCGCCCCCATACCTGCTGTGGGGTTAATGTGCTGGAGGAAATGCTTAGGGATTCAGGGTGCCCCCCACCCCCACATGGGAGAAAGGAGACCCAAAAGGGGGCCCGGGACTGAGGTTCTGCTCCTGGTACTGAACACACAGGGCAGGCCCAGCTGGGTGCCTCACGTGTGTCCCTCGTGTGTATGTGTGCTCCATGCATGGGTGTGCACAAAGGTCTGCATAAGTGTATACATGTGCATGTATATATGTGCATGTGTGCCCATGTGTATGCATGTGTGTGCACATGGCTGCATGTGTGTATACATGTATATATTGTGTGCATGTGTCTCTGTGTGTGCATGTGTCTGTATATACTCATATGTGTATGTCTACGTGTGTGTGTGTGTGTGTGCGCGCGCGCGCGCGTGTGTGTGTGTGTGTGTGTGTGTGTACCCTCCACAAATGTGCACTAGGACACTTGGCCTCCTCTTTCTCCAGAAGAGCTAGAAGGTACTTTGCATGATGCTCCTGGTAGTGGTGAGGGTGTTGGCCTGTTCCGCTAACCCCAGGCTGGGAAGTAGGCCCAGCTCCCATGCACAGCAGGCCTTCGGGGAGGCGGGCACCTGGCTCAGAGGCATCTCCGCCCAGCCGGTGCCCCTGAACTCCTTGTCCAGACCCTGGGAGGCCCAATCCAAGAAGGCCGTTTGGCTGTCGACACCATGCACTATAGCCCACATGGCTCCAGGGTCACAGTGGACCCACCTGCTTGGCCTCAGGGATCCGGTTCCTTTTGCTCATACAGCTCACCCGCAACCCGGCGAGAACAAGCAGAGAAAACTGCCAGAACAGGAAGCTGATGGATTTCAGATCCTGATGTTTGTGTTGTATTTCTGAATGAATGGGCATTGAAATTCCTCTCTGGGAAGCGTGGAGCCGGGAGGAACAAAGCCGGACCTGCCCGGGGCCTCTCCCCACTCCGTGCAGCAGAGGGTGCTGCGCGGCTCTGGCGGGAGCAGGAGCCGTTCCAAATACAGCGAGGTTTCGTTTTAAAAGGCAAAAATGCCCTGCTGTAGACTTCTGCTTCCCTCTAGGAAAAAAAAAAAAAAAACAACAACACAAAAAAATGGTGCTGTTTTAAACTGCAGCAGTGAAAAAAAAAAAAAACATGTGAAATATGTGATGTGGTGTTTTTACCAACTGTCTAAATAAAGGTTTAGTGAGTCACTATGGAAAACAGAAGATCTTTCTGTATTTTAAGAGCTGCAGTTTAAGAGTTATTTTTTTTAATGCAAAAGCTTCCCTTAGGTCTGTAACTTAAACATTGCCCATCTGCTCGGGCCTCCACGGTCTGGATTTACAGCAAATCTGAGATTTCATTTTTCAGAAAATGCAGTGTTGAGCGGATGGAGGGATGGGAGCCCTCATCCATCTTCGGGAGGAGGCCTCTGTGTCTGGAGCTGAACCCCGCAGCGGGCAGGACAGGGGGTGCTGCTGGGCACCTGAACCCAGTTCCCAAAGTGCCAGGAGAGCACAGTCCCCCAGACGCCCCACTTGGTGGCCTGGCGTTCCTGGGTCGGGTCTGGGGAGAACAGGCCGTCCCTCTGCTCACCTGGGAGCATGCTCATCACCTCTGGCCACAAACCAGCCGGGAGGCAGACCCTCGTTTATTGCGTTCTTTATGTTCCAAGAAAACCCTCACCTTCTTTGCTCATCCAGACTTGGCTCCAACGCTTTCTGCTGCAGCGTCGCCGGCATGTTGTGCCGATGAAGTTGCTCATAGGAGCTGCCAAGGCCTGAGTGGTTCTCATAGCTCCCCACTTACCTTTCTGTCTCGGGGTTCCCCTGCATACACACAACCACACAAGTGTTCCAGCCACATCTATAAAACTAGTTAATGCACTTTTGAAACAAGGCGTCCTGCAGCCGTAGTAATCGCTGCTTTACTAGGCCTTTGAATGAGAAGCGGCCACTTAGGAAGTTTGGAGACGGGGAGCTGATTGGACAAACGGAACATAAAGGCAGGATTTATGGGCCGTGCACCCACGTGCGCGCCAACACTTGAGCGCGGGGCGGCCTGGCGCGGCCGAGATCGGAAACCCTGCTAGGTGCACAGCTTCACGCCACGTACAGGTTGCAAGTAGTAAAGAGAAAAATGCTGGGTTTTACAGGAAAATAATATTCATAAATCTCCCGCGGTGAATTACCGTATAACTCAGAGCTGTCTTTGTTTTTCTGCTGCGACGAATTCAATTCTGTTTCCAGCGTAGAAACGATAAACACAAAACCCAAAGTGAAAACCCCTCCTTTGCACTTGGCAAGTGTTTATGGCCGATTTACAGCCGGGCCCCCGAACAGCTTCTGAAATGACACGGTGCACCCCGCAGTTCCGGGGGGTCCGTTACCTTCGCAGAAGTACAACTCCCGAGGGCCACGGGGGGACTCCGGGCACCGAGTCCTGTGCCGGGCACCTCCGTCCTCGGGTCACC
>NC_137082.1:51879863-51924863 GCF_951640355.1 Cnephaeus nilssonii
GGAGTTGGAAGGGAGAACCGTCTGAGCCCTGTGCCCATTTGTCCTCAGGTCATGAAGGGCTCCGGGGACCCACGAGTCTCCGAAAGGTTCCATGGACGGGGGTGTGAGGTGTCCCGCAGGGTGGGGCAGAGGCGGGGGGCTGTGCATCCGCTGGCCACCTCTCCCTGCACCTCTTCACTCCGGAGAGCCCGGGAGTCCACCGGGAATTTCCCAGGAGCCGTTTCCTGGACCAGAACGCCCAGGAGACCAGGGGATGGGGCCTGGACCTTCAGATTTTCAACACGGCGCCCACGGGGCTGCGCAGTCTCCCCAGCTCCAGGCAGGACGACCGAGGCTCGTCCCAGGCCCAGAACCCTGGGCAGGTGCGGCTGCGTTAACGGTGAAGCAAATGCGTTTCACAGCTTTGCAAGCATGTGTCTCTCCGCCTGGTTGTGCCTCTGTGGACGGCGCAGTGGCATGGTGTCCTTAGTTCTGAGGGTCTGCAGGACCGGCCCGGCCAGGAGCCGCATCTCAGCGCGACTGCGGCGGCCTGGGGAGCACGCCGCTCGGCGCCAGCAGCACTGGGCCCAGCCCCAAGGCGCAGCCTCCCCAGCCCGACAAGCCGCAGTCAGGGGCCAGTTCTTTTCAGAAGAAAGTCACTGCGTGCTCACGGTGAAAATTCGTAAATACAGAGAAATAGGAAGAAAGTAACAATCTCCCCAGGGGTCACATCTGTTAGCATTCCGGGGTATTCTCTTCCTTTCACACACACTCACAGATGTATATCTTTATATATTTGGACACATCTGTGGTTGTTATCAAACACTCACATTTTTATTATTTTTTTAAATTTAATTTTGAATGGTTAACTCATATTTATGGTTCAAAACCCAGAAAATGTAAACTCCCCGCCCCCCCCCCCCCCAAATAGTTTGTTGTGAGCTTTACCCAAAGCTATGAACATTTCATGAACGTGTGTTTTTGAGGCTCCAAAATGCAGCACGTACAGGTGCATACACTCTCCTGGCCGTCCCCTGGGGACGTGGTCAGGTGCTTTCTGGTGTTAGGTTGGTAGGAGAAGGGGTGGGGTCAGGTGCTTTCTGGTGTTAGGCTGGTAATACTTGGGCGGTGAACACGCCTGAACCTGTCTCCCCCTCTGGCTGGATGAGGAACAGTTTCCCAGGCCAGAGCGGGGGCGGAGTGGGAGCAGTCCCTCCCTTGGGTCTGGAGACACCTGTTCTCAGTCTCCAGCTCCGGCCTCTGCTGCCAGACCTAACGGCTTCACACTTGGGAGTCTCTCCAGGTTTGGGGTTTCTCTGGTTTTGATGGCCCCGGGAATCTGGCAGGTCCCCAAGTCTCATGCCATTGTGCCACTCGCAGCCTCTCCGTGGCTTTGGAAGAGTAACCACTGCAATGGGGGTGCAGGCTCCACCCCACCAGGTACACCTGTGAGCCTGGAGACCTCGCAGTGATGTACTCCTCCCCTCTTTCCTGTGTGCCTCGAGGTGGCACAGCAGGTAGGAGCAGCCGGCTCAAGCCAGGTCTTCTGACGTGCACCTGTCTTGTGCCACGGGCCTCCCTCCCTGCTCACCGTCTGCGTTCCCAGCGTCCTCAGTTCCCCACAGCCCAGCTTCCGGGAAGGCTGCTGTCTTCCCTGTGCAGGCTTCTCACTCTCCTCCTCTTCCCTGTCCCCTGTCTGCTCTCGGCGATCCCTTCCACCTCTGGACACGTGGCTTCCCTTCCCTCTCTTCCTAAGCACATGAGTTCTCTCTCTCTCTCTCTCTCTCTCTCTCTCTCTCTCTCTCTCTCTCTTTCTCTCTCTCTCTCTCTCTGTCTCTCTGCCATCTCTATCTCTGTCTCTCTCTATTTCTCTCCCATCTCTGTCTCTGTCTTTCTGTCTCTCAGTGCCTGGAAGATTCCTCCTCCCGCCCAGCCCCAGGCCTCATGCACATGATAAACTCCTCCTGTTCTTCCCCTTCAAATGTCTCCTCCTTTGGGACTCTTCCCTAACCTTTCCAGGCAGAGGTAATGGGGGGAGCCCAGGGCCGTCTGTCTCCTGCACAGGCTGCGGGGCCCAGGGAATCGGGGCTCTGCGCCCTCCGGGGCTGGGCTCAGCACAGAGCCTGGTACTGGCAGGCATGGCGGACATGCTTGGTGAACACTGGGCTTAAATCAGGGCGCCCTCGGAAGGGACTGCTTCTCTAGGCTGAGCCCGGAGCAGCCACACACCCGGAGCTGTGACCACAGCTGAGCATGGGGCCACCTCGGTGGAGCGTATTGGTCTGGAGGCGCACAGCTGCACCCAGTGGGTCCTTGTTGGTCAGGAGACCCTCGTCGTCCTTCCCATCTGAATCGCGGCCTGCCTTGCAGTCACATGGGAGGGAGGGATGTCTCCCACGGGGCGGCAGTCACACAGAATCTCCAGTAAGTACCCGCACAAAATAGGCTCAGTGCACTCTACTTGTTGTGTACTAGGTCATCCCTGTGATTGACAGAATCATGTTCCCCCACAGACACCCACGCCTTAGCGCCCAGAACCTGTGAGGTTTTTCCTTACATGGCAAAGGGACTTGCAGAAGTGGTTAAAGATCTTGAATGGAGAGAGCATTCCGGGAGAGGTGCCGTGATGACAGGGTCCTGGTAAGGAGGCCGGAGATTGAGAGAAGGAGCAGAAGTCAGAGGAGAGAGGTTGGAAGATGCTGGCTTTGGACGAGGAAGGAGGCACAGACCCGCGAGTGCAAGAGGTTCGAGAAGCTGCAAAGGCGAGAAAATGCTCTCCCCTGGAGCCTCCAGCAGGACAGCCCCACACCCCATTTTACGCCTGACCCCCAAAAGCCTAAGATAATACCTGGCGTTGTTCTGAGCCACTGAGTTCATGGGGATTCATTGCAGCTGCACAGGGAGCTCCCAGAGTTCTCCAGAGCAGACACTGCCCTGGGCTCCGCTGGCCCTGGGAGAAGCTCCGTCTCCAGGTAGGAGCATTCGGGACCACAGACTGCTTCCCGACAGCCTGGCCGAGGAACCAAAACCGACACGGCTTCCCGGTCGCTGCCTTAGTTGGACAGGCTATTTGAAGGTGGGAGAGCGTTTGAAACTGGGGCTCCCGGAAACCCAGAGGCCTGAGCAGTCAGGGGGCCACCTGCCCTGAGCAGACCAGCCCACTCCTTGCACCCAGGCCCTGCCTGGAGCCCCCAGCAGGTGCTCCTCCCCTGCTCTTCCATGGGTCTCCCCGACCATCCTCCCCAGGACCGCTCACCCCTGTGCAGGCTCTCAGGTCAGCACTGGTAACCACCCTGTGTACAGTTCACGGGGCTCCTGACTTCTCTCACCGGAATCGCACACCCTGGAGGACACAGGCCTCCGGCGTCTGGGGGTCCCCGGCACCAGCAGGGCCTGGCCCGCAATCGTCACAATAGTGACCACGGGCATAAACGGGTGGTAGGTGAGTGACTTTCTCCCAGTGCACAGAGGTGGCACAAGGAGACAACTGGTCGACCAGTCTCATCTGACTTTCAGAATAGTTCCGTAGAAGATGAAGGAGAGAAGGGACTGTGCACGGCCCCAGGTGGAGGGAGCCTGCTCATATCCTGCACAGATGTGTGCATTTTTACCTCCAATTTCTAGAATTATTGGAACTTCCCGCAATCACTTGTAACTTCCACGTTAATCTTTAAATAAAAACTTGCTTTAAAATGACAAAGTAGCACTCGCTGGTTTGGCTCAGTGGATAGAGTGGCAGCCTGCGGACTGAAGGGTCGCAGGTTCAAATCCGGTCAGGCCACATGCCCAGGTTGTGGGCTTGATCCCAGTAGGAGGCGTGAAGGAGGCAGCCAATCAACAATTCTCTCTCATCATTGATGTTTCTCTCTCTCTCTCCCTGTCCCTTCTTCTCTGAAATCAATAAAAATATATTTTTTAAAAATGACAACATAAACAGCAAATGGCAAATGCCCTATCAACAATGGCCTGTTTTATTTTTTAAAAGAAATAGCTCGGATCTCTCGGCCCAGGCACCCACAGGTCACTCAGTGTCTTCCCAAATGGGAGAGGTGGTTGAAAGCGAACAGCTATGCTGCACGTGGAAGAAGCTCGCACGGGTGAAATTAATGATTCATTCCTCTAAAGACAGGTGGGATCTATCATCGACATGATAAGCAGGGAAGTGTCCCCTATCTGCATATGGCCATGTAGCGCGGCAATCTCTGGCGGTGAATATGGAAAAAATTCAATTTTTTCCTGGTTTCAAGCATATCTCTTGCGTCTGAGATATGTCTGGTGTGTTTTTCAAATTGCAGTAAGTGACTGGGCTGCTCTTGGGGAGTCTGCAGCGGTGAGTGGGTACCTGTGTGTCCCTAGAATTCCTGTCTGCAGTCAGCCCTTCCCCAAAAGGCAGCGCCGCCCTGGGAGGCTGGGCTGGGCCTGGGAATTACCACCAGCATCAGCACAACAGTTGCATTTTTCGTACTAACACCTCCCCAGCAAATTTTTTTGCATGTTGCTCTTCAGTTCCCTCCAGCGGGGAACCCTGGCATCTCAGGAAGTGCCCGAGGCGGGAGGGTGGGAGGGCACTCCTGCTGGGAGACTTGCTGCCTCTCCTGGCATTTTGGCTGAATCAACCGCACAGCTTTTGCAGTTTGTTCTTTCCTTCTCTCCTTTTTAGCACAACGTTTTGCAAAGCCTTGTGTTGTTTGGGATGCCGTTCATCCGCATGGGGTTAAGAAGTCCAAAGTCCTGCCCTGTCTCACCTGCCTTCTTCCCAGATGCCAAGGGCATGTGGGGGCTGCTGCACCTGCAAGGCTGGAGTCTCGGGGAGAAGCGAGAACGTAGGGAATGGCCTGGAGCCGGGGCTCTGCTCTCCCGTGAGCGGCTGCTGTTCTAGAAGGCCGGGCTGTGTCTCAGTCCTTCCAGTGACCTGCATGGAGGTGCGAGGCTGTGTCAGGGATCGCCCCCTGCACTGCAGTGCCCACGGTGCTTCCTGGGAGAAGCACCTTCGCTCTGTGCCTCAGTCGGGGCGGGACTGTGTGGTGGGGCCTGGACAGAGCCCCGAGAGGCAGAGCTCCTGCAGGAGACTGTGCCCAGCCTCGGCCACCCTGGCACACGGGCAAGCCGGCAGCCAACGCCAGGCCAGAGTCCAGGGTCATAGCGTAGCCGCCTTTCCCAAAATATTCTCCACACCCGGATTCCACCAAGACGGGTCCACTCACTGAGCCTGTGCACACAGTGAGGGAGGCTTGGCCGTCACTCAGGACCATTTCAGCGTGAACAGGTGAAGCATTCAACTCCCCTGTCCACCTCCACCCAGAGTTGGCTAACTGCTGCTGTCCTTTAAGAAGCCACTCATATCACACGCCCGGGCCCCACACAGGTCAGTGTCCCCCCCTCACCCCATCCAACCCCCACACCCCCTCTTAGCACCCTGTGCCTCTGCTATCACAGCACAAATCACTCTAATGTGGCCATCTGCTTACAGTGCAGCCTTCTACCAGAAGGGGGCTCCTCGAAGGCACAACTGGGCTCTGCAACTTCACTCACTCACCCTTTCACTCATTCATCCGCTCACTTATTCATTCATTTACTGGCTCTTCCACTCACTCACTCATTCACTCATCTATTTTCTTTTTTTAAAAAAAAATATTTTATTGATTTTTTACAGAGGGGAAGGGAGAGGGATAGAGAGTTAGAAACATCGATGAGAGAGAAACATCGATCAGCTGCCTCCTGCACACTACCCACTGGGGATGTGCCCGCAACCAAGGTACATGCCCTTGACCGGAATCGAACCTGGGACCTTTCAGTCCGCAGGCCGACGCTCTATCCACTGAGCCAAACCGGTTTCGGCCACTCATCTATTTTCATTTATTCACACATCCATTCCTAAACATTCACCATCTGCCTTCTGTTGGCCAGGCTGTTGTGCCTCGTAGGTGGTGAACACTCAGTCGATATTGATGATGTAATGAGTAAGAGGAACTTCAGAGCTGCCAGAGGCCTTACACGTGGTCTAATCCAAACCCACCCCACCGTGGCAGCTTAAAGATGAGTAAATAGAGACCCAGGAAACCCAGTGAGTGCACCACTGCTGATGTTCCCTGCACCAGCCATGGTGTTTGCATACGCCAGAGAGGGACGTCCGGGGGTAGGACCCTTGTACCAGGGCACCCGCATTTTTACTTAAAGCACTTAAGCATGCTGCTATTTAAAAGAGGCACTATGGCATTATTTCTGCTTTAATGTATTCAAAGTTTTAATAGACTTTTAAAAAAGCAGTTTTAACTTAACAGCAAAATTGATAGGAAAGAAGATAGATTTCCCATATGCCCTCTGCCCCCCACACCCCCCACAGCCTCCCCAGCTCTCAGCATCCCCCCAGGAAGGCTCATATGTGAACATCAATGAGCCTACGTCGGCACATCACTATCGCCCAAAGTCTCTATTTCACATTACTGTTCCCTCTCTGTGCTGTGCATACTTTGGGTGTGGACAAATGTTTAGTGACATGTGTCCGCATTTATAGTATCTTACAGTAGTTCCACTGCCGTGGAAATCCTCCATGCTCTTCCTATTGTTTCCCCCCTCATTTCCCCGCCAAACCAACCCCTGACTACCACCACCGATATTTTTATTGTGTCCATTGTTTCGCCTTTTCCAGATTGTCTTATAATCAGAGTCATGCAGGATGTAGCCTTCTTAGACTGGCTGCTTTCACTTAATAATATACTCATAAGATCCCCCCATGGCTTGGTAGCTCATTTCTTTTCAGTGCTGAATTGTCTGGATGGGTCATAATTTACTTATCCATTCACCTACTGAAGGACATCTTGCTTCTGAGTTTTGGCAGTTATGAATAAAGCTGCTATAAACATTCATGTGAAGATTTTTGCGTGTGCATAGTCTTCAACTCCTTTGGGTAAATATCAAGGAGTTGATTACTGAATCAGAGGGTAAGAGTGTAGTTTTATAAGAAACAGACAAAACGTAATCACCATACTATCTTCCAAAGTGGCTGTACCATTTTGCATTCCCATCAGCAACACAGGAGAGTTAATGCCTATAAAATAAGAATCTATAAATACCTTCTTTTTTATTACTGATATTGATGATTTGTGCCTTCTTTCACAAACTTATCAATTTTAGTCTTTTCAAATAAATATATTTTAATTCTCCCTTTTATAGGCATATTTTCTACTTCATTGATTCTGCTCTCATCCTCATTATTTCCTCTCTTCTGCTTTGGTTAGATGTAATTTATTGCTCTTTTTTTCTAACTTTTTGAGATGAACATGTATATTGTAGACCTTTCAAATTTTTTTAAAAAAATATATGCATTTAAAACTATACATTTTTCTCTAAGCACAGATTTAGCTGCTCAGAAATCTACACACTTTGATATGTCACATTTTTACTATAATTTAGTTAAAAATATTTTAAAATATTTTTATTATTTCATCTTTCTTCTTTATAGCTTGTTGGTTATAGCTTCTTTTTCTGTCCTTTTAATAATTACCATAGCGATGATAATCTTTGAACAATATCTTAGTACTTTTGTCACTTATTAGGGGATGCTGGGACCTGAGAACCTTTTAACTTCATTTTCCCACTCCTGACCTCAAGGTCATGATCATAAGGCCAACAACAAGGCCATGCATTTTGCTACTATTTTAGACCACACCTGGTATTATCATTATTACTTTTTCATTCTCTGTTTAAATATATGTATATCAAGTCTGCATAAACCCATTCTTTTCATTCATTTTTATACCATTGTTAATGTGTCTGGTATATTTTCTTTCTCTCTGGAGAATATTTTATATTCCTTAGTGTAATTCAGCTGTTCATAAATTGTATCTGCTTTTATTTGTTGGAAATATTTTTATTTTGTTTTATTTTGGAAAACTGTTTTTGCTGGGTACAGAATTGTAGGTTGGCAGTTAGATTGTTTTCAGCATTGGATTTACTTCTTGTCTTCTGGCATCCATAAATTTTTCTGAAGAAGTGACTGTTAGTAATAATGTTGCACATTCAAACATAATGTGCCTTTTAATTCTCTCTACTTTAAGATTTGCTCAGCAGTTTTATCACTATGCATCTAGGTATGGTGGATTTTGTAGTTAGCCTGCCTGAGTCTCATAATGTTTCTTGGATATATAGCTTGATGTCTTTCACCATTTTGGGGAAATGGTTACTATTATCTCTTCAAATATGATGTATACCCCTTTCTGTCCTCCATTTCTGAAACTCCAATTACATATATGTTAGAGTCTTCTCTATGTCCTATGTATCATTCTCTTTCAATACGGTTCACTGTATTTGCTCTCTGTGATTCAGTATGGGTGTTTTCTAATCTTTTAGTCTATTTTATTTTGCCAAATCCAATCTTCTGTTAAGCCCATCATTGATTCCTTAATTTTTTCATCTTTCATTTCTACAGGTTTTATTTAATTTCTTTATATGGATTCTGGTTCTCTGGTGAAGTTCTCCATATTGTCAGATATTTTCTTGACTATATTAACCACAGTTATGTCAAAGTGAGTATCTGACAACTACAATCCTTAGTCAGGTCATTTATCTATTTCAATTGTCTTTTTTCCCTCTTGGTCTTGTTTCTTGATGTGATTAGTATTATTATCCCAGACATGGTTCACTCTATCCTCTGGAGGTCTGTTAGAATGGAACATATCATCTTAGTCCAAATACAGACGGAGCTGTTTCTAGTCTAACTTAAAGTTTTTATGTACTAAATAGGATTATTTAATAACGTGCAACATTATTATTCTCCTACTTGGTAGTTCTAGAAATCTAATTATTTTTGTTTAGCCAAAACACAGTTTTATGGTCTGTGTTTCAGTTGATCTCTATTTACTTCCAGGTCGAGAATTGGCCAATTGGGTGGAAAGCCATGAATGTTAAACTCAACTCTTTGTGTCCTCTTTCTTCTGAGACCTTGATTCTGTTCAAGCATCTCTGAGATCCGATGCTTATCTCTCTAGCCTGTGAGGTTGCCAGAAGCTCCCAGGGCTCCTCTGTCTTCCCCCCAACCCCCGCACTCCAAAGGCGGGACCAATGGGCACTGCTAACAGACAGGCTTCGGGGTGTGCAAGGCAGAGCACAGTCCAGACGATGCCAACATCCGTGGGCTGAGCCAGGAGGGCGCTGGCTCTTATTGAAAATGGGAGACAGGGGACCATTGGGTTTGAGGGGTGTGAAGGCATGTATCTGTGTGAGTGGCCTGTTTACATTCAAATGTTGGGAAAGGTCCGGGCCAGAAAGGAAGCGCTGCCCTCAGAGGAGCTGAGAAGAGAACCTGAGACACTCACAGGGGCGGGAGCCAGATCCGCCTGGTTAAACGCTCTGGGTGCTCCATGCACAGGGCCCCGGGGCCCATGGGTACATGACCCACCACCAGAGACAATTCTGTGGCGCTGGGTTTGCTCTGATCGGTGCCACCAAATGAATTCCCTCCCATGTATACGTGAGCGCTCCCACGTTGCCCAGAATTGGCGAAAGGGCCTGCAAAGAAGGTTGATGACAAGCAGCTATGTATCACGTCCAGTGGTCCAGCGTGGTGCCCCGGGGTCAGCGCTAAGACCAACTTTATTTAACATCTCCCTTAATTATCTGGGTGAGAAGATAAAGACTTATTAATTAAATTCACAGATTCTACAAAATTGGGAGGTGCTGAGAAGACCACTGATGGCAGAGAAATCATTCAAAGAGCCTAGAAATATGGACGAGAAAGAAAATGAGACCCAGTGTGGAAAATGGCAGGATTTAACCAGGGGATATTAATCCAGAACATTGGAATTCAATGGGCAGTAACAGCCAGGAAAGTAGAAATGCTAAAAAAGGCCTATGGGTAATGTCGGACAACAAATCAGTTATAATTCTGCTGTGCTGTTCTGCAGGAAAATGGTCGTGTGATTTGCCCCATGCTTACAGGCCTCATTAGCCTGGGGAGGGAGCTCATAATCTTTCTCTTTTCCTCTCTCTGTGCACACACGTGCACATACACATGCATGCACACACAAATGCACGTGCGCATGCACACATGCACACACATGCAAGCTTCAGCTTACCTCACCTGAAATGTTTTCGTTGCCTGAGAGGCTCGAGTTGTGGGTGAATGAGCTCCAGGTGAGCCTCCACTCTGCTTCTTAAGTTCCCTGTTCTCCGTGGGAAGGAGGTGCCTGAGCTGTACCGCATCCTGGAGGGCCAGAATCAATGCTCAGGTAGGCCCCGGGGGCCGTGCAGAGCCACAGGCAGCCCAGGCAGAGCTGGGGCCTCACGCCTGCTCCTCCTAGTACCACTCGCCATCCTTGCGAAGTGTTTTGGAGGTGAGGATGGTGCTGAGTCCTTGATGTAAAGTATTACGTCATCCCCTTTGGCAGCAGGTGAGGTTGGGGGGTAGTTCTCATCCCTCCAGGTGGGACACTGAGGCTCAGCCCAGTGCAGTAATGTGCCCAGATCACACGGCATGATCAGGCCGAGCCATGGGTTTGAACTCCAGAGCCAGAGACCAAAACCACTAAGTAGCACGTGTCTCAGAGGGTGAAAATGCCCCACAGGTGTTCTCCTTCTATCCAGTCCCACCTACTGGCCGCACAAGAGTAATTACTGAGAGCTGGTCTCATTGTGTGTGTGTTTGGGGGGCGGGTACCAGCGTCGTTCCGATGAGAGCCTTCATGGAGGCAGCAACTCCGTGTGTTGAGTCTGTGACCCCATTGCTAGAAGCTGGTGAGCACCACAGTTTGTGTGGATGTATGTGTTAGTTTTATGCGTGTATCACAGAACGATTATAATGTGTATGTTACACACTGACCCAAACAACAGCCCCCCACACAGACATGGACGTTCTATTTTCCCCTCGCTGACCTATGGTGACTGCAGACACTCAGCCTCTGCTGGGGCCCGTTTTGGGGAAGAATTCCTACATCAGTGAGAAAGTGCAGGTGTCATGGTGTGAATAGTGTCTCCCCCAAACACAAGTCCAGCTGGAACGTAAGAACGTGACCTGCATCAAAGGAGAATGTGCAGGCAGTATCCTGGGCAGACGGTGTGGGCAGGGGCCTGGGGTAGGGCCCACCCATGATCCCACTGCCCCTTCCAGGAAGTCCTCCTGCATTCCTGGACCGACTGGACAGAAGGACGACAGGAGTCCAGGGCAGAGCAGGAGGCGGGAGGCACACCAAGATTCTGGAAGGAGCCATTTGATTGTTGACTTTTTTTTTCAGTCTCGGCTATTTTAGGTGATGTTTGCCTGAGGATACTGGGTGTTCATTGGTCTATTGCTCCTTTTTTGTTGTTGTTTGTATTTGGTTCCTTGGTTGTAGGTAAATCCTAGTCACCCAGCAGTAGGAGCATTTGAACAGTGTCCTAATTCCTGGAAGCTGTTTCCTACCAAGATTCAGATGCCTTGCTGGAGAGCTGCATCCTTGAAGAAGCAAGGGTAGAATTGATTGAGGAATACCAGCGTTGCAGACAGAACAAAAGGATGAAGCGGTGAACAGATGGGTGGGTGTTCGGTGAAGGCGCGTGATCTGGGGGAGCCGAGCAGGCTGGGCCCCTCCTTCATGTTTTTGATGCATCGGGGTGTGATTTGATATGATATGACAGAACACGTCAAAAATTTAGGGGAAAATAAAACCCTGCTTTTTTTTTTTTTTGAAACATCAAACTATTGCTATCAATAGGAACAGCAACTGTTCAGAAATTTGTTTCAGAACTGCCAAGAAGTGAACGTTTGTGGGGAAAAAAAAGTATTTTTCCCTGCTGTTTGCAAGGTGGACACAAATGCAAACGGTAGGAGGTTGACAGCTTGACACATGTCTAATAAATTTAAAGCATAAAAAGTCAACAATTCGCCGCTCAGGAAAGCATTACCGGAATGAAAAGTGCCACGCAAAGAAAGAATAACCATTAGAAAATAGATTTTCTGAATTCAGTAAGTAATTTAGCCCTCAGTGCGCCAGTCTTCAAAACAAGGGAGCCTTTTCTTTCTCCCTTGGAGAGAGAGAGAAAAAAAAGGAGAGAGAGAGAGAGAGAGAGAGAGAGAGAGAAGGCGAGGTTCAGCCCGTGGGGAGGGGGCGGCTGCATCTGAAATGAACCAGGTGAAAGGTGGCCAGCGCCCAGAGAGCAGATGCTAGAGGCTGCAGGGCTGGTGACAGGGGTCAGAGAGCGGAGCCTTCCAGATCCGGGCTGCTCTGCCGCTCAAAGCCGGAGTAGCTTTAATTTGACAAGTTGGTCCAGTTACAGGGAATTCACAGATCACAGTCCATGCCAAGCGGATTTGGCCACCAACAGGCATGTCTGCGCTGGCCAAGGGGACAGCAGTTGGGAAACTGTCCCTGCTCGGCGACCACTCCAAAGCAGCCGAGAGGGCGGGAGGCGGCCCCGGCTGGGGAGGGAAGGTGGAGTGCATCCCACGTGGAAAGAAGGAACAAACTGTGTTCTTAACATCAAGATAATTAAAGATTCCGTTTTAACCGTGCTCTCTTTCCTCCCCGCCATGGTGAGTATGCTGCGGAGGGAGATTTTAAAAGAACGTGAAAATGAGTGGGGATTCTCATGCACATCTCATGTAAACAAAAATACCAGCATTAAAGCTCTGAGTCCTGACTTGTGCCACAGAGCTCCAATTCCTTCGGGTTAGAGGACGCTAGACATACAGCACCAGGGAGCGTCCATGTGCAGTCCAGAAAACTGACACGGTCTCTCCAATTTATGGGGAAACTGACATAATTTTGCAAAAATGCAAAACCATTTGTGAGCTGGGTTTTGCATAATGGGATTAATGTGGTTGACCGTCATATCCACTATGCTGCAAAATGCAAGGTAATCACACCACCATTCCGTTTTTTAGGGAAGAAAGGAAAAGGAAGGAAGAAAGGAAAGCATCCCCCCTTGTCCGATTCACCGAGAGAAAATGCCCAGCCTCCTAGACTGTCCCTTCGGTAGTGCAGGAACAGTGCTGGGGGGATTCTGCAGTGCGCGCTCGGCGAAGGAGCCCGCCTGGCTGACCTCCAGGGAGGAAAATTAACTGCTTTCCTAGGAGCATGAGAAGTTGCCGGTGAGGAAAGTCCGCACCGCCCGCTCCGGGGTCCGTGTGCGTTCGCTCAGTCACCCTGTGTTTCCACACTCAGTTATTGAGCTTTATCATTAGGAACCCTCCTCCTATCCACAAAGGAGGGCCTGCTGATTCCGAGAAGGAGCAGGATGGGACGGCTAGTCGGAGAAGTTAGGTTATGTCATGGCAACAAGTCTCCCCAAAGTTCCAGCTTACAGAACGAGAGTCATTCCTCCTCCTCACTGCCCGTGCAGACCGTCGGCACGAGGGCCCTGCTCCCAGGGTCACGCAGGAGCCCTGCTGCTGGAACCCCGAGTGGCAGGAAGAGGAGCTCTCCGGCTCCCTGGCCCTTGCTTCTGAGGGCACTCTTCCCGTTCCTGAGGGAGCTACCCTCATGATCTAATCCCCTTCCAGCCCCACCTCCAAGTAGTCGCATTGGGGTTATATTTCAGCATAAATTTGGGGAACAAACGCACAGTCGGTAATACTACGCAGAAGAAAAACACCAGACAAACTCAGATGGAGCGACAGCCTGCAAAACACCAGGCCATCCTCCAAACTGCCCAGGTCGTCAGTCCTGGGGAGTCTGAGAAACTGTCCAGCCCACAGGAGCCTGAGGAGATGTGGCGGCTCGTTGTCACATGGTCTCCCAGATGGGATCCTGGGCAGAAGGACTTTAGGCAAAAGCTCAATGTAGAGACCAATGTAGAGACTTCAGTTAATGGTAATGTGCCAATATTGGTCCATTAACTGTGACAAATGCATCACAGTAACAGGGGATGTTAGTAACAGGGGAAACTGGGTGTGAGGTATATGAGGGCTCTGTTCTGTCTTCGAAACTTTTCTGTGAATCCAACTATTTTAGAATTAAGTTTATTAAGGGGATTCCGGTGTGCAGTGGGGTGCGCCCCCTGCCCCCCATCCTGAGAATGTGCTGCAGCCCCAGCCCCTTTGCCAGGAATTTCTAACCAGGTGAGAAGGCCACCACAGGAGAGGTGGGGAGGGCCACCTGAGGGTGCCAGAGAAAGGACCAGCCAGGCCACTCCGTCCGCAGATCCTCCTCCAGCCCGCTGTGCGGCCCCCGGAGAGTTTCCTTCCCACAGGGCTCCTGGGCAGGAAGTAATGGAAACCCAGGCCCGCCTTGCATTTCTGCCTGAACACAGGAGACTTTGCAGATGGACATTCATCCTCCTAAGGGGTTGTCTGAACACAGTGGAAACCTGGGGACTCTGTCCCTGTGCTCCCATCACGTGGCGACAAGCTCGGGAAGCCAGTCCGGGCTGCCCTGGGGAGGCAGGAGCAGCATGTGGCCGCCCCAGACTGGTGTGGGCGTGTGAGGACCTCAGGGAGTCCCCTGCCCCTCCTGCCCCTCCTGCCCCTCCGCCGCCTCCTCCCAGATGCCCCTTGGCCGGTGGAGGGTGTCTGGTTGCCAGCTCCCCCAGGACCAAGGCTGGCCTTGGAAAGCGCGTCTCTGTTCAACCCACGGCAGCCGCTGTTCTTCGTCTGGGGCCGAGGTTTGCCTGTAAATGGTCTTTGTTTAGAAATGATCAGCTGTGCAGCTAGGAGCCGTCACCCCGGGGGCCAGCACGCCCCTTCGCCCCACGGTCCATCCACCGGCCCCTCGGGAAATGACAGAGCCAGGGCCCCCCAGCCTGGCGTCTGCCCCACCCGCCCTGATGGAGTGGGTGGTTTGGGGACCTGGAGAAGAGCTCACGGACTTGTTGCTAGGAAACCACAGGGAGCAACCTTTGTGATCTCACATATGCTTAACATAATAATAAATAATGGTTAACATGACCATAAATAAACAAATAACAATAATTATAACAGGCCCCAAGCCTGTTGTTTCTTCTAAATTAATTTATGATGAATTAGGACTCAAATTCCTTGGAACAGAGGAGTGGGAGGAGAGGGGGGTTATTGTCTTCACCATCGGGCACAGAATGGGGTCAAACCTGCCTTTCCCCGAGACAGGGCTCCTGGGCCATGGGGAGCCCAGGAGAGGCCCCCAGACGGCTTCTCCTCCCAGTGCCTCTCGCCTCCTCGCCCTGCCTAGTGCAGTTAAGTTTTTTAGATACTTTACTTGCATTTCTAATTCAGTTTATTCTTCTGAAATTTATTCAAAGGATTTATGCTTATGAAATTATAATATAATGCTGCCTATATGCCAATGAGCTGCAGGCAAAGAAAATAATTTTCTTCAATTTACAGTTATGAGGCTGCAGGAAAATGATGCCTTCTTATCACCTCTTTCTCTTTGTATGTCTCGGTATTTTTTTAAGTCTTCAGAAGGCAGGAGCTGATGATGAATTCCTAAGCAGATCACACTGATAATTGTATTTCAGAACTGTCAGCTCCGGAACGCTGTCCACCGACTGTCTCCAGTCACTCGAGCTGTTTGTGTCACCCACCCCTCTCTCTTCTCGGGAACTCAGCCCCAATAAAGCCAGCTCGCTGGGGACATGGTTAACCGTCCGAGAGGATTATTAGATGGAAGGGAATTTATGTGTGACACTTTGTAACAATTAATCAGGAACTGTTGATGAAGTTAAGTTGGCTCTTTTATTCTTGAATCAAAAATATTATATATATATGTGTAATCATAATAATATGCAGCCTTTGTTCCAATTGTCACATGGCTCATTTTGTCACTCTGTTTGATTAATGGGCCTTTTGGAGTCCCCAAAAAGTCCTAGTAATACAAATAAAAAGAATCATAAATATTGAATAAGCTCACAGCACAGTTAACCTTGACTACATTTTGGGACATTCTTGGAGAAACTTGGCTCCACAGAAAATAAATTGCTGCGGGGATTAAAAAAAAATATGCGCACTCAAACCAAATTGGAGATTTGGGAGAATGTCACCTTTCTCACCTTGTCACTCTTATTAATCTGTTGTGATTAATTAGTTTAGTTAGCTTTACACTCGGGCCAGCACCACACCGCATGGCTGGCGCTTCTACCTGTGGGCCTGAGCCGAGTCCGCCGAAGGGATGCAGGAGGCGTGAGGAGGGGCTGGCGGGACACCAGTGGGGTGAGGCGTGAGGGCCCTCGCAGACAGTTATTTATGGAGCAGGAGTGGGGTGGGGGCTGGAAGCATTCAATTGCTTTTACAAAGGCTCTCTGTGTGTGGGTCCATCCTGACAACGCTTGGCTTTCTCGGATTGAAGTCTCCCTCACCAGCCCGAGCCTCTGCCGACTCCCCTGAAGTCCTGCCTCTGGGTTCTGGAGGCCGTTGGACCCAGATCACGGATTCTGATGAGGCTGAAATGATCTACAGGTTTTCCTTTAGCATCTGGTCCCATGGGTAAGAGCTGGGTTGGAGGGTGACTCCTGGATTTGAGAACAACTTCTGCAGTATGTGAGCTGTGTGACCTTGGGCCATTGACTCTGACTTTCTAAGTCTGGGTTCTCTCATCTGTAGAATGGGAGGGCCCCATGATAAAGGTGAAGTTAAACGACTTGAGGGAAAAACCGTGGCAAAGTGCCTGGTATCTCAGGAATGCTCTGTAGTGCGTAGAATTGTATCTCTCCAAAGAATGGGTTGATGTCTTAGCCCTGGTTCCTATGAACGTGACTTATTGGGTCTCCGCTGAGGTAATTGAGTTAAAATGAGGACATAATACAATAGGGTGGTCCCCAATGCAGTGACTGGCGTTCTTGTGAGAAAAGAGACATGTGGGCACAGGCATGTGGAGAAGCCATGTGACCACAGAGGCAGAGGTTGGGGCAATGCGTCTATAAGCCAAGGAATGGCCAGGGTGGCCCGGAACCTTCCCGGAGCGGGAGGCGGCCAGAGAGAGTCGCCCCGGAGCCTTGAGGGGAGTGCAGTCCCCTGACCTCTTGGCCCTAGGCTTCTTGTCTCCAGGACTGAGAGAATCCATTTCTGTTGTTTTAAGCCCCAGTTTTGGTGATCTGTTATGGCAGCCCTAGGAGACTGATGCGTGACCCAAAAGTTTACTGTGATCCGACTTGTGAGGAACACGTGTGCCAGGGCTAAGGCCTGGTCTGATCAGTGTGTCACCAGGTTCCCCTGTCCTTGCTTCCTGGGGACGAGTCAGGGTCACACCTGCTGTCCCCTGCTGACCCTGGAGCACCGGTGGGGCCAGGGCACTTGCAGTCCTGACACAAGGTGACCGTGAGCATTTGCTCAGCTGAAGGACACTGCGAGCATGAGTACTGAGCGTATTTCTGCTTGGAGAGGGGAAGGCCAGCGTCGAGGGGAAGGAGCGAAGGCCCGTCTGAGAACAAGGCCCTTCCTGGAGGAGCGGGAGGAGGATCCCAGCTGGGTGAGGGGCTGGTCCCGGTGTGAGGACAGACGCGTGCTCTCCAGGTAGAGGCCGCGGGTTTGAGGCAGGTGCATGTGTGTGGGGGGGAGCAGGTTCCTTCCAGATGGCTCCTCTGCCTTCCAGGTGCAGGAGAAGGTAAAGTTTTCTTCTGGAAATGAGAGGACGGTGAGGGCAGCGGAGCGTGGAAACAGGTGTGGTTAGGAGTGGGAGTCCGCATGGGGGGCGATGGAAGGGAGTGTGGACTTGACAGGGATCCGGGGATGGGGAATTGGAGGTCTAGCCACAAAGGAGAAATGGATGGGAATTAGTAAACCTCACATTACATGGGCAGAGGAGAGGGGGAACTAACACTGTTAAAGCTGGAAGCTATAGTGACAGAAGGGGGCGCTGAGACCAGGTCCCCCAGCCAGGGTGCATTCTTTGGGAGGCTCAGATCCAAGGTGAATGTCTGCCCTGTTTGGGAGGCTGCAGATGGAGCTCAGCGTTCAGGGATCCCACAAAGATGGGCTGGTTCCCTCTTTCCCTGAGGCAGGAATTGTTTGGAGGGAAATGCATAAGAGAAATTGAGCACATGGGTTCCTCACTTTGTGATTTTTCTGAAAAATAAATAAATAAATAAAATAAACAAAAAAACTCAAACACCATATGAACATCTGTTTAGAAAATGCTGAAGTTTGGGTTTCCATCCACATTCATTAGGCCTGCAATCGCTGCTGGAACGGATAGCCCAGTATTAGCTGGCTGAATGCAACAGGTTTGCTCACACGGGACGTAACCAATGGGCATTACTGACCAGTGCTGGGCACAGGCCGTGCGGGTCTCGGGGCCCCAGGCTCTCCAAAGGGCAGGGAGCCTTCTGCATTGAGTGGGGCCTGAGGAGAGGGGAAGCTCCCAGGTGGGGGTTCGTCCTCCCGGCCTGGAAGTGGTCCATAGCTCATCTGCCCACAAGGTTGGCTCGACCTCAGCCGGGGTCACGACTGGCCGCAGAGAGGACTGGGGTTCGTCCCGCAGGAAGAGAGGACAAGGCTGGGGAGCATTTTTTTTTGCCACATGAACCCCGGCCTCCCTCCAGGACTAGAAATAAGTGAAATGGCAGGCATTTCTGAAATTGGAGCCTTTTAGCAGGTTGCTTGAATTTATAGATTGGTTCAGCAAAAGCCTTTGAGGGAACATCATGGGTCGCTCAAACTCAAGCCTGGACCAAGTTCACAGGCCCCGAGCGGAGATGAACGATGGTGATAAGTAAAGGAAGAGAAGTCATAGAGATTCAGACCTAGCGGCAGAGCCGCCAGCGTGGACATAGTCCTCAGTCCTCTAGTGCCCTGGGCCGTGGTTTTTAGCTTTTCCACCGAGAACTACCTTCCAACCCACGCACGATCACTTATTCTGAGTGCACACGCAACTCATTCTGCCCTTTTATTTTCACTAAACAAAGGTAGGCTTTTCCGTCTGTGTTCCTTGCAGACGAGGGTGTGTGATATTTTGTCAGAAAGTCCGCTGGTCTCTCACAGGTCACTTCCTTCTTCTCCACCGTGTTGGGCCCCTGAGTGGTGACGGGCTGCCGACCCAGTGTCTCCAACACCATGGAGATTATGGTTAGGTTTCAGGTGCCGGCAAAGGAGGTTGGGGGTTTTCAGACTTTCCCCAGGAAAGTGCTGGAGTCCTGCTGAGTCTTAGGCACAGGTGGGGTAATGGGCTCTTCAACTTACCAGGCCAGTGTTCAGTGCACGGCCGCCTTGGGATCTGCAACTCCCTGAAAGAATGCCCTCTGGGGGACGGCCCCACCCTGTTACTGAGCTACCGGCCATGAGATGGCTGGAAGCCATGCCGAATGCATTTATTAAACTAGAAATAGCTAACTGGCTATCTTCTTTAAAAAGACATTATTATATCGCCTGCCGGCGTGGCTCAGTGGTTGAGCATCGACCTGTGAACCAGGAGGTCAGGGTTCGATTCCCGGTCAGGGCACATGTCCAGGTTGCCAGATCGGTCCCCAGTGTGGGTCGTGCAGGAGACAACCAATCAGTGATTCCCTCTCATCAGTGATGTTTCTATCTCTCTCTTCCTCTCTGAAATAAATATATATTTATTATAGAAAATTCAGAAAACACAGGAAAGCATATGAAGTAGCGTAAGTTCTGCTGCTGCTATTGGCAGAGAACCACTGTCAGCATCTTAGCCAACTTCCTTCCAGGCCTTTTTCAGCACGTGGGTGGTTTAGAAAAATCAGCCTTGTGCTGTTTGTGCTGCCATGTAACCTGGTATTTTTATCCCATGATGCATCAGGAATTTCTTTAAAGACTTTTAGCGGTTGCATTATATACCCTCAAGGGATACTGATCATGTCTCTGCTGTGAACGGCAGGGAAAGCTCACCTGGGAGGGCCACTGGAAGTCACTTCTCAGATAAGGAAGCTGAAGCCCAGAGAGGTGGAGACGCCCCAGGCACCACCTGTGCAGCAGCAGACACCTCCAAGTGCAGCTCGGCCCCCCTTTTCCTCCACAATCAGTATCTCCCTGTCCATCCCAGGCTGAGCAACGGCTAGAATTGTGAAACGCTTCTTAGGCCAACACGTGATTTTGCCAGAGGATTTAATTATGTTTATTAAACTGAGTGATTTTTAAATGAGTTTACTTGATGACTTGGCACCATGGAGACACAATGTAGGACATTGTCAAGGCCTCAGCCCTCGGTCAGCCGTCTTTGGGTCATGATATTTCAAATATTTGGCCACTGACCGATGATGCAATAGCCACAGTCTGTGGTCAGAGGAAACGGTGCGTCTTCGGCACACAGACTCTGGAGACCCTGAGGACACTCTGGGCCCGCTGCTTACCCTTCCGCGGTTTCTTCGTCTGTAAGACAGTAACGCGAGTTCCTACTTCGTACAGTTGTGAGGAGTGGCGAGCTTTCGGGCATAGTAAGTGCTATCTGAGTGTCTGACACTATAAACAGTTGTAGTGACGGTGTCACTTCAGAAACCGCCCACTTGTGTGGTCATTAAGTCACTTGCGGAGGACAATACCATGCTCCCCGTCCCCTATGCTTGGCACAGAATGGACCCTCAGTAGATGTCTGTCAAGAATGGAAGGACCAATGAACAAAAGGCAGGCCCTGCCACGTTCTCTGCTGCAGGTTTCACCCGATGGTGAGATTTCAGAGGGAAACCAGTGGTGTCCCTAGAGTAATTGAGGGAGCCCCAATCCACAGTATGCCTTCCAGGGACCGGGAGCTCTACATATGTGCGGTCGATCCTCATTATTAGCAGATCCCATATTGTGAATTGGCCTTCTCACTAAAATTTACCTGTAACCCCAAATCACTACTCGGGGTCCCGTCACGTCATTCGACAGGAGTAGAGCGTCAGGACACGTGATGTGCCGTTCCCTGCCGCGGTGAGCGAGGCGAGCTCTGCCTCCTGCCTCGGCTCGCACCTGTGAACACGTGTCCTTTCGTGTCCACTTAGTGCCCATTGTTCTCCGGTTGGGCTCTTTGTGATGATTTCGCAGTTCAAAACGCTGCCCAGCCTGGCGCTGGTGCCGGCTGGTGTTCCTAAGAGCCCGGAGACCGTGATGTGCCTGGCGGAGAAGGCGGTGTGTCGGATGGGCTTCATTCAGGAAGGAGTTTGAGCTACTGGCCCCGAGTTCAATAAGATTATATAGTGACTGGTCGTCAGTGTTGTGGCCAGAGGCTCACAGGAACCTCCACGGAGAAGCTGGGCCCACTGCACACTCCGAACCATCTGTGTGCCCACGTCCCCCTTTGCTGGTGTTGAGGCCAAGTGACTTGCCCGTGTCTGGGAGCAGGGCCCAGTCTAGTCCAGCGCCCAGGTCCCTGATCCCACCTTGGCCAGGTGGGTCCCTTCCTATTCCCTCACTTTCTACATTGTCTCCGCCTTGAGCCTCATTGCCCCAGGCTAACAAGTTTAACAGGTTAGTGTCATCCAGGGAATTCATCTTCGCAAGAGCTAAAATGATGCCTCTTCCTATGAGAAGCCTGTCCCATCAGTGGATGTGTCCATGACTTATGTGGCCCCTGTGCCCACCTGGCTCCACCCACAGTGGGCACTAGGGCTGTTCATCTCATCTATCACCCACTCCATGGGTGGGCTGGCTGTTGGGTACAGGCCTGGGTGGCGCATGGAAGGGAGATCCAGAAGTTGCAAAACCAAAGCAGTGCTGGCCCCTGGGGTTAGAGTGGGGCAAGTTGGGTGGTTGGCGCAGAGACCTCATTTTCCGGGTTTTGAATGCTGATTTAGTGCAGTGTATGGCGTGCAGGTGAATGAGTTCCAGAATGAATGAGCAGAGGCACAGAGCACGGCCTCCGTGTGCACACACATGGAGCCCTGTGCAGCCCTGTGACGGCAGCAGGTTCTGGGCCATTGGCTTCTCCCAGTGCTTCCCCACTTTGCCACTGGAGGGCCCGAGGAGCCCCCTGATGGAGCCCGGGGGAGGCCGAGGGCGTCCCTGCACTCCCGTAACCACCCACCCCCTCATTTAGCCAGGACCAGGGGCTTGGCTCCTTGAGGGGTTGGTGCCAGATTGCTGGAGCCACTGGATTTCCTACGGCTGCTCTGGGGTTGAATCCGATATAAAATACATGTTCCTGCTCATTGCCGTTTATGTGTTAGTGATCATTAACAGCCATTATAATTTTTTCCCAGTGGCAATTACATTGATATTACTATATCTAAATCAAAGAGGACATCGCAGCAATTACTGCCACAAGTTGATTGGGAACCACCTAATTTTTAAGTGACATTATTTTTTTATCAGCATGATAATTTTTCTTCGCAATAAATAATATACCAGGAGAGCTGTGCCACCAAAAAGTGCCATTTTACACATTTTTTAATAAACAGAGAGTGTACCTACAGTTTTTCTTTCATAAAGGAATAATAAAGTTGAGATCTGAATCCTAGGGTTGGGAAATATTTTAAAGGACTTTGAACCTTATGCTGAATTAATATGCAGGGATGGGTAGGGAACAAGCTTTTCCCACTTTCAAATTTTTTCTACAGTGGAGAAGGCAGGGAGGGGAAGAGAAGCAAGGAAAGAAGGAAAGGGAGCCGGGAGGAAGGGGCGCTGTCCCTACCCAGCCTCCTTCCTTCCTGGGCAGAGCAGGTTCCACCGCCTGGGGCCATGGGCCGAGGGTTTGGGTCTGCTGGGGTGCGCCCCTACAGGAGTGGCAGGCATGCAGGCAGTCACCACAGCTCCCCCCAGACCACACCAAGCACCAGGTGAGACCCTGCCTGCTCCGTCTTCCACACCAGTTGGGCTGGTGCCCATAATCCCCCTTGTCTGCTTCCTGTGGGTGATTTCACTGTGCAGTCTGACAGCTTTCCCTGAGGGCTGGTGGTGTGGCGGTGGAGCCTGGAGTGTGTGTTGGGGGGGACGAGCCTTGTGGAGGACCAGTGTCCCTCTCCTCTGGGGTCTGGCTGAGGTGGACACTCCCTCGGATCCTGAGACCCCTCTCCCATCAAGGCCCTCTAGGGTCCTCATGCACTACCTGTGTCATCTTCGTCTACCTCCCCCCTGCACTGACTGGGATGGGTGAAGCCTTCTCCTTGGCCTTTGATTATCTCATTCTCCTTATCATAAATTCCTTCCCCATCATGATGTGTGCCACTTAAGTGCCCATCACCGCGGAAATGGCCGGAAACAGCATGCTCTTCATCTGAACTTCTCGGGCCCCAATTTCATCACTAACTGGAGATGAACTCTCTCCCTTAGTCACCTATCCTACACATATGTATTGAACACCTGGCTTGTGTGAGGTCTTGAAAGGACTTGGGACCTGCTGGTTAAACTGCAGAGCCTGAAGCCAGGCTGCATGGGACCCTGCCCGGCTATTTTTATCCCCAGCTCTGTGGCTTCAAGTCTGTTTCTGTGGTTTTCTGTGCCTGAGTTCCCCTGTCTGTAAAACAGGGTGATGGTAATAGTAGATCCTGCTCCACAGGTGGTTATCTGGATTACAGAATATCTTACCTTATAATAGACAAATATGCAAATTGACCGCACCTTCACTACGCCCAAGCCACGCCCACCAACCAAGCCACGCCCACCAACCACGCCCACCAGGAAACCGTTGCAGGGACGTTGGGGTGTGGCGGAGCCCAAGGCCAGGAAAGCCTTGGGTGGAGGCTTTCCTGGCCTTGGGCACCAGCGGGGAGCCTGCACGGATTGCAGGAAACCACTGGGGGTCGGCTCCTGCGATCCTTAGCAGGGATGTTGGGTGCGGCCGAGCCCAAGGCCACCACCCGGGGCCAAGCCCCGACCCTGAAAGAAGGCAGAAGGCGGTGGCCACAGCCAAGGCCTGGGTCCCCGGTGCCAGCAGAAAACTGGTGCAGGCAGCCAGGTGAATGAAGGTCTATTGCACGAATCTTCGTGCAAACGGGCTACTAGTATTATATAAGCAGTTAAATCAGTGCCCACCACACTATCAGTGAGATAAATTAGGTATTACTGAGTTTAAAAAAATAGTGCCTAAGCTCTCAGTCCAGAACCCCACTGATCTCACAGCCGGAACCCCACTGACCTCACAGCCGGAACCCCACTGATCTCACAGCCAGAACCCCACTGATCTCACAGCCGGAACCCCACTGATCTCACAGCCAGAACCCCACTGATCTCACAGCCGGAACCCCACTGATCTCACAGCCAGAAACCCACTGATCTCACAGCCGGAACCCCACTGATCTCACAGCCGGAACCCCACTGATCTCACAGCCAGAACCCCACTGATCTCACAGAACCCCACTGATCTCACAGAACCCCACTGATCTCACAGTCAGAACCCCACTGATCTCACAGCCAGAACCCCACTGATCTCACAGCCGGAACCCCACTGACCTCACAGCCGGAACCCCACTGATCTCACAGCCAGAACCCCACTGATCTCACAGCCAGAACCCCACTGATCTCACAGCCGGAACCCCACTGACCTCACAGCCGGAACCCCACTGATCTCACAGAACCCCACTGATCTCACAGCCAGAACCCCACTGATCTCACAGAACCCCACTGATCTCACAGAACCCCACTGATCTCACAGTCAGAACCCCACTGATCTCACAGAACCCCACTGATCTCACAGCCGGAACCCCACTGATCTCACAGCCAGAACCCCACTGATCTCACAGAACCCCACTGATCTCACAGAACCCCACTGATCTCACAGAACCCCACTGATCTCACAGCCAGAACCCCACTGATCTCACAGAACCCCACTGATCTCACAGCCAGAACCCCACTGATCTCACAGAACCCCACTGATCTCACAGAACCCCACTGATCTCACAGCCAGAACCCCACTGATCTCACAGCCAGAACCCCACTGATCTCACAGAACCCCACTGATCTCACAGAACCCCACTGATCTCACAGCCAGAACCCCACTGATCTCACAGCCAGAACCCCACTGATCTCACAGCCAGAACCCCACTGACCTCACAGCCGGAACCCCACTGATCTCACAGCCGGAACCCCACTGATCCCACAGCCAGAACCCCACTGATCCCACAGCTGGAACCCCACTGATCCCACAGTCTAGAACCCCAGTGATCTCACAGTCTAGAACCCCACTGAGCTCACAGTTAAGAACCCAACTGACCTCACAGTGAAGCCATGAGCCTCTTAGCTAGTGAGCCCGTGAAATGTGGCTCATTCATACTGAATAAAATAAAATAAAATATCTCAATAATTTTCATATTGATTATAAGCTGCAGCATAATAATTTGGATATATTGGGCTAAATAAAATATATTGGGATAATTAATTCCACCCTTTTCAATGTGGCTGTTAGAACATTCTGAGGCCCCCATTGATGCCTCTTCTCATGTCCATTGGACAGTGTCAGTCCAGAGCACACTGTTCTGAGGATGAAGTGAAATGAATGGATCAAGCACCTAGCACAAAGCCTGGCACCTAGTAGGTGCTTGTTAAGTGCCCTGTCTGGCTCTTTGTGCAGGTGCCCCCTCCCTGATGAAGTGCAGGTTCCTGCAGGCAGGACCCGGCTCCCAGCACTAAGACAGCACCTGACAGTAGAGACTCAAATGCTGAGCTGGGCGAATGGGACCTCTGTCTTGTATGTGGGTATCCTCTGGAGCTCCTTACCTCACATGTCACCTGGCTGGATGCCCCCCATTACTCAACCCAAGCGCACAGTGGAGCCCACGCTGGGGCCTCGGGGCCCAGCCAGGCCTCTGACCTTCCCACCATGAAGAGTGGGAGCTCTGGAGCACCGGTTGCTCTGAGGGGGGAGGTGGGGAAGAGAACAAACAATGCTGTTGGTTAACATAATATTTTCTCCTCCTTCATTGCATTCGGGTCTGCACGAAGGCCCTGGAAATGGAAATAAACATGTGTGTCCGATAATGAGATTGTTGGTGGAGAGTCATCTTGAAAGGACAAGAGCAATTAAGCTTGCTGACTTACACACGTTAGAATGACAGCATGCCAGCGCGGGCCCCGCTCAGCCATGTAATAGGGGCCGTCCTTGCTCTGCCGTGTGTGGGGAGTGGGCTGTCAGCCGCGGGAGCTGGCTCCTCCTGCTGTTGCTGCTGCTGCTGCTCGTGCACGGCTCCCACTCCACGTGGAGTCCTCACTCGAGGGAGTCTGCCTGTGCACCGAGCACTCTGGTCCATTTTAACTGAACACCCAAAGATGTCAGTTGAGAATGAGCAGGTGGCCCAGGCCTCCGGAAGTGTTGACAAATAATGCTACCGTCTTTGCAGCCTGGCAGCCTGGACAGGTTGCTGTGGACGAGAGTTGAGTGTTGACAGAGAGGGCGAGGGCCAGCAGGATGGAACGGAGGGAGGCTCCTGCCAGCAACAGCCCTGCACACAGCGCTTGGGTGGGAGGGCGCTGCCATCAATGACCCCGCCTCCAAAGGCTTGGACAAGGTGAATACACAGAGTACAGGGCCTCAGGTCTGCCACTCAAACACACACACACTCACATACAAACACACACACACACAGACACAAGGACACACAGACACACACTAACACTAACACACACAACTCTATTCTTCTTATGGTTGCCAAATGACCCATTCTTCATTTGCTCTAAGTGGGTTGTTTTTTGTGTTTTTTTTTTAGAAAACTGGGGGGTATTGAGCTGTTCTTTGGGCGACCCCTGCTGTGGCCTCGCCCAGCAGCGGCTGCTCCCTCCTCAGGGTCAGGTGCACTCAGGACCTTCCAGCACCCAGGAAATGGGAGGGCGAGGCTCTTGGGCTCTGTGCTGAGGTTCCTCATGCAGAAACCTAGCACTAGGCTGGCTCCGGCTCAGGGCAATATCCACACACACACCTTTGCCTGACATGCTCCTATGTGTGGAAACCCCGTGACATACTTGGACCCTGGCTTCAAGGATCCCAAGGGTATTCACGAGGACCCCCCTCACCCCAAAAGGGCATCCGCCTTCTCACAGTTGACCAGAACTGATTCCATTGGAGCGATGGGCAGTTTGCCTTCCCAGCATCCATCCTGCTCCTCCTGAACAGAACCATGAGTTTCTTGTGGTTTGGATTCTATTCTTGACACAGTTATAGGGCCCCTCGACCTGATCCAGCATAAGGAGAGGCCTTTTGTTGGAGAGCCGATGGGTGGGGTGTGGTCGGAGTGAAAGTACAGCCTGTTCCTGCAAGCAGCCATCTGATGAGCCGTCTGAGAAGAGGGTCCCAGAGAAGTGGAGCTGGATCCCTGATCAACCTGCGCCTGAAGCCTGCCCTACCTCTGAACTTGCCACGTACATGACTCTCCTTACCGTTTAGGCCAGTTTCAGTTGTACTTTTTGATACTCGGCACCCCAAAGCACCCTAACTTTTTAACGTAATATGCGTATGCACTACTCTATATACTTATTGTGGGCATAATAAAGATCCACAGTGGACCGGTCATAGACTAGTTGTGTTATAGTTAAAAAGAAAAGTTAGGTTCTTTTACTTCTGGGTGGGAAGGATCACAGGGGTAATGAATGTCAAGACTTGGCTGTCTGCTTCATGGTGTTGCCTCTCGTTTTTCTAATCTCCAGTCTCTTGAGGCCACAAGGGCCCTCACCAGCGGTTCTGGCTTCGTGGTGTGGGGAGCAGTCTCCACTCCTTTTGGGAACACCTCTGACCACACTGGCCCCAGTCTCCTCTGTGCCTCTCTCATTCCAAAGGCTAAGAGGGGAAGGGGCTGGCACGTGAGGACGTGGCTAGGACATTCCCACAGGTGCGTCTCTTGCTCTGGCCAGTGTGGTCATAGCTCCCCCACAGAGGATGACAGAAAAGAGACAAAGAAGGAATCTGGGCTCCCGTGAGTCACAAACCTCCCCAGAGTTGTGGTGCCCACCCTGGGAAAGGGGACTCGATCTCGGGTCCCTCTGACTTCCAGGAGCAGCACGCCAGCTCTGTGGCAGGAACCCAGAGGTGTCTGGTCCTTCCATGATCTGCCTGTAGTTCAAGGGCGTCTGGGGGTCACCTGAGCTGAGTCGCCCCAGGGTGCACCTATTACCCCTCGGGCACTTCCCTCCTGCCCCAGGAGGACTGTGTGGAAACAGTTTCCACCGTAGCGCCCCGGACAGCCCATGGACGGTCCTTTTAAAGAAGTTGACATCGTGATGATAAAAGGCAACTATGTGCTTGTTTTGGAAATTCATACAGAAGGAGCCTCCAGGCGGCTCAGGCATGCCTTGGAGTAAAACAGCATTTTGCAAGATGGGAGTCTTTCAAAGGCTCTGATCCAGGACCTGCTACTCAAAGTCCAGTCTGCGGACCAGCGGCCTGGGCATTGCCTGGGAAATGCAGGTTCCCAGGCCCCGCTGCGGACCTGCCGCGCCGGGCCCTGTGTTGCAGCAGGGGCCGCGTGGGAGCGTGGGAGCCATAACGTCGGAGAAGCACCGCCCAGTGAAAACAGCCTCGGTCTGACAACTGTCCATGGGCCCCGTCTCTGTGCGACCAGGGGCTCAGCAATCCAGGGAGCCGTTTCCTGTGCTTTATTTTAATACGCAGTCCCATCTCTAGAATGGAAATCAGCCGGCTTTTTCTATCTCATAGTGCAGAGGTGAAATTAGTGACGCTGTATGCTAACACATCAGCTTCATCAGTTCCAAGATGTTACATAAAGTATGTGTAAAAGTTGAAACGATAAATATTCTTCAATAATGACAATGATAGCACTTTTAATTCTACTGATCAGAGAATGAGCTGGGACAGGGGGCTCCTTCAGCTCTGTCTCATTCCAATTACCTGGATGTGCCCGATGTAAAGGATTCTCCAAAAGTTACTTTGAGTAAAAAACCCTCAAGGAGACAATTCAATTTCCAAATGTAAATTCGGACAACGTAGCGAGGGCCCGCTATCCCGTCCGGTCCCCGGTGAGAAATGAGGTTTTGTGCAGAACGAGATTGCCTTGTCACTGCTGCCGTTCCCGGGAAGGGTTTTTCAATGTTAAGGGGAGCTGTTTCTATTGGGAAAGGATTTGTTCGTGTGAAGTCGAAAGTTTACGCTTGTTATGCATGAGTTCAAGGAAGACAGAAGTGATGTAGAAAGACGTGAATGTTCAATGCCGTGTGGTTCTGAAGGGCTTGTTTCTGAGTCTTAATTATGACCTGTCATTTGTACAGAACATGAGATTCTGCCACACGTGAGCCTGAAATGCGGGACCCAGCATGCCTCTCCCCAGGCACACCCCCTCACCTTCCTGCACTCCCCACTGCCAAGCACGCATCCGTCCGCCGATCACAGCTCCGTGTCTGCGGGACTCAGCATTCCATTTCAGTGGAGCAAATTCAGATTCTAGCTAGTTTGCTGTTACAATATGATGGTCAAACGTTATCAGCTTTCTAGGGGTGATAATAGAAGCAGCTATAGCCACTCTAGAAAAAAACACATGAAAATAAAGCTTTTCTTGATATTCATTATTTGACATACCTTGGTAGACGAGGAGACCTTCTTTGTAGCATTAAAACTAAATTGTGGGCATTCAGACATTAATTCCACTGAGTTACTTCTCTCTCCCCCCACTCCCCAATGTTGTGTGATGTTTAGATGACAGAATTCAATGCTCTCGACCCTTGTGTTGGATAAAGGGGGTCCTGAGTGGAACACACTTTTGAGGTCAGAACTGTGATATTCTTCCTGGGATGGTCTATCATCCCATCCACAAAAATCTTTGTAACAAAGGCCAGTTGTTATTCTGTGACACTTTTACTCAGGCACATGCCGAGGGAGCTTGGCGGATTATAAAGGGGTCCCACAGAGGTTGCATTTGCGCTCCAGCTCCAATCCTGGGTCCAGTGAGCTCCGTGACCTTGGACAAGGCACCTGTTCTTCCTAGTCTCGGCTTCTTTCTCAACAAAATGGGTAGAACTAGATGGCCCTTAAATCCCAAATTTTACCTCTTAAAGGACAACTGCGTCTTCTCATTTAGGAAGGACAGAGCACCCCAGCTGTTCCCAGGTCTAGTTTTCTGCTGGCTGACCACCCAGGTGCGGGCAGAGGGCAAAGCAAGGGACTTTAATGGGACCCCCTTCATTCCCTAAGCATGCTCCTCGACTCCCACTGACCAAGGAAACTGGTCATCCAAGTCACCCTGAGGCAGCTGAGCTGTGTAGATGGAGGGGGTAACACATGACAGTAGCTGGCAATTTTATGGGACATTTTTCTGAGCTCTAAGCACAGTTCTGTTTTTTGTGTTGGATGCCACCACCAGTCAGCAGGGTGTGCTTTAATTATTATTTTAATTTCATGTTGGCAGAAAGACAATGTCAGATAGTGCCCTTCAAGGGAAAGGCTTCCTTTGGGGGGCCCTTGGAGTCTCTGCACTTTTGGCTCAGGGCTCCCACGCACACGAGGCACTTGCTGACTTCCCCAAACTATACCCCATGCAGTCCTCACCCTGCTGCTTGAGGGACTGAGGGGCTGCGCCTCCAGGACACTCTGAGCCAGCACGGCGGGGCAGCTTTGCTGTGGGCACATCCGGTGTCAACAGAAGATGCTAGGACGGTGTGGACTCCAGGCTACGGTTTGTCTGTCGCATCTCACCAGCCACTCAGCCCCAGTGAAGGACTGACTGATAGAGAATACGCAAGCACGCGTAACTGAACTATGCACCTTATCTGCCGTTCTTTGAATATCAATGAATTCTAAGGTCAAGGGTTATGTGAACTAAAACACGTCGGTCAAATATTCATTATGTATTTTGTTTAGCGCTTTAAAAATAATTTTGGCCAACATCCCAAACTTTGCTCATGATAACAGCAATACGTTTCTCATATCGAACCCTCCTCCTTTTATAAGTTGCAATAACATAATGGTAAAGGTGTTGAAAAACAATTCCAAGTTAAAAAATGCCCAACAGCACTGATAACCCAGAGTTTTGCATGTTGACTTCTGAAATATGATGCTAAATCTTTAATTCTGGGCCATAACTAAAAAATTAGTTACAGAAAATCTAATTTAAAAAACAAAAACCCTCAATGCTCTAAAAGCCCCCAAAATTAACTAACAATGTTTTCATAGATAAATTTTGTGTCTTTAAATAAGTGCCATAAATAACAAATGTTATTTAATAAAACAAGAGAGTGGAAAGTATAGGGAATAGTAATTACAAGTCCATCAAATCAGGCCATTTCGCATCTGGGTCACATTCATAAAACTTGTATTGGAACCCGGAGGAAATGATCCCCCACTGTTGATTGTGTTTGCTCTTTTTGTATCATATATTTTCTGGAAGTTGCACAGTGCTCATCTGTTTTTATATAAATCTCAAAGATGGTATTTATCCCATATGTCCTTGTGGTAAAGTGATCAAAAAAAATATTCTCAGTACTGACACTCCCTGCCCCATTCTGAAGGCCCCAAATGTAGTAAATTTGGACTAATTGGGAATTCTACAAAGGGGTTAAAACATTACCCACTACCAGTCAGGTGGCCGTTAGAAATGTTAACCAAATAAAAGCCAGAAACAGGAAGCTAAAAAGCAGGTCCCTACGGCAGGCATGTGTCTTAAATGACATCATCTGTCAAGTTTCCAGCATCTTGTGGCCGTGAACACAGAATGAAGGGCTGTGTTGTGTGAGGACATTACATCCTCATTAGCAGGAATGTTCCTTAAGTACATAACGCGGGATTTTCATTTTAATCACAAGCAGCTACTTGTCGCCGTACTTTCATTAGATAAATACTAAACGTAATTCCACTTACAGAACTCGGTCCTGCTCCTGAGAAATCCCATTCAGATGCAATCATAGAATAACAATTTATAGGACAGATCATGCAAAACTTGTGTTGTTTTGTAAACCAGCCCGATTTTTTTAAATGCTGAAATCAGTCAACAGCAGAAGTCATCGTCAAAGGGATCGGAATGACACTGTTCGTAGTGTTTGCATGCTAAACAAATGTGAAATCGAGGGAATGGTGAGGGATGAGAATCCCTCCTCTCTGTGCACTAACCAGAGGCAAATCCTCCATCTGCCCAGCCCCAGACCTCCAGGCTGACGTGCAAAGAGGCCACCCTGAGAACCGAGGAATAATTCATCCAGCGCGGTCGCCCAGCCCCAGCCCTGTCTCTAAAACAAAGACTGACAATTGCCCTGAATTATGGATGTACTTTTGTGATATGTAATACAGTTCAGAAGAAAGGTGTTGAGAGCTTCGCACCACTTCACCTCCCATTAGAGGCTAGTCTTGAATGATAATACCAGAAGATGAAACTGGTGCTGAACTATGACCCTCAATTTACAAATCATTTTTCAGAAGAATAAAAAAAAAAAAGTTTAAACATCTTTTTGGCATTATCTGAATGGGCGGAATCTTTCATGCTTGTTTCCTGAGATTAAATGCAAACAGCCTGTGCTGTGGTTCCTTAGTTTGGGGAGAGAGAAAACATGAGGGTTTCAGATTAGATTTTATTTCAAACCTGGGTGTTTGAAAAAAATACACTTTTTTTTTTTTTTTTTTTACATAGCTGAATTTAGTGTATTCCTTCAAAACACAATAAATTTCTATTCTGTAGCTTAAGGGGTCCATCAGTAAAAAGGTTGGTCTTTCATCTTTATTACCCTCCCATTAAAATGAAAGAAACCGGGACACACTTCAGTTTAGAAGAAGCAATTTAGTTGGCGATGTCCTTCCCCCCTCAAGTCTCCACGAAGGGAGCGGTGCATTTCTGCTTACATTTCACACGTCACACGTCTACCTGCATAAGGAGCAACCGAGCCAGCAGGCGCACACTACGTTCAATTTTAATGATATTCTCTGATGCGACGATCTGAGGGACACGATTTCCCGTGACCAGCCATTTCCGGTGGTTACGCTCAGGAAACCTGTCCCCTTCCCTTGTGTGTTTGTGTATCTGGAAGCCAGGCTGAGTCTCCCTCTGTTCTGCCACAGCCGCTAGGACTGAAAGGGACAGATTAATAACCCAGCCCCGCACTGGACCGGCTTCCCTTGTCCCCTGCACCGGTAACCCTCTGCTATAATGAGGACACAAAGAGCCTCGCATCAGGCCGCTACCCTCCCTCATAACTCACAGGCCCGCCGTGGCAATAGCCTCCAGTGCCATTTGTCTTTAGTGCAGTTGTGACACTTCGGCATGATCCATAATTTGGCAGCTATTTACCGTGACATTTCCCTTCAGTGCAGCCATAACATTCAGTGAAGCCGTGATTTGGTCCCATTTACCATATAAATTGTATTGTTGTGCATGCATGCTAGCAGCGACATTAGGTACCTGAAAATGAGTAAATCTTGTAAAACAGATACGAACAGCTATGGGGCAGTAGCATTCCCTTGCTCCTCAGACGGAAGGCAAGAAAAATTAAATATGGTCACCAAGGTTTTTGGACCTTTAATTGTCTTCCTATTTATTTAGCACGTGAGAGATGCGGAAACCCCGGGCTGTGAAACCATCCGGCGGGCTCTGCCTTCGATCGGAGAGGCACCGTGGGATTTCCTAGTTCACAGGGAAGGCTGCAGCCGCCTTTGGTGAGCTGAAGGTTAGCAGGCGGGCCGATCAGCTCCAGGCAGGATTCGGAAGAGAAGGCACTCGACCGGTTACGTTCATGTGTGGTATCAGGTGCCCGGGACAAGAGGCATCTCACTCCACCAGAACCTGGGAGAAGTCAAACGGAAACCTAGGATCAGGGGCTGCTATTGTTCCCATGACCAGAGATGAAACACACCTTCCATGCCAGACAGCCTGACACAGAGCCCGTGTGTTATTACTGGAGATCTTGGTCCTGACTGTGCGCGGCGCAGTCTGCTCTGTTTTGCCCCGGTGTCCGCAAGGACCCTCCCGCGGTGTGCCCAGAGTGGCCTGCCCTTGGGTGGCCCATGTTCTGTTAGGTGGACCTCATTGTGGATGGGACACACACCTTTCCTGGGCATGTATTAAGTTCTTAAAGCCCCCGAATCTGTCGTCCCCTCTCCCGACGTTGCTTTTTGTCTGTGTAAGTTTTCAGCACTGATTTGCTTCTTAAGGGAGGAGTGAAATTTTCCATTCCACATGTGCCTCACAGGCACAAAAGCCTCCAATACAACTGACTTCTTTTAGATAGGTCTGTATTCACTTAATCATTTTTGCTAATAATCTAACAAAAATCAAAGTTGTGGAAGAATCCCTCCAAATTTCTGTTTGGATAGTTGGCTAGTGATTTATAGGCTACAAAGGGCCATTTCCTCCGAATGTGCACTCGGAAATAGGGCTGATTTTTGCGGTATCTCTCATTTATTAACTACTCATTAGCCCAAGACCAAACTCTCCCAAAGCAAAGAATTTGTGAACTATTTTTAAGACCAATTTTAAAATCTCATCAAGCTGAAGACATACTGATTTGATCAGCTCTCCCATCAGGAATTAATTTAGTTCCCAGGAACAATAAAATCTGGAATGAGACTGTCCATGACCAAAGGGTTGAATGTAAAGGTTTTACCTCTGAGCCAGGGAGGTAAGTTTTATTAGCACTTTTTTTTTCAAGAGAGGGGTGAAAAAAAAAAAGGGGGAAGAAAAAGAGAAACCTGTTGTAACACCTTACTTTCGTTTTAAGAAATATTATCTCCATTAATGACTGAAAATAAATTGATTTGAGTAATTCTGAAGCATCAAGTACCCACTTTCTTTCTCTTCTGATTTATGCCATTGTTTGGTTTTACAGCTTGCTGTTGACAGGGTGAGGTAATTCAACTACAATCTTCCCCGTGTTTTTCCCCATGTACATGTAATCGACAGCCCGGAACACGGACTCCAGGCCAGTAAACCTGCCCTCTGTGGACAGGTCGCCCAGGTCCACCTGGCACACGAGGTCTCCACTGGTACACATCTTGACCAAGTGGTCCATGGATGCTCTGTACTCAGAAAGGTAATGGTTTAGAAAGAAGCCCTGGATGCTGGCCGATTTCTTCAGCAGTTTGGCGGGTAACGTTCCTGCCTTCACAGGTGAAAGGCCAGTAGGGGTTTGGTAGCCAGAGATAAACCCAATTACTATCAGGCGCCCTTTGGTGGCCAAGGCATCTATTGCCAAGTCAAACATGGCACCCCCCACGGATTCATAGACCACATCCACGCCTCCGGGGTACTCTCGCTTCAGGACGGTCCCCACGTGCTCAGTGTTATAGTTGATGGGACGATCGCAGCCAACAGACTTCAGGAAAGCAGACTTCTCATCAGAAGAGCAGGTTCCAATGACGTGGCACCCGGCCTTCTTTGCAAGCTGCACGGCAAACTGGCCTGTCCCCCCAGCCGCTGCCGTCACCAGCACTTTCTTCCCTTCCTTCAGCCCGCCGAGCTCTTTCAGGCAGATGTGTGCGGTAGTACCACTTACCAGCAGGGTGAGGTATTCGGGTGTGGCAGAGGGCACTGGGATGGCAATGCTGGCTGGCACCACTGTGTACTCAGCAAAAGAGCCCGGTGACATGTAAGCCACAGTTTGGCCGACTGTGTACCTGGCACTGGCGGAGAGGCCCAAGGCTACCACCTCGCCCACACCTTCGAAACCCGCATCAAAGGGGGTCTTGACTGAAGGGTCATATCGTCCTGCTGAGTAGTTGATATCAGATGCATTAACACCGACAAATCTAGAAGAAAACAATCACAAAAATATATTAAGGTGCTTTGTTCTCAAGGCCTCTATAGTCCACTTCAAAAAACCCCTCTAATTCGGTGACTGTGGGGGGCTGGCTAAGCCATACATTCTGACAGAATATGAAAAAACCAGTCCTGATATTCAGTGGAGGAAAAGAAATTAAATGAGTATTTAGTTCAACAGTGATTTGCAACCAGAGTTTTGCTGTCATCAGTTTAGAAATAATTTCAATCACTTTAAAACATCAAGTTATTTATTTCATATGTCATTTATTTCCCTCCTCTTTCTTTCAAAAGGAGAAATAAATCAAAAACAAAAACAAACAAAAAAAAAACCACCCCGAATATGTCAGGAAGCCTTCTTATCCACACACTGCACTGGAGCTGAGTTGGAAATTAATTGGCCTCTTAACAAAGATGTTAAAAACAACAGTGGGATAAAATATATTCAACCAAGTACACTAGTATTGATTTTGGCCACAATTTAACACTTCAGATAATAATAGTAATGACAATGATATTATTAAAGATTGATGGAATGTGCAAGGTCATTACTGCAGGGGTTGTTTCAAAACATTGTTAGAGTGGCTGCAGCAAATTTTCTTTCTGATGTAACGATGTCCAGTGTGAAAATATGCACTTTGATTAATTGAACAAAAATTGTCTCATAAGGGGAGAGAGATTTTATGGAACATTCAACATTTTACAGTCCTTTTCAGATGAAAAGGAAAGCATATCGTCACTCTATTTTCCCTCAACAAGAAGCAGAGACATAAGTTGATTAATACCAGATGATTAGTTTCACTTTGGTATCCAGAGTCAATTTAATTGCGAGGCCAGTACTTTTACCAGCTTTTTTTCATCTTAGTATACCTCATAACAGAAATATCCTGATACGTAAGGGGGAAAAAAAAAACACAAGTCGTCAACTAAGAATGTCAGGAGGTGACTTAGACACATAATGGAGGACCCTAAAAATGTCATTTCCACCTGTAATGAAGTGAAAGGATGGTGTTACCTGGTGGCAGGAGCAAAGCTGGTAAGTAGGTCATTTTAAAATAATTCACTTTTAATTTAACTTAATAAACCAAAACTGCTCTGTAGCAGGACCCGCTTCCATAGGTCTATCGGTGATACTTTGCCCTTAAACATGCTCCCTGATGCTTCTGCCTTGTGTGTCTACAACACTGAAAGCTCTCTGCGTATTGTAGAAAGAAGGAAGCAGGAAACCATTTCTTTCTAGCTCATCAGGCAGCTTTCAGAAGTGAGCATACCACACAGCCTCCCTGAATTCTAAGAGCCATAGCATTCCATACCCATAAAGGATATGCAGTAATGAGAAATGGGGAAATGGTTTTTGCAGGTTTCCCATTTGGCATTATTTGGCATTTAATGCCAAGATGCTTGCATTCTATTTGGGGAGGAGGGGGGAGGCTGCTCGCTCTCTCCTTGAAATTTACTCAGTTCTCAAGGCCCCGTCTTTGTAAAAAGGGCCAGCTTCCCCAGAGCAGAGCCAGCTGCCTGTCTTCCTAGAAGCAGCCCGGGCCCAGCCCAGCTGCAGCGCCTCTCGGAGCCGGAGCCCCAGCCTCTGCTGAAGGCAAACCCCCTCCCGGAAGGCTTCCCGCGGTGAAAGTGAAGTGAGGTTTGCTTGAGAAGTGGGGAGTCCACAATTAACCCTTCCCAGCCCCCTCCAGTCTGGTCCCTCTGGCGTTTCTACACTCCCCACTGGAGAGGCGCCTTTCTTGTGTGGGGAGACCCCGCCTAGGACTCGGAGGGACTCCACGGTGCTGGCCAGCCCCTCGCGTCCCTCCCCACACCCCACTTAGGACCCGTGAGCAGAAAAGCGGTGCTGGAGGAGGACTCAGCCCCAGCTCGCCTCCTCCCCAGGCTGTGGTTTACCGCTTCCAAGAGGAGAGGTGGGAAACCCAACAGCGCACATATCAGGAGAAATGCAGAGCGAGAGGACACGCACGCCACAGGGGACAGAGGGCCAAGTGTGTGCGTGGTGGTGGCGGTGGGGGGAGGGGGCAGTGGGGCGCCGCTGGGAGCTGAGGTGGCTGCATTCGCTCAGCAGAAGCTTGAGTTTTCCATGGGGGCTTTGCCTAAAACATCAAGTCAGATGTTGCGGTTGAGCCCGGCGCGCCCCAGAGCAGGGACAGGACACCCGCAGGCGCACCGCACGCCCCGTCCAGGTGGCCTCCGCTCTCCGTCTCCCTGGAGGCCCCCTGGTGCGCCCGGGGCTGCCTGCTGGGTGCCAGCAGTCAGTGCTTCCCGACAGCCTCCCTTGGACTTGAGGGCCGCTTCTGACTGCCCGACCCTCTGGTCCCGCGTGGCTCCTCCACCGCCAGCAACTAAGGATCAATGTCTCCCGCGCCAGGATCGGGCTGGGGCAGCGCTGCCAGCACTGGGGTGAGGGGCCGTGGCCCAGGTCCGCACCCGGGACCTCGGCCTCCGGGGCTAGGCAGGGGTCCTGCGGGTGCGCCCACCATGGAGCTCCAGCCCAGGGCAGGACAAGTTCTGGGGTAGCCCTGAGCACCCTGCGTGGCTAGGCGCAAAGCCCGTGGACAGAGACACGCTAGAGGCTGGACCGTGACCTTGGCTTCCTAGACACCCCCATATTTCGTGACCCCTCCTCCCAACCGCCCTGCCTTCTTCTAAATCGCCTGCATAGTGGTGAAGGAATCTCGGGCTGGTGGCGAATCTAGATTCCCCAAACCTCACCCTCTCCAGTGTCTCCCGGCCTCTGGCGTGGCCCCCGCCTTTCCCCAGACCCCTGTTTTGACGCTGCGAGGCCCCCCAGGGTGGTGGGGACCCGCCAGGGCCCCGATGCGCCTAGGTCCTTACCTGGGCTTTGGGAAGAGCTGCCTGGGGGGTCCGGAGCCCTTGAGCTCCACTTCACCAGAAACAAGTTCAAGAGCAGCGGCGCCGTGGAACAGGGGGGCCCGGGTCCGAGCAGGGGACATGAAGGGGGAGCGAGAGGGGAAAGACCACTGGGAAGGATGCGCGTGCTGGGAGGTTCCCCTTGTGCCCCTTTAATTTAAAATATGTGCTTTTAATGAGGGTTCCAGCGATCCGACGGCAGGATCCACTCAAAAGAATAATGCCGAGAAACCTCAGGACGAGGCGGGCTCTCCCCCAATATAGTCGCCCGTTTATTTATATTAAAAAGTGCTGAGCCCCTTCATGTTTATTGTGAAACAGGGCAGTCCTGCAGGGCGGAGGGGGACGCTTTCTCTGAACAAAACCCAAGGCGAAGATTCTAGTCCGAAGCACATGCCTTCAATACTGGGAGGCAAAGTCGTCCAAACCAGATACTTATTTTAAAAATAAATAAATAAAAAGAAAGAAAGAAAGAAGAAAAACAATTTGGCCTGGAGAATCCGAAGAAATACTACTGTTCCCCTCCCGTGAGCAACAAACCCTTTATCAAAAAACGCCTTCCCCACCCCCTCCCCCTTCTCTTTTCCCTCCCCGCAAACTCTTAGACCCATTATCTTACACAGGAGCAGAAAATCGTTAGAAATATTTAGAAACGAAATAATGTGTCATTATGGTACTAAAAATGCTAAAAATAGCGCTCAAACTGACTTCACCGGAGGGTGTCTTACTCGCTTTCTTTTTCTTTTCTGAGATCGGGTAATGGAGAGGACACTGAAGTTGTCCTGGGATGTATGAAAGAGGAAGGTGAGAACTATAGAAAGGAACATCAATTGTAGGTCTATGGGGAGTTTATGTACCCTTCTCACACCATTCCTAAATGGTGAACTTGATTATTCTAATGGTTGTGGAGCTTAAAAGCACTTCCCTCTCTGCGAAGAAAAAAATCTGTATTTTCTGTTGAAATGTTATGAGATGTGTAAATGGTTCAAGTGAAAGAAAAAGTCAGACCTCCACACACCTTTCCAAATAAGTAAATTTGGGATTAATCTATTCATTCCAGAGCAATTTTATCATGATAAAAAGGAGAAGCATATGCATAAAATTTTCATGTAATTAACAGTGTTCTGGGGAGATTTGGCCTAGAATTAGGATGAACTAACCTTCAGTGAATTATTAAGCCTCTATTCTTTAAAAGAGAGAGAGGGAGAGAGTCCGTAAAACGCCACCTCCGCTGACCTTGTGTGCAAGAATAAAGGATCTTCCCACAATTGGGGGATAGGAGCAGGTTTGCCAGCAGAGTAGGGAAGAGGGGCGGCAGAGGTTCCGCCCCCTCCCAACACGCAGAAAACTGGCTCCATTTTCTTTCTGTTGTGGGCTTCAAGGTAGGAGTTAGAGGTCAAGTTGTATGTATCAATATACTATTTATATTAAAGAGATTCTTGGCATAGGTGGAGGGGAAAAGGTATGGATCTTAAAAGCAACCCAAACTGATGAGCTCCAAAGGTGAGAGCCGGTGGTCCAGAGCACTGACCTGGAGTCCAAGACTCAAGCTAGTGATGCAGCGCCCGGGGTGCCCAGACACCCAGTGGGGAAGGGGACTGTGAGTGTGAAGGGAGAGGAGTCTCAGGAGGGGGGCATCCTAGGAGTTGATGTACCCTCTTGGGGGAGAGGCCAGGAAAGCACCAAGGCCGGGTTGGAGCAACCTCCACCCAAGGCGCTGGAGGGTGGTCCCAACCTCGCTGCGGCCAGTAGTGCTCTAACCACTCCCCTCCCCCCCACCACTGCCAGGCTCAGTGGCCTCCTCCCCATCCCATACCCCCTTTCTAAAAGGCGTTTTACTCAAGCAGCTGTGTGTGTTTACATCACTGATCAATCAATAGTGTACTTCATCAGAAAAAGGAAACAAAAGCCTATGGGAAACTTTTTGCCTGTTCCAGTCTGTTTGGAGCTTTTCAGCCTGGGGCTCATCTCAGCTTCTAGCAAGTTACTCGTGTGTTTTGTATTTCTGAACACACACAAGCCCTCCTTTTAATCCTGGCAGGACGCATGTCCTGAACAGCCCTAGCACTGCATCCCATAATGAAGAAATCCTCGGAAGCTGTTTCCACCGTAGCAAACTTTTTCAAGGACACACACATCCCACCTCTGCTCAGTCCCATCCTTGGTTCACTAAATGTTTACATTCCCAACACGTTTCCAAAAGTTTTATATTGAGACCAGAATTCTCCAGCCTTACAATATTATTTGGAAGGCTGATATGAATCTCCAAAATGGACTCATTAAACGTTGCATCAAGCTACTCCTGGCAGGGGGCTGAGAGTACTTCCTAGCACACAATTTTCAACACAGTTACTATCTGAACTTTCTCCTCCCTTCGGAGTATTATTCAACCTGATAACATGCAATACTGTAACCCCTCGGACTGCCCGAGCAGGCGGAGGAGTCCTGCTCTTGCGAAGGGGATGGAGGAACCAGGCACGCCCCGCCTGCAAGTCCGCGGGGAGTGGACCCACCCAGAGACCCGAGGGCCTGGCTCCACGGAGTGAGATCCCGTTCCTTCCTGTTGCCTCACCAGTTACCAAAGATTAGTGAGGCGGAAACACATGAAGGTGAGGAGTGTAGGGGAGGAAAAGACAGAGGTCAGGCAAGAACCCCAGTGTGTCCCCGAAGGTCTGCAGAACGTGCGGGCAAATGCAGCCATGCCCCCCGCCCCAGACGCCCAGCACGCGCGCCACACGCCTGTCGTTCCACTCCGGGGCACGGACAACAGTCACACATCACTGACAACACGCAGACGACACCAGCGAGGTGCACACCAACACACTCAAAGACAGGCTCTGCCATGGCGAGGCTACTGCCAACCTGGAGCGGACAGGAAAACCAGCCTGGTCCCCGGCCTCCTTTCTTCAAAGCACGTTGTTACCTAAAGGTCGCAGCTTGGGTCCAGGCTGTCCCTGCTCCACCCTAAAGAGTACGTGAACGCAGGAGCCCCGGGTGCGCGCGGGTGGGCCAGGCGGGAAGCCTCGGCTTCTGGGTCCCCTCGGTTTTATTTCGGGAGCGGGAGGGGGAGGAGGGAGCACTGGGGGAGGGGAGGGGAATCCCAAATTAAAATAACCCCCAGTTATGAGGACGTTCGGTGGCATCGGATATTCACAACAGCAACAGTCACATTGCATTCGCCTTCGCCAGATGGCGGCGGGTTCAACTTCCCAGAATCTCGCCAAGTCAGGCTGTGCACCCGAGCGCGCTGGGGTGTGGGGACGCAGGCGAACCGGACGGCCCGGGAGAGGCGGGGCCGGGGCGAGGGCGCGCGCCGGGCTCACCGGTTTCGAACGAGGAGGTCTCCGTCCCCGGGGAGTGGCACCGGGCAGTCCCGGCGCAGGGTGACGGCCTCGCGGAAGTTGGGGCTCAGCCGAGTCACCACCAGCTTCTGCATGGCGCAGGGGATGGCGGAGCCCTGGAAGTCCAGGAAGTGGCGGGAATACGACATGTCCACGATAGTTCGGGCCGTGGCGAGCGCCAGCCGCAGCATAGTCCGCGCCACCGCCTGCTTTCCGAGCCGCTGCAGGCCAAGGTCGCGACCAGCCCGGGCAGCTGAGTTCGGCTCGGCGCGGGCGGAGCCGGTGGGTCCGCCCCTCCTCCGGCCCTCGCCCTCCCCTCGGCTCCCCCCCTTCCCCCTCCGGCGCGCAGCTCCCGGAGTCCTCGCAGCCCCCGGAGCTCCCGGACGCGCCACCCCCGGGGTCCTGGCCGGAGGATCGCAGCCGCCCCGGTAGCTGCTCCTTTAATCTTTTTGTTTTGGTTTGAATCTGATCGGCGCAGACTGGCCAGGGAGCCTCTCCGCCCTCCCCCTTCCTCCGGCGCCGGGGAGGCACCGGATATCCCCACCCTCTCCGCGCTCTAAAAGCCGGATTTGACTACTCTAAAGGGTGAGGGGGGCGCTGAGGGGTCCCGTGTGCCCCACGTTCGCCGCGGCCCGGAGCCGGCGGCAGCTCCGGGCATTCTCGGAGGCGCGCCGGCCGGTGGCCGGCACAGGCGCCTCCCCTTCCCGTGCGAAGCGTTCACTTCCTTGCAAGGTGGTACGAATCAACCCCGAGCGCGGCCGGGGCGGCGGGGCACGGCCGGGTCCCTGAGCCGCGTGGGGATCCCTTGCTGTTGGCGAGCGCATTCAAGCACCGAAGAGGGGGCGCTCAGTGCCCCCTCTGAGCCCCAGGCTCCTGGTCCGCTGTCCCCCAAACGCCTTGCTCGCATCTCTGCCCCTCAGTTTGCCCCATATAAGTTGTATGAACTAAGCCATTTCACTTATTTTGGCCCAGATTTCGTGTTTTTCCGTGACTTTTTTAAAGTAGCCTCTCTACAAGACAGATACAGGTTACCCACTGGGAGAGAACACACATTGGAAACCAGAGGGCCAAATTCCCAGAGCACAGAAACATTTTAAACTTCTAGGTGGGAATGCTGAAGGACTTAATTGAATTGGAGACGTTGCAATGATGTATGAAGACCTCATTTTATAACCCAGCTAGAGAGAGCTGCAGTTGCAGTGTGTCAATTTTCTCCCTAATTGTCTGTATTGACCAAATAATCAATTCACTTTTCATAGAGGGACCAAATTAAATATTTTCCACATTTTCGTGTGATGAGCTAAGTCCATCTTGCATTTTTTGTTAAAGGAATACGTTTCAATTTAAAAAACCTCTTGCTTTCCACTTAACCCATGAATTACTAAAACATAAAAGCCACCCATCCCCAATCAAATTTAACTCCCAAACTAAGACTGCAAAGGTGACACAGGTATTTTTATCTTAAATGTAGGACATTCTTCATCCAAGGGTAGTTTATGTCTATGTGGGTACGTGGTATGAATGTACAAGGGGGGGGAGGGGTATTAACAGGTTTAAAAATCTGCCAGTGTCTACTTAACTTGGCTTTAGAACACATGGTTTTACCCAGTATCAGCCAGTGGATTACAATAACAAACCCCTCAATGTCTTTCTCCAAACTACAATCTTTTATGTTGTGCTGTATTAAGATTTCTTTTTTGTGTCATATTGTTTAGCTCCAGAAAAAAAACACAAAGCAATTAAAAAGATTGACAGGTATGGTTTGTGAGAGACCTATTTGTAATTGTCAGGGTGACGTTGGCGAGAGGAGGAGGAGTAAAAACTGAAGCAGGAAAAGCAGCTCGATGTGTCTGTCTATCAGTTGAGACTGTCTGAAAGCTCTGCGATCGGAATGTGTGTTATATTTCACTGAAAAGAGGAGAGAGCGAGAGTGCATCTCCCTCTCTCCCAGGAGTTTGGGGGGGGGGAACAGTCCACGCTCATCTCGCCCACCCAGTGAATGTCGGCTCTGCGCCCCTTTGCACACACTCTCTGGGTTGTTGTTGTTGTTGCCTTTTTTTTTTTTTTGAGTGGGGGGCTTTTGTGTATTTTTCATTTTTTTTTTTCTGTTGGAAGATCAAGACCGGCCAAAAATCCATGATCAAAATGTGTTTGTATTAGATTTCGCATTGGAAGAAGCGGCGATCCTGGCGGCAAAGCCCAGTGGCACCAAGTGGCGCTCCGGCCGGGTGACACTGTTTGATCTGTGACTGTTTGGAAGGTGGAGCAGCGCCTGACATCTCCCCCCGGCGCGTGTGTGTAAGGGGGCTTCACTCTGTCTTGTTTGCTTTCTTCCTCTTAGACTAAGTGCAGGAGGAAAAGGACAGCCTGGATCGGCCTCGCTGGCGCTCAATGAGAAAACTGCGACCCGCGCATTGAAAACACTCGCCGCGACCCCCGAACCGCGAGGAGAGGGGGGAGAGAAAGTTGCGCTCGGAGACTCTCGGCTCGCGGAGGAAGGCGCGGGGCAGCGCCCGCAGCGGCGCCGGAGGAGCGCCCGCCAGCAGCAGCGCGGCGGCGGGAGGCGGCGGCATGGAGCGCGGGCCGCGGGCCGGCCCTCCCAGCGCCCACCGCTGCGCCCGCGGCCCGCGCCGGGGATGACTCCGGGCTCGGCGCCCAGGCCCCGCGCGCTCCGCCCGCAGCCCGGCGGCCGGGACGCGGCCCGCGCGGCCGCCGCCGCCTCCTCCTGAGCGGCCCCGGGCGCGGCGGTCCATGCGAGCGGCTCCCCGCGGTCCGCGGCGCGTCCGGAGCCCGGAGCCCGCGGGGACGAGGCCAAAGTTGGGCGCGCCGCGGAGTTGCGCCCGGGGCCCCGCGTCCCCGCGCCCCGCGAACTCCGGCGGCGGCTGAGACGAAGGCTACGGCGGCCCGAGCAGCATGCCGAGGAGGAAGCAGCAGGCCCCCCGGCGCTCGGCAGGTAATGCGCGCGGCCGCGCCGTGGGGAGCGGGCCAGGGAGCGGGCGCTGGGGGCGCGGGCGGGCGGGGGCCGCGGGCGACACTCCCCCCGGAGGCCGCGGCATCCCAAAGCTGGGAGGAGGCCGGGCCCCCGCCCGGGCCCGCGCGCGGAGCGGAAACTTAGAGGCGCTGCGAGAAGCCGGGACGGGCCGGGGAGGCCAGGGAGGCCGTGGCCGTGGGTCGGCCGGTGCCTCGCGCTACCGCGGGAGGGGCGGCGGTGGGAAAAGAAGTTGCTGCTGGGCGGCCGGAGTGCGTTGGAAAAGTCCTCCAAGGGCCGGGAGGCTGAACCTGACACTTGAAAATAAGGTCACCAGCCTGGGACGCAAGGAATGTGGTCGGAGGATTTCTCTGGAAAATAGCAGCCTTTAATGTCCTGTGGAAGAGGCTTCGC
>NC_137082.1:51932363-51974863 GCF_951640355.1 Cnephaeus nilssonii
GTCAGGAGTGAGGGGCCTCACACTCATCTCACAGCAAGCTGCACCAAGGAGAGTTTTGCTTCGTTTTAAAATCCAGTTTGTTAATATTTTTTACCAGAGAAGTCTTGCGGAAGCATGAAAATCGACGCTTGCAGGCAGGGTCCTTCTGCATTTAAAACGCTGCCCTATGTGTGGATGAAGCGATAGTTGGCAGTGACTTAAAAAAGATTAGGTTGTGTGTGTGTGTGTGTGTGTGTGTGTGTGTGTGACTGTTTTCTTAGGAGTCATAGAAAATAGTGAATTTTGTCTAGACAAGCAGCTGAACCAACCCTCCTTTACATTTTATCTTCACTGGAGAAATACGTTGTTCATTTTATGTACTTGGAGAAGCCCAGCAAAGCTGCTTACTGAGGTCTGGACTAAGCAGACCTCCAGCTACCCTTTCTGACGGTTACTGTCAGGCAGGCACACAGGGTCATTTCTGTCGGGGTTTCTGAGCCCAGTTAGGGTTTGGTACGCCCTCCGTTCAATCACCTGCTTGGATTTTCTGGTTTGGGACTATCTGGATTGGATTTCTGTTTTAATTAGCGTGAAATTGTTTATAGATTCCATTGTTTCACAGTTAAAATCAAGCTCAGACATTAAGGTCGAATCTCAAACTTTGATGTTCTTTTTACTTCATATTTCTGAGGAAGAGGCCTGTTCGCTAGACGGCTTGCTCAACCTTTTCGTGTTTTCCAGGTTCTCGTTTCTGGGTTTGCTTTTGTTGCTCAGCCACCACACTGCTCCAGCAGTAAGCAGTTTTTTGTTGGTTTTTTTTTTTTTTAGATGATAGACATTTTTTTCTTTCTGTGTCCATTGTATCTTTCTGAAATTCTTTGCCAACACAAACAAGAACCTCTCTTTTTGTTTAAAGGGGGTGGGGGGAGTCCAGAATCAATTACATGATTTTAGATTCTACCATTTCTATTTTCTCGGCAAAATGTAATACAGGATTTCCTTATTCTCGTGGCTGTGGCGCATCCTGCAGGAAACCAGCCAAGTACAGCCCCTCCCAGCTCCCAGGGACGGCCTTCCCGGGGCCTGCGTCCTGTTCCCCAGCAGGGCCAGCCTGAGCCACCTCCGTATTATGGAACCCCAGGTGCAGGTTCGAAATATGGGCATTTCTGCCTCAACTTGCCAGATGCATTGTAGAAGGTGTGTTCCCCGGCTCCTTTCTGGGGAAAATTAGCATATGGTAAATATAGGTCAAGCACTTACAAGCTTGTAAATTCCACTCTCAAGCTTGCTGGAAGGTGTGTGTATATAGGAGGGATGTGAGCTTGGATGGAATGGAGGTTTAGAAAATTTGGTTGTAAAAAATATCCTTGGTTTTGAGATAGAAGTAAAGTGCATCTTCAGCAGGATCATCTGACGAAATAAATTAAATCCGCGGTGAAGGTCAGTATACACTCTGACTTGGGAATGTGAACTTTTCAGAAACCTGTATTTATTACATTTTACTATTTTTAAAAGCCAGCTGCAAGATTCATAGCAAGAAATGGTCCGACATACCAATGAACGGTGGACCGAAGTGAAGGCTCTTTTCAAAATGGTTAATGCGCCTTATTGGCGAGTCAGCCCGTGCTGGTGTCATTGTTAGAGCACAGCTTTAAAATATATGGATTTAAAACGCAAGTATCGTGACGAATATTTATTTCAAGTGCAGAATGTGTCACAGCAGCGGAGCATCCTATTATTAATGAAGTAAACTGTGTAATACTCTCTAAGAGCCTGTCCTGCTTCAGTTCTCAGCTACGTGAAAGTAACAGTAAAACATGTCTGTGTTTTCCTGCAAAGCTTTATTGTTACCTGGGAAGGCACTGTATCCAGAAAAGCCAAATATGGACCAATGATGTGGCCATAAACAATACCCTAGCATCACTGTGCTGTGCAGAAATCTCTTTAAACTGCCCCCAAACTTTGAGACTTATCTATCATCTATCTATCTACATCTTTATTTTTTTTTTAATTTAAAAATTTTAGGAAATTTTAAGGACACTGTTAGAGATCCAGAAAGTATTTCGAAATAAAATTCTAATAAATATTTTGAGTCGGCCAGGAAGTAACTCCGATTGTTAGTGCTCGGTGAATTGTATATGAAACACTAATAACATTGGGGGTTTCAAGAGGAAGAAGCGTGCACAGCGCTGGGGGATAGTGGTAGCTGGTGGCATTGTGTTTTGTACAGTAGAAAAGTTTTATCCCTTTATTCAGCACACATTGCACTTGCATTCTTTGTCAATTTGAAATGAGTGATACTGTATTTTAGGGAAAGGAAACAAAAGGAGTGTGGTCCCTACGTGACTGGGGGAAGGCGTGGAGTGGAGGTGACTGGGGGAAGGCATGGAGGTGACTGTTCAGCATTCCTCCCCCCCCTTTCTGTGAACTGGAGAGATCCGTGTCTCTCAGGGAAGCCCACTCAGGACGGCTGTGATCACAAAAGGGCCTTGTCCTCTTCTCCCTTCTGCTCCTCCCCTTTCCATGAGGGGCTCAGGGAGGCTGGAGTGATGGGCAGAGGGGTGGTCCAGACCCTCCCACAGTTCAGGTTCAACGCTGTTGACACCCACCCTTGTCCCTGCGGGGCTTATCCCGAGTTACTTACGGGGAGATGCTAAGTGTTTGTTTTAGGCAGGCTGCACTCAAACCCCTTTCTCAAAGACTCCCTCCTCCGCCTCCGATATTTTGTGGAAACACATTCAAATCCAGTAGGTGCTGTGCACATGGGAACAGAGTCCCACCGTTCCCAGGCAGTTTTCCGAAAGGGGGAGCTTGTTGTGGTGTTTGGCTCCATTGCTGAGAGGAGCTGGCTGAAGGCATTAGACTACTGAGAGTCTGGCTTATTCCCAAAGGGGCTCTGCAAATTAATCACCCTGTGCGCTAAATTTGTTTGTGGACGTATTTGGAAGGGCGGAGGGCCTCTGGGGTGCGTCCCGTGGAGCACCTGCTCAGAGTGTCACCTGGAGGGCTCCCCCACCCTGCTGGCCCCCAGGACCTGGCGCAGGGGGATGACGGAGATAATCACACTCTTCCTCCTGGGAGCTCAGGGCACCCAGCCCCCAAGGGTGGAGCTGGAACAAGGGATTTAGGGGTACGTGGAGTTTTTATGGTCTGTTTCTATAGCAATCGCTTCTTAAAAATAATTTACTAGTTTAATACAAAAGCAGTGGAAGGATTTTTATGTGCTCGTACAGGGAAGATTTTTTTTTTTTTTTAGTTTCACACATGTTCAGTTTTAATGGGTAATAATTACATCTTTGTGTTTTGATGTCGGGCTGGTTATGAGGCCTAATTCTGCAGGCAGCCTCCTCATTGATTTGCTGGGAACTGCTTGTGTGTGTGTGTGTGTGTGTGTGTGTGAGAGAGAGAGAGAGAGAGAGAGAGAGAGAGAGAGAGAGAGAGAGAGAGAGAGAGGTGCAGGCCAGGATCCCTCTTGTTTTTAAGACAAGTTAACACTTAAGTGGCTCCTTCAGTTCCATTTCCATAGACGCTGGCTTTCCCAGCCTTTCTTCCTCAAGGCCCTGGAATCGAATACACATATGGTTTTGTGGTTGGGTCCTTTTGAAAGGCGGGTTCCTTACAGAAGAAATAACGGGCCCGGCCCCCCCGCTGACCCCCTCTCAAGGCATGCCCCCCACCTCCACTCCCGCGTGTGGCTTGCAGGCCCGATGCTCTGCAGCCCTGGCCCTGTCTGAGCTGGGAAGGCAGTAAAAATGAGCACTAATCAATCTTTCCCAGAGAGGCGATGGGCATTAGAAGGCCGCTATCCTGTGACTAAACACACCCCTTTTATGGAGTGTTGGTGCTAATAAAGGACAGCTTATTACTGAGGCAGAGACCAAAGCCTGGATGAGGTCAACCCTGACTGACAGTCATCAGTCATTCTTAATGATACTTTTTCCCGAGCTTTCTAAGGGATTCTGAGCAGAGTGCAAATCACTCGGGGTCATTCATAGTTCATGTACCCACAGATGGCAAAGGGTTTTGAAAGACTTCAGTTTAAACTTGCAAAAAAAAAAAAGATACTCACTTTTTTTTTTTTTTTTTTTAAGGAAGGGAAAATACCCCAAAACAAAACATAGATTTTTCTTATTGGAACGTTTTCATGTTCTTTCAACCTAATAGATGTTTTACACACTACGGCGCTTGTGCGTTATTAAAAGAGACATAAATTTATGTTTTATGACGTCTGTCTTCTTTAATTATTACCTTTGATGTCTATTGGTGACTAAAGAGAGCTTAACAGGATTTCTCTCTCTTCTTAAATTTCGTGTCGTGAAACCCAGCTAGTCCCTGACACATGTGTGTTCCTCACCTTCAGGATTATTTTATAAATCCCTTTCTGATGAGCGGAAGTGTCAAATCAAGGACAGGTCATAAAGTAAAAGTATAAACCTTTTAAAGAGGGACCTTGGTAATATATAAACATTCTGCACACTATCTGAATTTTTTATGGAGGAAAGAAAAATTATATTTCAGCTGTAGGAAGGGAGAAGTTTAAACACCAGCCTGTGTTTTAATGTATGATTATTTTTTTGTCCCCTCCTGCTCTTATTTATAGCCATGGAAGAAACCATTGGCTCTAGGGGTGATTTTAAACATTTGACTCTGTGTGGAGCCTGCCTGCTCAATGTATGTGCTTAAATCCACAAGGTTGATTTTGAGTTGATTCTTGAGTGCAGTGTTTTAAACCAGAGGACACACTGGCTTGTGAGGGGTGGGGGTGGGGTGGGGGGAACGGGCTTCCAGGTCTTTGTTCTTTCCCTGTATTTTTCTTCCTTTCCCCGGGCCTCAGTTTCCTTATCTGTAAATGAGGGTTTAGGGTGTTCGAGGGCCCCCTAAGTGTTGCTCTCCTGCAATTCTGCAATCCATCTGACCCGTTGTGTGGCACTCTGAGTTGGAGGATATGGTTGTTATGAAGCAACAGCTGTTCTTTAAAAAAAAAAACTCACAAAAAAAAACCTTGTTATGCTCGGAGAATTTGCATTTGGAAAAATTTGAGTTTATTTTTACTTATAAAATTAGAAGTAAGCTGAAATCAACAACTTCTGGGTCCTTCTGCCATTTCATGTCAAGGCATATGGAAGGAAACATGTTACCGCACACAAGCCCCAGAAGTCGCGATGGCGGGGATCCGGGTGCACAGGGTGGCGGGGGCACAGGGCTTGGGGAATGCTTCCTGGGTCCCCCGCCCTGTTCCATCATGGAAGAGGAGGCTGGGAACATGGCTGTCGCTTTTTAAAGAGACAGCGCCTGTTCGCCTTTGCTCTGGGAAGATGGGGCATTTGGAACGGAGTTCGGCATTTCCAGAACACCTGCTGTACGCAAGCAAAGGTGAGTGAAACGGCGGAGCTCCTGGGGACATGGAGATGTGGCTTCTCACGGTCCTTCTGTGGGTGCGTAGATTTGACTTTGCCCACAGCCAGTGGGTCCGCTGACTGGACGCGGGCCCCGCGACCTCAGCGTGCCCTTTTGGACATCAGAAGCGGCCTTACAACCTCAACTGGTCTTTGGACAGCAGGAGTTAGGATCCCGCCATCATGGTCACGGGCGTGCAGTGCTGATGAGGAGCAGCCGGCTGTCTTAACAGCGTGTGCATCAACGGGCAAGTTCCAAGGACTGGGGTGCTTTGCGCGCTTACCGCGTACAGAGCCCACCCGCTCACCTGGGGCTGCGTCCAGGTGGTGGGTGTTACTGGATGTTGTTGATGATGAAGGATAGGGACGCCTCAGAGCCATAGGTCAGCTGAGAACAGGTTGTCCTTGCTGGTTTGGGACGTGAGTCGTCAAGAACTCAACCCAACGAGAACCACTTGGCGGAGAGGCGGGTTTGCACTTCGCTCTGCGTTTTCACCTGCGCGAATGTCGAGAGTCAGTCCATTTGGTAAAATGCTAACCAGTGAGTTTGGATATAAGTTTTCTGTGGGAAGACGCCTGGAACGGGCTTGAAATTTGAAAGATGTAACCCAGCCCGTACCAGGGGCAAGAGGCGCGACATATTTCTGAGGCCCAGTCATCCACACCAGTGTAAACATGTGTCCGCAGTGTCCAAATGTCTTCACAACCCAGACCAAGGAAGTCCTGATAGGAAGAAAAAGCGCTTGGACGTGGCTGTTCCGTTTAATTTTCCTCCTGCAGGCCCTAGGTACTCTGTCTCCAAGGCGTGGGCTTTCCCTGCTCCCTACTCGCCCCCCTCTAATTTTCCAGAACCTTCCACCGGCCCCATGGGCAAGCCCACTGAGTCTTTGATGCTTTCCTGATCGCCCTCTGGAAGACATCTATCAGGCCCTGTCTTATCTGTTTGTAAGGCAGCTCAGGCCCCAGATTTAAGTCATGGGGTCTGGCTACAAGTTAGAGTGTGATTAATAATTGACTAATGTAGCTTTTATTTATCACAGGCTAGCACATTTCGCCATTACCGAGTTAATTTATGTTAAGTGTAAGCTGTCGTTCAATCTGTTTTTCAACTTTTTTTTTTTTTTTTAATCCTAAGTCTATCTTTCACTTTTTGAGAAACAAAATCCTTATACAGGGCACAGGCTCGCTCGGTGCCAAAAAGTTGATTTCCTTTTCACTGGAGCCATACATCACCAGCCCTCCCAGCTGCACTGTCAGCCTGTGACAGAATGACATGTGTCATTTATCAAAGGGGCCAGGCTGGGCCTTGGGAAACGCTGCCGACAATGCCTGAGAGAGTTCATTTTGCAGTCCCTCCTACCCTCCGTAAGCCCCTTGCCAGGAAAGCCTGTGATGTTTCTGTCTTCACAGCATTACTGTAAGTCCTTCAGCCCGCACAGAATTAACCCTCAGCACACAGCAACTGCTGCCCGGCCTGCCGGCCGGCCCGAGAGGTTCCCGCCTGGACCCCACCCCCAGGCTCCGTGTAGCTGCACCCCGCGCACTGCAGCCCTTCCCCTCCCCCCCCACTTTTCCACAGGCTTTAAGAATTCAAACCCGAAGTTTTCATCAGCAGGACAAGGTCAGAGACACAAGGCACAGCGATCAAGATTTAGTTCCCTTATAGCCAAACGAGCCGATCCCCACAGCGCCTGGCCAGAGTTTGGGCTTCTATTTACTGGAGGGCCTGCCTCGTGTTTTACTCCAGGCTGTTTTTGAAACCACCGACTAAAGCCCCGTGGATGTTTCTTTCCTTTCTCTGTGGTTCAGATTTTGTGGCTCCATCCCTGCCTCTTAAGGACAGATCGTCTAGTTGTTATCGGAGTCCCTAAACCACCAGAAAACAATGAAAACGGGATAAGGAGGGAAAAAAAACAAAAAAACCCCCACCCACCATGGGGGAGCCCCTTGTTAAAATTTAAAAGCATTTGGTTGAAATAACTTGTTTCCCCCCCATGGAAGGGAAGCATTTTGCATTTGAGTCCTGTGAGAACTTGAGAAAAGTTATTATTTCTCCCACCCCTACCCCTTTGTACTGTATTGTCCCCAGGACCAAGGTTATTTACAGCTCCAGATATCATTTAAAGAGATAGCTAAGCAGACCGTTGCCTCAGCCAGGAACTTTCCAGAAAGAAATCCTATAAATTAGCCGTTGCTCAGGAGTGGCTGCTTCCTGGGCAGAGCCGGCCCTTTCATTTGTCTGCATCAGGCTAATTTATTTTTGCAGCCAGATGTGAGCTGACAGCCATCACTCAGAGCTTCCTCTCCCCACCGTCACCAGGTCGGGAAAACAGTCACGTTTCCCATTTTACAGAATCCCCATCAACATTATTGAAGATGGATGTATCTTTAAAGCAAAGATTGATTGTGGATATCGGCGTTATGGTGCCATTTATCATGGTGAATATTATTTAGACTTGGGTTGTACAAGGCTGTAACTTGAGACCCAGCCAGGGGAGGGACAATCTGGAAACGCGAATCCGTGAACTTTAATGGATGGATGCTTTTTTCAAAGCTCAACTCACTATAGCGTGATTTACTTTTCTTACAGAAAGGAAACAAGCATTTCAGTTTTAAAGGGACAGCGTGCCCGATTGGCCTATGTGGTGGGTCCTCCCCCCGGCAACCCCGCTGGGAGGCCAGGGACAGTCAGCCCTGGCAGAAGTGCTGAGAAACCCTGGTGACACAGCCGTGGCTGTGCAGCTGAGCCTTAAAGACCGCTTCCCAGACCTTCTTACCCTCCCAGGCTCTGAGAGCGTTAGAACTTGAGATGCACCCAGAGCTCACCGCGATCAGGGAGACAGTTAAAGCTCTTCATCGGGAGCCAGCGAGCCTCTTCTAAGTGCTGCCGAGAGCGGCCATTTAGACCTGGGAAGACAAATGAAGCTGAAACGCTTCTGTGTCAGGAGCACGGAGCTTTGGGGAGAATGCACAGCTCCCTCCGAAGGCCTAAAGGTAGTAGCATATGCAGTGGAAGTCGTCCAGTCGAGCTAATTAATACCAGTCTCTCGCTTTGCTCCGCTGTGGCACCGTTATTGACGTCTGCTCAGCTGGGAGTCCCACGGCGCCTACTGCACAGGATCAGTGCCTCAGAAGCTGAACCTGCCAGCGACGTGCCCATGCCTCTATTCTTAGAAAACTGTCGAGCTGGACCATCTAGTGGATCGGCTCCTTCTGCTCAGGGCGTGAGGCCGGAAGTTCACGCATAAAGGCAGTCACCTGGACAGGGAAGACACTTGGTTTCTGATGACTTCCTTGTCCTATTTGCCCATGCCCGGGCCAGAAGGTCCAGCAGCCTGGGTCATGGCTCTTTTGCCCGTAACTCATGGTAATTTTCGATAATGTTGCTTATTTCCTGCTTCCATTTCAGGGGCTGGGTGCCTCGGGTGCCTGGAGGAGCTCCTAAGCAGTCAGTGAGGGCTTGGCACCATCAGGCCCTGGCCAGGCAGGTGTTGGGCAGCACCCTGCCTCCCAGCGCCCTGACACAGAGCCCCAGCGCCAGGCCTTGGTAGCGAAGCCGGGTCACGCTGGCCTGCAGGGGCCGCCACCGCTGGCCAGAGCGCCACGTGCCGCCACAGCTGTGATGCTCAGGGTGCCTGGGCGTGCATACCCTCCTGGCCCCTGTGGTTTTAAAATGTAGAGGGTTTCTTGGAACGGGCAGTGCACTGCACAAGAAGTTCTTTCTTTTCAGCATTGGGAACTCCTCCGCTTGTGAGGGTGCACAGCCTGATGGCGCGAATGTCAAAGCAGACTGTGCCCATGCCACGTGGTGGGGCCCGTCGGAACCCTGGTCTCTCTTCATAAGCTCAGTGACTGACACGTCTGTGTCCCAGGAGACGCGGAGCTCCTTGAGGGCAGGTGTGTGAGGCCCCGCTTCCCCCACCCGCCCTGAGCTCAGCACTTGTTCCGTCAGTGCCTGTTTGCGGCTGAGCGTCCTCAGCGAGAAAGTCCTGCTCTCGGCCAGGCAGGTGAGTGGGACGTCAGGTCCCTGAAGACCAGGGTGCTGGTAAAGAGAGACGCCAAAGAAAATAGGGACCCTTTTCCTAAATCAAACCACTAACTCAAGGTGGGTGGTGGGACGGTCCTCTTGGGAGCAGCCTTCCCTATAACATCCATCCAACCTTAAGAAAGAAAATCAAGAGCCAGTGTACCTAAAGAGCGGGCAGAGAAAGGAGGCGAGGGGAACGGCTATCCCCTGCTTAAGAAGGTGGGAGGCCGCGTGAAAGAACCCCTGGGAACTCGGGTGGTTCCATCATCACACCTCTACAGGTAGGCACGCTCAGGACTGGCGGGGCCGGGGCTTCAGGGGACGAATGCCACGCTCTCCAGTCAGTCTTGCCGGGGTACAGCTCTGTGTTTATCTGCAAGTTAAAAGCACATTCCTGTCCTTTTAGGAACATGCGAAATGTCTGCAAACAGGAAGTAGTCTATCAAATTCACATGAATCACGGCGCCCGTAATGTTGGCTGAGGTCAAATCATTACACTAAATATATTGTAAGCATTATTAATGCATGGGGTCCGCTGCCGGCTCTGTGATATAGGACGGCGTTTCCTGATTAAAAGCCCCGTGGCGGGTGAAGATCCCGCACAGGCCCTGGTGTGGAGTGACCAGCAGGTGCTCAGGAAGTGTGGCCTGGTCCCAGGGACACACCTCACCCGGGGGACCCTGGGTGCCAGAAGGGTGGAAAACGGGGACAGAAGTGACTGAACTTCAGCAGCCACCCCTGTGCATGCGTGAGGAGGCCAGATTCATCACGGTGCATTACGGAGTGCAGCAAATGTCATGAAAACCATTGTTTTTTAATTTTTTTCTTGGAGCGTTTGAATGAGGTGATTTATGGTAGTTATCCATCTTAAGGGCCATCCGTCATTTTTTAGTTGCTAGGCAATCAAACCAGCAGCTGTTTGCTTTGAAGCGCGCTGAAACGCTGTCAGTTCCCCACACACAGGTATGACCTCAGTGGCGGAAGCATCGTGTGTGTGTGTGAAATTCAGGTGCCAGCGCCCCTGCCCCGGCTCCCCTGGCCGCTCTGTGGTCCTTCTGCAGCGCTGGCCTGTCCTGGTCCTGCAAGAAGGAAAAGAACAAAGGAACAGGCGCAACATTCCTACCCAGGAAACTCGAAACTGTCCTTAAACACCCGGTCTCACTTGATTGGTATTTGCACTCAGCAAGGTAGATAATTCAAATAAGTGCTGCTGGGGATGGGAGGTGAAGTAGAGGACTGTAAGTATTTCCATAAGCCAGTTACAGAAAATCAGTTCTGGCCCGGCCCTGCTCGTGGCTCAGTGGATGAGCGTCAACCTGTGAACCAGAGGTCACGGTTCGATTCCCGGTCAGGGCACATGCCCGGGTTTCGGGCTCGATTCCCAGTGTGGGACGTGCAGGAGGCCGCCGATCAATGATTCTCTCGCATCATTGATGTTTCTAGCTCTCTCCCTTTCCCTTCCTCTCTGAAATAAATAAAAATAAGTTGAAAAAAGAAAAAGAAAATCAGTTCTCTGGTGGGAAAAACAAAACCCCAGCCATTCTCAATGTGTGGCCCAGGTCAGAGGCCAATCTGATGGCATTTTGGGGGCCATGAGGTGAGATGCTGACTCTGTCCTGTTGGTGGATGTGGGAACTGCTTTTGGGCCTTGGCAGGCTCTGGGTGGAGGGAGTGCCCATGGGTGCCAGTGATGGCCATGCCTGTGGCTCCCTCCCCTGTGACCCCAGGCTGCTCCTCACCCGTCACTTCAGGACTGTGCCCCTGCCCGGCCCTGTGTCTTCTGGGGACCATCTGCCTGGTGCTTCTCCAAGATGGGCCTTCTCCATAGATCCCTGACGTCGGGCGCATGCTGGCGAATGTGTAAGCAGTAGTACCTGCCTGTACCCTATAGCTTCAGATACAGGGCTACGAAAGGATCCTGAGCAAGGGAAATAAATGCATATTAAAACCTGATTTATAACGTAGGCCAGATTGCTGCCATTTGTGAACTCTCCATGTAGGAGGTTTTTCTTTGTTTCTCAGTCGGGCTTATTGTGGAGCTACACAAGCAATTTACACCCATAAAGCCAAATTTCATGAACTCGCACATCATAGAATCGTATCTTTTTTTCATTTGAATTACCTGGATGGTTTCTATTTGCTCGGTTTTATTGACAGATATTTAGACTATGTCACTGTGAGATCTTTAGCATGTACTTCGGAAAGTCTAAAATAAGTTGAATTTGGGAATTAGGTTTGCCTTACTCAATTTTGTCATCAAAGTACATATTTTTAATTTATTCATTTGTTAGGATTTTTGAGGGCCCGATACATTTCCTGCTAATGGATAGTTCTACACATCTTCGTGGGTGTGGGAGAGTTTTCCAATCAAGGACCCTCAGGTACCAGGCTTACAGGGGGACTCCAGATAAACTGTGAAGGGCGCCCTGGTATGTACCCCATCCAGTCACACTGGAGAGCGGACAGGGACAGTCCAGGGGAGTCCCGCCATTCCTTACCTGAAACCCTTGAGGCCAGATATGTTTCCGAATTCAGAACTTTTCAGATCTCTAAAGGAAATTCAGTGCCTTGTATTGTATACTTTGCAGCATCCTCCACTGAATGAGACGTGAATTCCTACAAAATGTGTGACTAGTCACCCAGCTTAGGGTGAATAAAGAACACAGGTACCCGAAGATTCTGGGTCGGGTGTTACTGCTGGTGAGCTCAGAGATCTGCCATAGCAAACTTAAGACGAGCTGTGAAGGTCCCAGAGCGGTTGGGTTTCGGAATTGTGGTGAGGGACTCCCCTGCACAGGCCTGCCCATCTCCGGAGCCACTGCCTGCCCTGACCTGGGGCTCGGGGGCAGTTAGGGAGCCAGGCGTCTGCTTCCGCAGTTCTGGACTTGGGGGCCGGCTGCCTCCTGTCCTGTGTTGTAGGAGTTCTCTTGGAGTGTTTCTCCCACGCCCATGAAGAAAAGTGGTATTAGCTGTATCTGCAGACTCCCAAAGACCACCCAGTTGCATGTATAGAACTTTGAGCTGTAGGAACATAGGTTGCTCCCAAGATGCTCTCCCGTGTCTTGAGTCTTTTCTGACTTTTGGGGGGGAATCTGTATTATAGCACAGTGGACTTAGGAAGGAACAAAAGGAAAACTTCCCTCAACAGCGCTCCGATGTTTCTGTCGATTTTCATGGTGGATATATAAATATGGTGACAATGCTAAAAACAGTACTTTGCCAATCATTCCAGCTCTCTAAATAAAAAAACACACCAAACACTAGAACACACACCGCATCAGGTTCCGGGTAGCTCACCAGTGTCGATGTGCGAGGTCACGGATGTGCTGGGGTTCCTCTATTTGAGGAGGTCGGGGTGGGTAGGATGAGTCAGCTTAGTGGATTTATACTAGAAATCAGCAGTAGCTCTCAGAATTTTGGAGCTTAAAGAACCCTGTAAATAAACTTCCTTTAGGGGGGTTCTATTGGGCTTCCTCACGTTTCAGATGTCCTTGAGCTGTTGACTGGTTACAAGGATTGGAAGGATTGATTACTTGATATTTAAAATATTTGAAAATCCCATTTTAGGAGACACATAGAGTGTGGGATTACTTGCACATACAGCTCTATCCCGTTTTTGTTGTTTTTAGAGCTCTTTAAAATGCAAGGCCACCCCTGGAGTTTTGGTCCCTCTCCTGTGCTATGAATATTATTGAGAAGATGCTCAGTTTCTTTTTTTAAGTTAAATTTATTGGGGTGACATTGGTTAATAAGATTATATAGGTTTCAAGCGTACAATTCTATGCTACCTCATCTGTATATTGCATTCTGTGCTCACCACCCAAAGCCAAGTCTCCTTCCATCATCACCATGTATGTAACCCCCTTTTACCCTTTACTACCCCTACCTCCCTTCCCTCTGGTAACCCCCATACTGCTGTCTGTGTCCTTGAGTTTTTGGTTGTCTTGTTTGATCATTTGTTGCTTTCAGTTTTATATCCCATATGCGTGGGATATAAATTAACTTTTTCTGAATTATTTCGCTTAGCATGATGTTCTCAAGGTCCATCCATGTTGTCACAAATGGCAGTGTTTCATCTTTTCTTGTGGCTGAGCAGTATTCCGTTGTGTATTGTACTACAGCTTCTCTGTCCAAGCAGAGAAGATGCTCATTCTCGCTGGGCCCCTCTCTACATTCACAGAGGCTGTGGTGTATCCAGCAGGTTTGAGGGGCTCTGCCGCAGGTCGCCCGTGGCACTGCCCGTGAACACGTGGAATACACGGTGGCTGTCCACAGGGCTGCCCAGGACAGCGGGGCCAATCGTGGGCACGAAGACTTGGTGCCCCGCGGTGAGCCCATTGGTGGGCACTGAACCTGCAGTTGCTGGCGCCCTGCATGGCTCTTGCCTCCTCCGACTCCCGCTTTGTCTCATCCTTGGCTCTCCGCCCATTTACTTCGCTCTCCCACCTCCTCTACAGATTTTCCACAACACTCTGGCTTCAGAAACGTTCCTCATAAAATTTGTGCATGGTGTTAGAAGTTATTTTGCAGTATCTTGAGCTCTTCAGAGGACAATTGCTCCAAAATCTAATAAGTCATAATAAATATAGTTCCGGACGATGGGGATGGTGACGCCAGGTTGGGAATTATAACAGCCCTTCCAGGGCTTCTGTGCCGTTATTTGAGTCCTGCGCCCCTCCCCCTCCCCATTACATTTTGTATCTTTTGTGTATGAGCTGGCCTTCATTATTGTGCTTTTATGCTCGTTGGTTGGTTACCAACTCGAATTAAGAAAATGCTATGTGCTTCTTGATAGTCCCATTAACTTTTCGGTTAAATCTGAGATATTTATACACACACACACACACTTTTATAAACTTAGTTCAAGGGTATCAGCAAAAACATTTTGTCTGTTCACATTTGCTGTTCATAAAACACTCGAGGGAGAAATTGTTTCTGGGATACTTTTGATGGGTTTTTAAGTAAATTTTAGATATTGTGGTGTACCGCAGTGCCTTTTATTTCATTTTCTCAGTAGACCCAGCACATTGAAAGATTTCGTCTATTGAAAAACGGCCTTTACTGAGAAATAATTATGAGATTCTTTCTCTTTTTAGTGATAAAGGCGCTTTATCCTCAGGTTTCGGAGCCTGAGTGTTCATGCACCACACCTGTGCTGGCAGGTGTCTCGCGGGCAGCATCTTATGTAGGTGGGAGGGAGGCGCAGCACCCCCCTGAGCACAGCCAGGCTGCCTTAACTCCTCCTTGAATGAGGTGGTGGCATGAATAAGAAATAAATATTGACATTAAAGTTACAACCCCCTTGGCTTCTTTTAAAAAATGTATTTTTTGTTGATTTCAGAGAGGAAGGGAGAGGGATAGAGAGATAGAAACATCAATGATGAGAGAGAATCACCGATCGGCTGCCTCCTGCACGCCCCCCACCGGGGACCAAGCCTGTAATCCGGGTATGTGCCCCTGACCCGAATCAAACCTGGGACCCTTCAGTCCGCAGGCCGATGCTCTATCCACTGAGCCAAACGGGCTAGGGCCCCTTTGGCTTCTTGATATGCAGACTTGGGTCACTGCCTCTCATTCTCATCTCTTTGGGGACTACAGGGTGAGCCAGGGTTGTGCATGGATGCTGTTGGGCAAAGAACAATGGGATGGCTTTCATGTCAGCACCCAACTTACAGAGGTCATGTCTTTTCTTTGAGTATGAGATTTATCAGCTGTAAATCATGACTATAAACACTGGCCCTGATTCCTGCCTCATAGAGCTCCTTTGCTCACTTCTTCAGTTATTTATTCATTCATTGGTTTACTTGTCCAATACGTACTTACCTTGAGTAACTGCTTGTTTCGAGGCAATCCTAAGAGAATGAAGAATAGCTAAGCCAGTCCTCGAGGTAATGGGTCCCACCGTAGAGGTAGAGCATTTTGGAAACTAAAGCAGTTGCCAATGTTAACTTTATATAAAATATTTTATTATGCATCCCACGGATGTAAACGTTTTATTGAGTAATGAAATAAATGTTATCGGGATTAAAGATGGGAAACAAAAAAAGTCTATTTTATCTCACCTGTCTTTTCTTCTTTGCCTCCGAGTCATTCAGCCATAATCTGCTCTAGCCTCTGCCGTGGGAACTCCCTGCCGTCTGTGGCGTCTGCTCTGCTGTGTGGACGGGGGTCACTGCGTCACCTTTCCCGCTTTTTGATGGGAAGATGCTTTCCCCGCTGCGATTTTGATGCCGGGCGGCCTTACTCTCTTCAGATTCCACTTTTCAGACCCTGAATCTCTATCTGTGCCTAATGGAGGAATTCTGTGGGATGTGCATGTGTTAAGTTCTGAGAGTGCTGGTCACCAGCCAGAGGCCTTGCTGCTGTTCCAAGGTTGTCGGTGTGTCTCAGTCCCTTTCTGTCAGGCAGGTGTGTGGCCCTCACACTCCCTTCCCTGTGATGCCTCTGGAGTCATGAAGGTAGGTCATCCGGGTTCTTTGGCCAGACCCCATTACCGCAGTTTCCCATCCCTTTAAAACATGTGGCTTCTTAATTGTGTGTTCCTGTGCTCTTGTTGGACAGGGAGGCGGGAAGCCTACTCTCAGGTCTCATCTCTTTTTGAACAATATCCCCAACGTTGCATTTGCTCCTGGGGGCAGTAGATGATAAAAAAAAAACAAGTTTAAGGGACACATTTGATTATTCAGTTACAAAATGTTAAGTGTGGTGTTCTTCTCAATGTATCTTTGCAAAGTACAGGCATCTAATATAATGGCAGGGAACATTTTCTCTAGAACTTAAGCTCCAAGGGATGGGGGAGGGGGGGAGAGTGTCTGTTTGGTTCATCACTGTACATGTGTCCGGGAAATAGTAGGTGCTCATTAAATATGTGTAGACTGACTGAATCTCCTATATGCCCGCACACTTTACTGATATTATGTGATTTAATTTTTATAGTTTATCAGCTCCATTAGAGTGAGACTTACCGAGATTGAGGCCCTAGAGGTAGGTCACAGACTGTCCTCAGGTCATTTAGCATAAGATAGATAAGGTCATAGAAATCAAGCCCAGGAAGTCTGATTCTCTGACCTGTGAAACCATCCATGTGTTGTCCATGCTTTATTTCTTGTCACATATCTCCCTAGAATCTGTCTTGGATTGTTGGGGTGTAGGGACTAGAACTCCGGGTGCTGCGGGATTATCCCTGCCCTTCTACTAACGGGCTGCAGGGGGCGCCGCGGCTTCCTCACCTGTAGAAGGAGGGAGCTGGACCAAGGATCCCTGGGATCTGTGCTCCTTTGTAAGCGATGTGTCCCGGTGGTTCCTGCACCTCCCTTGTGAATCTCTCAGTGGCTCTCACACTCCGTGTGTGAGATAGAACAGAAGTCTTACCCCTCACATGCGTATGCAATGCATATATGTATACACCTCACATGCGCGCGCGCGCGCGCGCGCGCGCACACACACACACACACACACACACACACACAGTTTTTGTTTCCATTTTTATTTCTCCAGAAGCTCCAGTGTTGTTTTGTAGGAGAGACTGGATGGCCTCCATTACATAGGCTCAAAAAGTTAGGGACGTTTTTAGAAATACTCTTCATTTACTAAAAACTCATCATGTGTCTCCCTTACTAATTTATCTGACGCTCCTTGAACAGGCTTATACTTTGCTTTTGACTCTTTTAAGCCACCCGAGTAGTTTGCCCTTCGCAGTCCTGTGTGTGAGAGGTGGAAGCAGACGTGGTCAGGATGTGGCATGTGCAGAGTGGTCCGGGGCACCCCAGTGCCCACGCCTGGGCTTTCCCAGACATCACATAACTGGCGTCTACACTACTGTCCACGACAGAACTCCCACTGGTGGTGAGTAGGTAGTGAACAGGTAGCTCCCCAAATTGCCCATGAGGGGTACACTGGGAACTCTAAAATGACTGAGAATTGGCCAACTAGGCGATTAAGTCAGTGTTCTAGGAAAAACGTTGAGGTGGAGGATATTTGGTTTGCTTTCTGTACAGGGGTAGCATGTTCATGTAGTGACACCAACTGGAAATGCTTATCAAAGTCAGGGTGTGGCTTCCAGTCTCCACAGAGCCTCCAGAGGTGGAGGGGCAATGCCACCAAATTTAAATGTTTGCGAGGAAGACGAGAGAGAATCTGCATATTTCCACCATGTCCTGATTTGTGGAGGAGGCCCCTTAAGACAAAAAGTACAAATTTATAAATAACAACACTAGGTGTGAGGGTGATATTTAGTATAAGAGAGGACATGACAATAAACAAATCTTAAAAAGCCGAAAACATGACAAAATCCAGAAAAATAACGTTAATTAGTTGTCTGACACAACTGTTTGCCCTCATGTTCCACTGCACCGAGAGATAATCCAGCCATTTCTCCCACATAGGTAATGGGATGTGGTCTTTTATTTCTGACTAGAGGCCCGGTGCATGAAATTCATGCATGGGAGGGGGGGGTCCCTCAGCCCGGCCTGCACCCTCTCCAATCCGGGTCCCTGCAGGGATCAGGCCTAAACCAGCAGTCGGGCATCCCCCTCGCAATCCGGGACCGCTGGCTCCTAACAGCTCGCCTGCCTGCCTGCCTGATCACCCCTAACCCCTCTGCCTGCTGGCCTGATCGCCCCTAACTGCTCCCCTGCCAGCCTGATTGCCCCTAACTGCTTCCCTGCCTGCCTGATCACTCCTAACCGCCTCTTCCTTGGCCCCTGCACCCAGGACCCCAGCAGCTTGGCCTGGGCCGGCTGCAGGCACCCAGGACTGTGGGCGGCTTCTCCTGGGCCCACGGGCAGCTTCGCCCGGGCCCGGCTTTGTCAGGAAGGACGTCTGGAAGATGCCTGGTCTAATTAGCATATTACCCTTTTATTAGTATAGATGCCTGCCTTTATAAGACGTGTGACTTCACACCAGCTCAGTCACTGTTATCAAATCTAGACCAGCCTACGGCACCCTAATGCTGCCTCTGACATGGGCCCGGGCACGTCGTGAGGGAGGTTGCGATGGGAAGAGGCAGCCCAGTCCCAGTGTGAGTGTCCTGCAAATTCTAGGCGGCCACGTGGCCACGACTTCTAGGGCTGTAGAGAAGGCAGTGCCAGAGAAGGGCATGAAGCTTCCTCTGAATCCCCCCTCCCTCCCCTCCTTAGAACCCTAAGAAGACAATGGCCTTCATTAAGTGAATGGTTGATAGTTCAATACTAATGTTTTAATTTGCTTTTTGATTAAAAATTTAATGGGGTGGGGGTGGGGCTCAAGCTATGCTTCTTTTGAGCTCCTGAAACTTTTTTTTGACATTTCCTGAGAAGCATGCATTACGGGAAAACATGGACACCTTGACCATGTGCTCGTCATGCAATTAAGCTCAAATTATTATGCAATTTAATTATTTATAAACTTCCAAAATAATTATACAAATAAAATTATAAAACTGTTTTTAGATTAAAAATGTAACTCACTAAATTAAATTTTCATTTGGAACTCTTGGTTATGAAAACAATTCTCACTTTCTTGAACATGAGATTAAAGTCTCAATGGCTTTTATTTTTTATTTGAAAGCCTGGCATCAGTTTCCCTGTTTGAGAAGCCCTGTGGTTCCTGCTGGTCTGCGTCTGTGGCTGGGGGTGGCCATATGTTTCTCAGCGGTTCTTTGTTTTGTATCATGAAAGGGAGAAAAATAGGATTAAAGTGCTTGGCGCCCTTATTGAGCTCATTGATGGACCTTATCCTTCAAAGATAAATTATGATCTTTTGACCTCAGGAAATAGAAATACCCTTGCAGAGTTTAACATTCAAACGAGTAGCTGGTAACTTTACCAAGCAAATCTAAACTCCTGTACCGCTATCTTAAACAGGCAATGCTTTCAAAAAGAGTGTCCTCTCCTTTTTCTCCTGTACACGTGTTAGGCATGTCAGCCTTCCCTGCAAATTTCAGGGGCAATGAGTTGGTTTTTAAAGAAAGACATTGTTCCTTTTTTTTTTTTTTTTTTTGGCCAAGCTTAGAATTTTTATGAGAGACTTAGATAATATGTGTGAAACTTCAAGTGCCATAGCTGTCCTAAGAAACATCATGGGTTACAAGCAGTTAAGCTCCTGTGAGCATCCACAGGCTCAGTCCCGAAAGGTCTTTTCTGCCTTCCGGTCTGCACCCTGGATGCATGTCCAGCTCCCAGGTGCTGCCTTAGCTCTTTGCTGGTTTAGGTCTCAGTCCGGGAACACCTGCCATCTCTCCCCTGGAGCCCTCTCCTTTTCTTCCCTCCTTGCTGTGGCCTGAAGTCCCCCCACCCCCAGATTCCTGTCTCAACTGCAGACCTCCTCTGTGAGGGTCCCGCCTCCCCACTGGCTCCCTGGTGAGGACCAAACTGGCCATTTCCCTGTGTCATTGGGGAACTAATGTCTGTTCCATTTTGCTTAGGATTCTCTTACCTAACTTCTTTGAGTTCTTCCTTGTTCAGTGAAGCTCAGAAAAATGAGTAAAAATTCAAACCAGAGGGAGTTTAGTACTTAAACAAACCAACAGTTAAAACAGTAGAAATTTATTCTCAGTTCTGGAGGCTGGACGTCAGAAATAAAGGTGTCAGCAAGACCACACTCCCTCTGAAGGCTCCGGGAGAATCCGTCCTCACCCCTCCAGCTTCGGGTGGCCCTGGCCCTCCTCGGCATTCCTTGGCTTGTGGCTGCATCCCTCAGCCTCTGTCTCCTTCATCTCTGTCTCCTTCATCCCACAGCCTTCTTCTCATGTGTCTGGCTCCTCTGTGCCTGCATGTTCTCTCTTCTTCTTACAAGGTCACCGATCACTGGTTTAGGACCCATCCCAAACTGATGACCTCATCCTAGTTTAACTAATTACATTTGCAGAGTCCCTATTTTCAAATAAGGCCACATTCTGGGGTTCCAGGAGGACACGAATTTTGGGGACCTACTCAAGACACTCTATATATACCAAAGGAGAAATTTATGTTATGCCTTATCATTTGGGCCACGGCTGTTATTGAAGAGGGGAGGTGGAGCTGTAACTGATTGTGGGTCATCAGTGTGCTCAGGATGCTTTGCAAGTATTAGCTACGGATAGCCAATAGTGATTATTGATAGTAACCAACTAACAGTACCATCTTGACCCGTTGGTGTTTTGCATGTGGCCAGGGCTGGTCCCACCGCAACAGGGAGGAACTGATGGGTCCTCATGGGGACTTGCTGGCCCACAGGTGTGTACTGACCAGTGCGAGAGTGATACCAAAGGCCATTCCTGAGTGAGTCTGGGAGTCCACGATGTTTTTAATGCAATTTATATGTACACAGTTGTCCTTTTAGTTTAGCATGGACCGTTTTGCCTTTTCTCAAAAGCACTGATAGGGTGTTGGCTCCTGCCTCTTAGCTGTAACACACTGAGAGCATCCGGAGGCAACAGGGCTGATGGGGAAAACAGGGTGAGGGCCAGACCATCAACACCAGGCAGCTTGAAAACCAAAGTACAAAAACATCAAAGAACACGTTTCTAATGAGGAAGTACTACAGCAGATGTGGGCTCCGCATTAGGGACAGGTGACAGGAACTTGTTGGAAGGTCATGAGGCTGCTGGGCACTGAGTCAGGAAGGAGGGTGAAGCCACAGGCAGAACGGCATTGCCCGAGGACTCGCCGCACCCCTGCAGCACGGCTGCACGGTGCCAGGGGCGGCCCTCACCCCTGCGCCAGAACATCCAGGTGCTGGGGAACCCCTGTGTCAACCTTGGGACAGCACTCAAGCCTGGCCGCCCTCCCTCCCAGACCAGTGGAGGTGGGCTGAGCCCTCTGCAGGGGTCCAGCACGGGCACTGAGGGCAGTTTTCTCCGGTGGTGCCATCGTGGGTCAGGGCATCCCCGCTCTGGGCCTTTCTTCCTGGGCAGTTGGCTTGGCCGATCAGGGGTCTACTCAGTCCTGGCTTTTAAAATCCGGGGAAGAGCACTTTGGCATGTTCTGCGCTCTGGTGGACTCAGGGCAACATTCACTTAAGTCCTATGTTCCCGAAAGTCTCACTTTTATGACTTGGAGAGAGTGGGTGATACTTACAAAATGAGGTCTTGGTTCAGCAACAGTTGGTTTAGGTAGCTGGAATAGCAAAGATAGTTGACCCAATTCTTTTCAAACATTTTTAAGGCAGCCCTGAAAAGCTCCTCCCTCTCTCTTCTCTCTCTCTCTCTCTCTCTCTCTCTCTCTCTCTCTCTCTCTCTCTCTCTCCCTCTCCCTCTCCCTCTCCCTCTCCCCCCCCTCTCTCCCCCTCTTTCCCCACCTTTGTGGATCTTTCTGTCTTTGTCCCCACACCCACTCCTCTCTCACTCTCAATTTCCCCCCTCCCCCCACCCCAACACTGTAGCAGCAAACTCTTTTAGAAGTTAATGAAGGAGTCACAGTGGAACCCTATTAGGCTTTCCTTCCATTAAATGCCTGCTACAGACTTTTAATGGATGTTTTAACTAGGCGTTGTTATCAAAAGGACTATTGCACAAATTAAAACCAGGCCTACAATCTGTGCAGAGAAACTGGATTTGCTCTTTGCCTTTAGGTAAAAAGAGAAGAGCAGGGAGGAGGAGAATTCCACGTCAGTGTTTTCAGAAGTTGGATTCAGGAAAATAGCCGGTGCTACCTAGAGCCACAGAAGCAGACAGGAACCCCACGTGCAGGTGTCCCTCTTGTTAAAGTGAAGGCGTCTGCAGGAATCCCCAGCCTTTTAGGGGTACATCAGTGTAAATCGTTAGGTGCTTTGTGGATATTTAAAATACCTCCTCAGCGATCCTGGTGCCACGTCGTGCTTTTTGTCTTGAAACACCCGGAGCTCTGGGGGAAAGAGGCCGTCCGGCTCTTCAGGGGCCGTGGGGTCTAGACCTGAGCTGTCTCCTTACGGTGACAGTAAGACTTGAAGAACTGCCGGATGTTTGCTTTCTCATTTTGTTCTGATTTATGTTATTTTAGGGAGTTTCCCCTTTGGCCCTATGAAATTTGTTTACTGAAGCTGTAGCGGTGCTTCAAGTCTGGGAGAGTCTCGTCGTATGCGGGCACGTACCGGAGGCGTGCGTTCCCCTGTGACTGTGAGCGTCCTCATTAGAAAGTGCCTGCCATTCCCTTCCTGTCACAAATTATTCATAATCGTGGCACTTAGCAAACGACGTCGAGGTCCCTGATGCTGCCCGTGTTGTGTCCGTAACCGGAAAAAGGCCGTGTTTTCCTCCTCTAAGTGTCCTGATTATTCCGAGTGTTCATCTCTGTCAGCCCGTGCCAGACGCCTGCTAATGCAGCTCAGTGATGTGGACAGCGCCCCCCACCCCCAGACGGGCTCCCACCCCTCCCCATGCACAGCGGCTATTGATGCATCCCTGCTGTAGAGGTCCTAGTCCAAGATGGGTGTTTCACATTTAGCTTCCCTTAAACCAGACATGGTGAAGGGAGAGTTCAGCACGGAGCATGTGTGAGTTGGGTGTGGGCATTTCCTATTGAAGACTGGGTCCCGCTCCCAGGGAGGAAGTCAGCTGAGATGCATCCAGGCTGCAGAGCTGTCTGGCCTCACTGCCCGTGACAATGTGACTGACGTGTGTGCGTCCCATGGCCAAGGAAGTGGGTGACTTTGGGAGTCCAGGTCTCTGTTCACCCCCCGAGGTGGCATCACTGGCTTCTATGGTGTCAGCACTGAGGCCTGGATGGGTTAGAGAGAGAGAGAGAGAGAGAGAGAGAGAGAGAGAGAGAAAGAGAGAGAGAGAGACAGAGAGAAACAGAGACAGAGGTAGAGAGAGAGAGATAGAGGGAGAAACAGAGAGAGACATGTAGAGAGAACAGAGATAGAGGGAGAGAAAGAGAGCGCTCGCGGGAGGGCCCTACTTCGGGCCCATGGAAATGCACCCGATGCAGAATGCAGAGCTTTCCATCACTGATTGCTGGTGAGCGCAGAGCCCAGCGATACTGAAATCTCTGATCGTAGATTTAATTTTATGAGCTGTGTTACCCAAGAACACGAAGCCATTTAGATCATGTCCGAGTCATGGGGTTTAGAGGAGGTGACGGCTTTGGTTCCCTGTGAGGGGGGGAAAGAAAGCCAAGCCCTTGGCCTCTTTTTCTTTTAGGCACAAAGCTGGTTTAATTGAAAGAATAATTTGATTTGCTGCTGCTATAGCAGGCGAGCTTGAGATGTGGCAAATTTTCTCTCCTTTCACCCAAACTCCAGAATTTAATGCCAGCAGGTGAAGTTCTGAAGGCTGCTATCAAGTATCCAGAGACAATAACTGTCTCGAAAGCGGAATTTTGTCAATATTTTTTGCTGTGGGCCAAAGGACATTCACAGTAATGGAGTGCGGAAGCCGTGCTGGGAGATGCTGGCATGAGGGCTGCGGGATTTATTCCAAGTGTACGCCGCAGTGTTTGGGCGGTCTCTCTGGCTTCTTCATAATCTTCCTGCTCCAGTAAATGGAGGCTCCCAGATAGATTTTTCTATTCAGGAAGAGCATTCGCTGGACCTCTCTGCACGGGAGGCGCCCTGGCGGAACGTGCCCTCACTCCTCGATTTTTTTAATGGCCCCATCAACCCACCTACAGTCCGCCCCCACCAAGTGCCTGTCCTTGTAACGCCATTGGCAGTTGCCAGAGATCTGTCCCAGTGCCATGGGTGTGGACATGACCTTGTGTTCGGAGCTGCCCACCTTTGGAAGGTGCTGTTTCCTGGGAAGGGTGGCCACTGTCCCCAGGGCCACTCCTCCTGCCTCAGGCCCATGCCTCCTCTCCCGGGGAGCAGGTCCCTGTGCCCTTGGTCTTAAATATGCCATCTTGCCACGCTTTTGTAGAAAGTTGGTTAAAAAGCAAATTGCACAACCCACAGAATGTAATGGCCTTTATGACTTAAAACAGATGTTAGATTCAGTCGCAGGCATTGCCTTGCCCCTTAAGTTATCTTCCTTTGCAGAGAATTATCGCCTGAAATTTAATTTTGGAAAATGTCTTTTCCCTCATTCCACGGGGGAGGACTGGCACCTGCATTTTTAAGGCTTTTTCAGGAAAGCAGTTTTCTGATGGAGAGGTGGTGCCGTTTTGTAATTTTGTTGATCTTCTCCCTGTTTCGTAGAATTAGAGAAACAGGAGCATGGCCACGAACACGTGTGCGCATACACACGCAGAGCAGTGAAACACGGCTTTGTCCTTTGAAGTGGGAGAAACATCACCGGCGTTCTCATTAAAATAGACTTGTTGCTGTGCTCATTTGAAATGTTCAGACTTGGCGATATATTTCTTTACTTCTCACCTATTTTAATGGAAAAGGGTAATAGCCAAAGGTCTTATTTATGCCGAACCATGGTGCAGGCAAAGTGAAAGTAAACCTTAGGCTCCCGGTTGCATTTGAAAAACCAGAAAAACAAAACACTGTGTTCTAAACTGTGAAGATAAGGAGATAAGGGCATAGTCAATTACTTTTTTTTTTTTTGAGAAAATATGGAATGGAAACCATCAAGAACTGTTTTTTGAGGATGCATATGAAAAATATATGCGAGCCAACGAACATGTTTCTAACACTGAGTGTATGTCTCCAAGTAGACAGACAGGGCTTTCATCACCCGCAGCCAGCCTCAGCGCGGGGCTCCGCGCAGTATCAGTGGCTTCTGTAATTGCCTTCAGTCTACGTGTACGATTCTTCCTCGGTGCAGCTACGTAATTCTGCTGGCTTTTCATGAAGACCCTGTCCATTCACAAATAGAGAACGGTGAAGATGCACCTGGAACCTGGTGGAGTGTCTTAACCCCCAGGTTCGTCTAGAAGGTACATTTTGGTCCATGTATTTCTTTTATGCTCCTCTTCACGTGTGCTTTTCCGGCGTTAATTTGGAGTACTTCAGGCAACTCTTTGTGAGCATAACCCTACCTGTGATCCAAGGGTTATTATTACGATGAGATGGACTGAGGAATGGTGAGCTCAGAAATGTGGAAACTGAAAATACAAACATGTTTTTGTAAATGTGGTTGACAATTTATTGGCCATATTAATGGAGGGTCAAAGTAAAAGAAAAAAGAGAAATTGCAATCTCTAAATAGTTTTTTTCTCAATTGGAATCTGTCGATTTCAGTTATACAGGAGGCTAATGTTTCAGTTAATATCACACACACACACACACACACACACACACACACACAGACATTGTATATTTGTCCAGCTTTATAAAATGGCCATTGCATTATGCTCTATGGTGGCTGCATTCCTTGCTAAGTCTTGTGTGATCCAGCCAGGAGTGTCCTTGTGAATGGTTAAGAAGTATCCGCAGAAGTGAGGATTCCAAAGTCTGGTGTCTTAAGAGGCAGGTGGAGTCCCCAGCCAGCGGGCTTCAGGGCCACCTGTTTCGGCAAGCTGTTCTAAAATACCCCCCTACCCCTGGTGCCCCCGGACAGTCTTCCTGATGCTCTTTCCACGTGATCCCTGGAACACCGTCCGAGAAAAGTATCAGAATCCGGGCTCCTTGCCCAAACCTAGTTGTGGGCCCTTGGGAAATTAATGCACATGCCAGGCCCTGGTACCCCTCTCTGAAGTGGAGACGTGGGGGTTAGACACAGGGGCTCCAGCCATCAGCGATGAATCCCACACTCTGCTTTCGGGCACCCCATTCCCTCAGTCCCCCCACCCCAGCCTTGTACCTGGAAGAACTTGTCAGCACCGAGTTCCTGCCACCGAGGGGTCTTCCTTCTGTCCCCGAGCCCTGCTCGCCGTGCTGCCCTGTGCCGATGGGGTGAAGGCAGCTGGCCCCGGGAGCTGCCTCCCCTTTGCCCTGGATGGTGCCCAACACAGACTAGACCTGAATAAGCATCTGGTGAGTCAAGGAGCGGACCAGCCAGCCGACCGAGAAATGGGTCATTCAGTCCTACCCATCCTCCCGCGCCACGACTCCCTCTACCTGGAAGCTGAGAGAATGGTCCATCCAGGAAGGGCCTGCAAAGCTCTTGGTCCCCATAAAAGGTGTGGTCACCCAGATGTCAGTCAAAGCTCATCGCTGAACCTTAGGTCCCTAAGACAGCTCAGGAATCTTCACAGCAGCGGTGCTTCTTGACCAAATCACACCCTGGGGTAGGTAACTCGGAGTTGCCGGCAATGTTGGAATCATGGCATAGAGATGGGAGGCGGGTGAGGCCGCTCCTCAGTGGGGCTTCTTCAGGGGATCAGGAGAGGATGGAGCCCAGCTGGGCGCGCACCTTGCCCGGGTCTGCAGCACCCGTGGCAAGTGGAGGACTGACTCTCACGCCCGTGTCTGTGCCCAGCCCCGGGTGTGTTGCAGGCGGGGTGCCTAGGCAGTGAGGGTGTCACGGGAGTCCAGGGCACTGCAGGTTCTTCAGACTCAATTGTTATTGTCTTTATTTTTTATGGCTTTGCTTTTGCCCGCGATCTACTTTTTCTTCTTTTCCCTGGTAAAGTCTGTTACCGAAGAAACTATTATTTCATCTTTCTAATTTGGGAGAAAATTGTGGGGAAGTAACTCCTCCATTCTCAAATATTTTTCCCTCTTTGTGCAAGTGTTCATGTGATATGGAAGATTTAGAAAACATAGATAAACAACCCAAAAGCATCATTCATCACCACCCTACCCAGAGGCAGCTTCTGTGAACATTCTTATCTGAATTCCTCCAGGATTTTTTTTTTTATCTCTACAGATATTTTTTAAACAAAAATGGGATGATGGTAGTTATTTATCAGCTTACTTTACACTCACTCAATGGTGAACAGTTCATACATTTTCACAATGATTTCACTAGGTAATTTTTTTTTTTTTACACTTGACACTGCTTGGTCAACTTTGGTACCTACTGCAAACCTGTCCTTAAAATATCCATGTATCTTTTCACGTACAGTGCATGGACACATCACACCTCTGAGCCATTGCCAGGGATATTTTAATTCTACAATTGTTGCTGATTCAGTAATTGTGAAGAGGTGTCTCCATGTTGCTTTAGTTTATATTTTGTGGGTTCCAGGTAAGGATGAACATTCTCCCACATACTTTACTGGGAAAATGTGTTTCTTCCTTTTTGAATTATTTTATTTTGCCTGTGTTATTCACTCATTTTTCTATGGCTGTGTTCATTTATTTATTATTATTATTATTGCTGATTTGAAAAATCTCTAATAAGGATGTTAGCTCATCTTTCTGGTATCTGTAATAGCAGATGATCCTCTCTGGTTTGACATGAAAAAAAAATAGTTGGTGATGTTTTGCCTTCTTCCATTACCTTTTAGGATTATGCAGGTGATATGTGTTTATTTTAGAAAAATGCGAACAAAGCAGAATTTACAGTTTATGCTTATGAAATTTAAAAATAAATGCTTATCTGGAACCCCATCATCCAGAAGTAACCCAAATTGGCATTTTGATGTATATATTCTGGATCTTTTTCTGTGCAAATCTATACATAGTTGTATGACACATGTGTTTTTACCGAAGTGGTTTCTTCCTGCATATTTTCTTTAATGGCCTGTTTTTTTGCACACGACATTTGCCCTGTCAAGCTAGACCTGCTTTGTCATTGTAAATACCTGCGGTACCTCACTTCACTGAACACACGTTTTATTTGAGAACTCATTCACTGGTGGAAACTCGGTTCTCTGTTTCACTTGTAAACAACCGTGTAATTAATATCTCTGTGTGTATATCCTGGCAATGGTGTCATCATTTCCTTGCTACATTCCAGAAGTCGAATTACCAGGTCAAAGGTGTGGGCTGTTTTAAATTATTTTGGTCTCTATACTGCCAGCCGGCTGTCAGGAAGGCTGTGCCCGGTTCCAATCCCACCAGCGGTGTGTGTTCCTCTGGGTTATGGGTTTTTTTTTTGATGTACTGAGTTGTTTTTATGCCATTTAATTGGTCTTTTCCTGCATGGGTTCTGCCTTTGAAGTGGTGTTTAAAAGGTGCCTTCTGACCCTCAAGATTATGTAAATATTCTGTTTTATTTTCTTCTAGTATTTTTATGGATTCATTTTTTTTGTATTTAAATATTTGGCTTATTTGAAATTAATTTTGGTATTTGGGTGAGGCGGGCATCTAACTTTTTTTTTTTTTAAAGCCATTTTCCCCAATTCCACTTATTGAAAAATCTGTCCTTTCCATACAGAATTCTAATACCTTCTTTGCACACTAAGTTATTAAATGTATTTGGGACTGTCTCTCAACTTTCCCTCTGATTTCAATGAGCCATCTGTCTGTTCCTCACCTATATCCCCTGTTTTAATTACTGTGGCTATATAGTATATTTAAAAATAATCTGATAGCTCTCTATTTACCCCAGGTGCCCATTACTCTTCTTTTCTGTTTCAAAGACTATTTTTAAAAATTCTTCTGTATTAGATAAAGTTTAGAACCATTTTTATCAAATTGAAAAATACCTCCGGTGGTTTGAGTGGAATGATGTTAAAAACTAATTCAGGTATACTTAGAATCTTCATAATAGTAATTTTCCTCATTCTAAAAATAAAAAATGGTGTACTTCCAAATGTAGTCAAGTGTTATTTTATTTACTGCTGTAAAGTTGTGTCGGTTTTTCATATAGGTCCCTTCCCTTGTATTGTCTTTTGTGTAATCTGCTAGGATTCTTACGTATTTATTTGTTTGTTACTCTTGTGATGGGAGTCACTTTTCTATTTTAACTGGTTGTTATGGGCCTATTGAATGCTGTTCAGATTTGACACCTTTCTAATTAGCAGGAGCTATTGTTTCTCTCTGCATAAGTAGTTACAGACTAGATTTTAGTACTTTTATTGCTATCTTCTCTGTGGCTTTTCTATTTTGAAAAACACAGTAGCTCTTTAATGTTGATGAATTAAAAATTTCAGTTGAGAACGATGCCTTAAAGATCTCCTGCAAATAAATCACTGAGTTTTAAACACCAGCTAGCAACACAGGAAGCTCTGGTCCTGGAGGGGGAGTGGAGACGTCCCTCGCTGGTGGAGAGGAAAGCCTGGCTGTTTCCAAACTGAAATCTTTTCAGAGCGAATTGGCAGGAAGCAGGGCTTAACCACGGGGCGAAATAGTGAGAGAGGCTGCATTTGAATATGAAAAATGCCCACTGGATGGGGGTTTGGGAAATGGGGGAGAGGACCTGCTTTTTTAAAAGTATGTTAATAATGAAATCTTTCTGATGCGTCCACAGTCTTCATTTACAGAATAGCCTTTAACAGGTATCTTCCAAATGTGCTCCTTGGTCATCCACTCAGCCATTGTTTCAGTGTCATCTAATGACAGAGAAAAAAATCTATAAAAACTTATAAAATCACATGGGTTTCTCTTGGCAGCATTCATTTTCATGGTTCACGCCTAATTCCTACATACCCTTTAGTCCCTGGGCCTGGGGTAATAGCTATGGAAATATGTATATTTGGGGATAATTTCTCAGGGTCATCTTTAAGCCAATGTCAAATATCTTTTTTTTTTCATGATTCTATTTGTTTTAAAAATGAAAATTAAATATTTGGTGTTATATTAATACACTCTAATTTGGAATTGACAGTCATGTTTTTGCTCAGTTTTTATAACATGTCACGGTCCCTCCTTATTTCCCCATCCCTGTGAGAAGCGAGTGCCTACTGCTTTATGGGTCTTGAGGAGGATTTAATGTGGTCAGATACATAAGGCTTCGGGACATTCATAAAAATGTATATATCTTTTTGAAACACAATAAAACCTCACCTAGCTAGAAACAATTAATTACCATCTTTATTTTTCTGAAACAGCTAAGAATCAGAAAAGATAAAAAGATACCGAGCATCAAAAGTCCATACACTGAATTCAGATAATGATTTGCAGATAGTATCTGCAGGTCCTCTCTCAGCATTTTAATTTTATTTTTTCTGTTACAGATGGTTCTGATATTCATGAATATCCATTTGTTGGGGCCACAGCAATTTCAAAGTGAGGAGTAATAGCAAAGACCTCATAGTGAGGGAGAAGAAAGGAAAAAACGATAGTAAATGAATAAATACCATGAAAAGCACAGCATTTTAGGCCCTTTGTGCTCATTACTGATTGTTCCCCATTTGTATTTCTCGTTATCGGGAAAATGTTAATTGTGTACATTATGCTTTAAATAACGTGATACAGAAGCATGCATATTTTATATAATTTTCCAGGGTTGAAACACTTTAGTAAAATTCTGTTTGAAAGGGTAAACTTTCCACTTCCCAGAGTACTGAGCCTCCTCAAATGACTTCCCTCTTCTTGGGCCTTAACTAGTAATGGTTTTAGTTAACAGTATACCTTAAATCGTTGATAGTATAAATTCTCCATGCATTGTATGGAAACATTTTGGCATATGATTTCACAATAGGGAAGCATGCTTTCTGCATCTGTTTTAATGAAACGCTCTGTTCTGACATGTCTGTTTCCTTAATCCCCCCCCCCCCCGCCCCCAACAATCTGGGGTGTTCTCCATTGTCACATTCAGGAGAGGAAAAGGCCACTGTGTCATGTCATATATGTGGGTCTGGCCTCACTCACTGCCTGCTCACCTCCTGTTTTCCATTTTCACACTCCATGGAGGTGGCGCGGTGCCCCTACCTCCATAGGAAACAAATATGCTAAATACAGGTAACAGGCTATTTACACTTACACAGAATCACTTTTATATTTTAACCAATCTGTGTGTTGTTTTTTTCTGACATAGCTGGGATACGATATAAGCTGGTTATCACTTCTTAAAATGTAACTGTTTTAGACTTGATAGATGATACACCATCTAAAATTAATGTTATGAAAATGCTACTTGCATTTTTTTAGTACCTTATGTACAATTCAGTTTTTAACATTTCTAAGAAATTACTTTTTATTTATTGAAAATTACCGCCTGAATTGTTTGGTTTCTACTGAGCACAATGGAATCGTTGCAGCAATTTGCTGTTAAAGAAACAGAAGATAACAAATAGCCCACCGTTTTACATGTGTATTTTATTTCTTGTACTCAGGAGGAGACTGAACTAATGAAGAAAAATAACATTTGTACTTATGTCCTAGAAGAATGTCATAAGAACTATTTATCGCTCACTAAAGAAATTAAATTAATGAAGGTGAATTATTAGCTTAATTTATTAGGAATTTAATTTGGGAGCTATTTTCATAGGGATATTGGCCAAGGCAAGAATGATAACACTATAATGCATAAAGAAACTCAAATGACTTTATATAGGCAACTAACTATATTTCAATGGAGACAGGTGTTTTCATGGTTTAAATAATAACATTTATTCAAAAAAGACCTGTTATCAGTCTTAACTATGCAATCCGTAAGAAAGTATGATTTCTTTAGAGAAACTCATTTTCAAAAGTAGTATTGGTTATCATTGGTGGGACTTGTATCATAACTTGATCAATTAGCTTCCATTTCTAAAATACATGCAAAGTTGTTTCTGGTACCAGGATATCTGTTCATGATTCATTTGGGGTCATTAAGGAGCAGAAACCAGACTGATCAGAATGTCCCAGGTCTGGTCATTGCAGCCAAGCTCGGCCTCAGAGGCGCCTGAATCACACGGACGATAGCACAGTACGTCGTGTGCCTGTGATGGTTCCAGATCCTGAATTCAGTCCACTTTCCCGGACCTCAAAGGAAGATCTGTTACCCTTGCCTTTGCTGGTTAGTTCCTCCTTTCTCCTTTTTTAAGTGCAACAAGATGGGGAGGGAGAGATTTCTTGATATCTGTGTGTGAATGAGGGATTGTGGGGAAAGCCAGAACAGGCAACGTAAGGACAGGTCACTGGGATCTGCTGGGAACCGCGTCATATAATCATTGTTTTAGTGATTTATGACATTGGTGGGAGAGTTGTGAGAAAAACCTTGTTTCTTCTCTAAATAAAGTGCTGTTCTGTTTGTAAGTTTTAGTAATTTCCACGATAATATGCATGTGGGATCTTTGGATAATTCCTAATGCACGTCATGTGATGCAGATAGAGAAACACATGGACACTGTGCATCCCTGCCCCTCGCCCACCTATACACACCACTGCCCCGGTGGCTGCAGGCTCCTTAGGCTTGAAATGAGCACTTTTGTTTTATCTTCAAGCTGTGCCATTTCAGATGAAGTATTTTAACTTAAGACAGACTTATGGGAAATGCTAGTCTTTTTAGAATACTCAGATAACTTGATTTTATTGACTTTTTATCAGAAAATAATGATGACGAGTATTTATTGCCTCGGCGATGTATAGGAAACATCCTGCTGGAAGGGCCCAAACTCCCGTTTGTTGTAGTTTTAAAGGAGACAGTGACAGAGCTTGAGCACATTGATCTTCCATTGGGAGATCATTAATGAACTAACCTCTCTCATTGACAGAGCACTCAAGACCCCAAAGAGCATGTGATTTCCTGTTTTGCAGTAATTCATTTGAAACATTTACCAAAACCCTTAATGTGCACAGAAGCTGCTTAACTATTTTTAAGTGATGGGTCCCTTTTCCCCGCTGCTCTAAACCATGGCTCTTCTAGTCACGTGCCGAAAGGACACAGCGCGGTCGATGTCCCAGGATCTTGACGAGGACAAAGCACAGAAAGTGAGACTTGAACGGGTTCCTAAGAGCAAGTGCTTTCTATGAGAAAAACGTTTGGAAGGGTTATTGATTGTCTGAGGATATTGGGTAAGTTACTAATCTAGGACACTGCTCATTTTTTAAGAATTTAGTCTTAAGTTGCTTAAGAAGTTTGTTTTCGCAGGAAGGAATGGCTGGCAGCTGCAGATCAATTAATGAGCGTCATTGCTTTCAATCCTGGACATTTCTGTCTGACTTGGTGTCTCTGTTGAGGAAAGGGTAATAGCCGAGCCCCCCAGTCCCTGGTTGAGTGTTTATAGTCTCCAGTCCTCGTCCACACGCACTCCAAACTTTAGCTACTTTATGCGTGTTGCTTTGGTCGCTGTTCAGCTCCCTCCTAGTTCTGTGACTGTGGGTACGTCGCTTGCCTCAGTTTCTTTGTTGCTGTGGGGAATACAGGATGTGAGGTGGCTGATGAGCTTGGATCTGGTCTGTGCAGTCATTCGACGGGGCATGCGGAGAGGTCTGTGCACACAGGCATCGTTGGTGAAGGAAGGGAGGACGTCCCTGAGCACATGGAGCTGGGCTCCTGGAAGCCACTCATAGACCTGCTCCTAGGACCTGTCTGCCCCTGATCTTGATCCAGACACGAGGCATCTGTCGATTTATCGAGTGTGGGAGGCTCCTGCGGTAGTCTTTCATCTGTGCTGCTCCGTGACCACAACTTGGATTTTGTTGGGATGAGCCGATAGGTGCCCGTGGTACTCATCGCCGGGGCGCTCTCTGCACACCCCGCCTCCCCCAGTGCGGTATACTTTGTATTGAAACAACAGCTCCAGTGTGTATGAGCTGCTGTCTGATTCTGCAGACTTAAAAGCCCACATGCACATGTGAATTATTTGCTATAAGGGTTGGATAATTTTTATGTATAATTATAGGTATTTCTAGTCTCTGTAAATATAAGGGATTGAGTGTTACCATTCTCATTAGGAAAGATAAGGACTTCTTCCTTTGGGAAAAGAGAAGATTTTTTTCTCCCCTAGAGGTGGGAACTTACAGTATTAATAGCATATTTTTCATAGTGATAGAGAAATGTGTATGTCACTACATTAGAAACATACCTTACTACAGGTGATGCTTTCTGAAGTTTTCTATTCTATACTTTTTCATTAAAAAATTTCTACCAAATTGATTTCATGACCCATTAATGAGTTATACCTTTCAGTTTGAACAGTGTCCTGGAATATCCACCCAGGATTGTCCCCCTCACCTGGGCTCACAGTGAAAACCAGGGAGGGTGAGTGTGCCAGCCACTCATAGATGAGGATGCTGATAGTATGATGCTGACAATGATGGTGATTATTATAATGGTGATGATGGTAATGATGGTGGTGATGGAGATGATGGTGATGATGCTGATGATGGTGATGGTGATGGTGATGGAGATGATGGTGGGGATGATGTTGATGATGGTAGTGATGAGGATGATGGTGCTGATGGTGAGGATTGTCATGATGATGATAATGGTCATGATGATGATGATGATGATGATCATATGGTGATGGAGATGTGGGTGATGGTAATGATGATGGTGATGATGATGGTGGTGATGAGGGTAGTGATGAGGATGATGGTAGTGATGGTGATCACTATGATGGTGTGGTGTTAGTGCCAGCTACTATTTATTTACATGTCCTTAACAATATTTTTTAGAATTATAAAACAATGCACCCTTGTTTTAAGTAATAAAGGTGTATAAAATAATATTCATCACAAAAACTGATTAAAGACAGTTATTAATCTTCCCCCTCTCTCCAATTTCTCTCCCCCCACAACAAGGTCACCAATGAAAACAGCCTGCTCTGTCTTCCTCTCTTTTTCTGTGCTCATACTTATTTGTAAAAATACTCATTTGTTTTTTAATTTTCTGAAAAAGGGAGTCCATTACTGTGCAGTTTGAGACTCTTCTGGCTGTTAGCTTTTCATGGCTGGCTGTCCACTGTTGCCCGGCTGTTACATAATTGGTGGGTGCCCTCATTGTTTCTGGTTGTGGGCCACCCACCTGTGCTGCTAGGTATTTACATAGACCAGCTTTCAGTTCAAAGGATATATTTGCAGTAGGGTATTGTGGGGGTCAGAGAGTTGTGTAGTTGTAATTGCCAAACTGCCTTCCAGAAACGTGTCCCGACGACGTCCTCTCATTGACGTGTCAGATGTCCGAGGCTCTGGGGAGCCCTTCATGCTCCTGCCTTTGCGGCCTCACACGGCTCTGTGCTCTGTTGGCAGCTACCAGCCCGAACGATGAATGAATGCATGAAGGTGCGCAGGCCCGGGCCTTGGAGGGTTCCTTCATGTGCAGCCCAGCACCTTAGCCTCTGCGTCTCGTGTTTCCCACCATCGGTCACTAGGGTGAATTCATTTGAACACGAAACATTTGTTTACATCTTCATAGACAGGATGAGAATTTCTCTTGCTTTTGCCTGTTCCCAGCTTTTCACACCATTTCGTCTTGTATTAACATGAGTTGAGGGTGTCCTTTTCACCTCCTCCCTTTAAGTTCTGTGACGACAAAGACTGGATCTTCATCTCCTGTCTTCACAGCGAGCACAGTACCAAGTAGCTAAAGCTAAATGGATTTGGAAAATGCAGAAGTGTGTCAACAGTCCCTGTGTGTCTGTGGACAGAATGCCCTCTTTCCTCCCATTTTCTCAGACATCCCTGCTATGCTTAGAGTTCATGTTGTCTGTCCTGAGATGGAGAGACCAGCGGCCGAGTCCTGATTTATCACCATTTGTAGAGGCAGCCGTGGGATGGAAGTGGACAGCACCGCAGCTTGTCCGTGAGCTTCCTCGGTCTGGCTCTGTCCTGGCCCCCTCCCCGCCCATAACCTCACTCTGCAGGTGGCCTCAAAGGCTCCTCCCTGAAGGTCCTTAGCCTACTGAGTTGCTCACGCATAATTGCAACCCAACTAGATGATTTGGAGTAGTAAGGAGGTGGACAGAATGGGATGTTCAGCGGCAAACACCTCCCAGCCCCATGGCTTCAAGGAACTGAGGGTGCTTTCCCACTCCCACTGCACATGATCCCACCACCCAGACCACTGCCCATCACTGGGACAGGGACAAGGCTCTGAAGACTCCCCCGAAGTGTTGCTTCTGCTCACGTCTCCTTGGCCACCTCCAATTTCAAGGAGGCAGAGAAGCACAATTTTATATTGTGCTTGGACAAGAAGAACCTGAAATTGGCAAGCAACCCCCATGGCTGCCACACATGGGGGGAAGGAGGGAGGAAAGTAAGAGATTAGTAACAAATTCTGCCAGAAGAGAAGTTCCAAAACAGCTTTGATTTACAGCAACATCATTGTAACAAATTTATGGCCTCCAAGGTGATTCCTTTGAAGGACAACAGCCATCTCTCTATGGAAAGACTTTCTATAAAGAACGTTGACGACGCGTCAGCCCATCCCGGCGTCTATAATACATGGCCTGACCCGTGCACCCATTACCATAAACTCAAGCACAGACATCCAGAGGGGAGGGCACCTTCGTACTGCAACCTCCAGCAGGCGCCTGCCGCCGAAACCGACAGGTGTCGTCCGATCCCCAGAAAGCTGGGAGTCCTGTCTTGGGTTCCTCCAAGGCTCTGGTTCTTTCGAACATAATTTCTCAGTTTAGAATTACATAACCTACTCCTTTCTTAAACATAACTAAGGCAATCACAGTGTGCAGGGTCATTCCGTTCCTCAGTGTGCAGGGTCATTCAGTATGACAGTGGCAGCCTCATTTTAATGCTGCAGGATCTTGGGCTGAAATGAAAAGACTTGCTTTTGGGGATTTGCAATCCAGTAGGAGTTTTGACGTGGGGGAGCATGTTGATTTCCACGTAGGGTAATATGACAGATCAACTTAATAGCAACGTGTGATAAACCGGCAAATACATGGCCACAGCAGCCATCAATTCAAACCAAACCCTGCGGCGTTGGTCCTGAGGAGGCAGAGCTGAGGCCACCGGGCTCCCATGACCCACAGGAGGCAGGGGTGTCCGTTGCATGACTTGAGGGTACGGGGTGAGGCTGCTTGTCCCCATGATATGGTGGCCTCCCTGACCCAGTCGAGAGTTGCAAAGCCAAGTCTCTGAAGGCCTTGTAGTGAAATAAGGCAGTAAAACAGACCTCCCCAATTTTTCAGGATGCCTTTATTTGGTCCCTGGAAGTTTACCAGAAGATTCTAGAAGCACCTTCTCCTTTAGTTGTGCTATGAAAAAAGGCAGTAATCACCGAGTGTAGAGTCATATGAAAAATAATCATCTATAGTTTCTATACAGGCAGACCTGGGGACATGGGTTTGGCTCCAGGCCCCCACAGTAAAAGCGAGTTGTATCTTAATGCTGGTGGAAGGCCTGCCTTGCGTTTGTAAAAACGCCACATCTGTAAAGTGCAGAAAAAGGAAGCATGCTTATGTTTATTCTTCTAGCCATCCCACAAACATTTATCCAGCGCCGACCGTGTGCCGAGCATTGACGTAGGCGCTATACAAGCTGAGACCTCTGCAGACAAATTGAGTGTAACTCCTGGGCTTACGAATCAAACACAGATCGTTAGTTTGCCTCTTGGCTAGGACCGTGTGGTTTGTCCTTTTGAACCTGAGAATAACCACATTTGGGTCAGGCATCTATCCCTGCCCGCCATGGGCCCCGTTGTAAGAGTAAGTGCAGTCCTCACAGGGCGTGGGAGCCAGGCCCGTGCCACAGTCCCAGTGTCCCGGGTCCACGGCCGCCCCCTCTTCTCGGCTTCTTTCCTCCTCTCCTCTGCCTTTGGAAACCCTTTCTGATCTCTGCGAGTAGCTCAGCTTTTCCCTGGAGAAGCCCTCCTGGGAGGTGGAGGGTCTCCCCGCCGGTGCGCCCAGCACTGTCCCAGGTGGGCTCGGCGAGGCCCTACCTCCTGTCTCTCTCACCGTCTTGCTCATTGTCCAGGCCTGCGTAGTGTTTCTGGCTTCGTCAAGAACATTACGGGATTGGCATGGGGTTAAGGATTATCTGCCACACCTTGGCCTTTTCATAGATGAGGAATCGGAGGCTCGGGGTAGCTTGTGGCTCCTGCACGAGGTTTCCCAGGGCACCTGTTGTAGAATTAACCCCTTTGTGTGTCCGTGTAGCTCCGGATTCCTGTGTACAGGGTCATTCAATACTTGAGTAAATGTATTACCTGTGGTCCTATCTTGTTTGCTTTTTCATAAAGGTCATGAAATCATTTGTCAGGAATGTAGTGGGTAATTAGCATTACTTCTGTCTTAAAGTCAGACTCGTCTTCTCTCACTTTGACTTAGGATGTCTTTGTGAGGACTAGGAGGTGCAGGAAGTGAGGGGTGGACCTGCATTTCCAGGAACCTACCTACGTGCATTTCCATTCAGGTTACAGCCATTTAAATCCGCAGCATCCTTTCTTCTTACTCTCTTAGAGAGATACACCTTTTTGTTTTGTGTTAAATTTCCATATAAACAAGTTGTCAGTAATCCATATATTCTTCTGACACATTTTGTATTTTACAAGTCCTTTTTCTTGCAAGCAAATGTTAGCCTTCCCAACTATGAGTACGATTAAATGCATTTAAAGAAGGGTTTATCAGTTAAGGAAGTGGTTTGCTGCGGTTCAGGTGCCCAGAGACAGTAACTGTATCCAGCACGTCTCTGTCTCTTGCTTGCATCTTGGCAATTAAACCACAGAGGTTGTGTTTTCTGTTGGTTGTGGTGTTCGCATCAACATTCATACAGATACAGTCATTCAGTGCGGGGACGAGCAGTGTTTTCCTGAGCTGATTTGCATGTGCATGTCAGATCCAGCTATGCCATTTTCATGCTATTGAGGAAAACAAAATGACCTTTTACCAAGTTTTTGCAAGAGTCTGTGTTTTGAATTGGGAGGAGAGGGGGCTGCAGAACAAAAGGGAAGAAGCAGTATTGATTTATACCACGATGTCAGCAACAGTCAGGAACCAGGGACGCTTTTCAGCTGTGATTGTGCCTTCACTCAAGGCTGCTGTACTTGGGCCCCCCGAAATTCCACGGTCAGTAAGGTCCGAGTCTCAAGGAGCCTGCCCTCATATGGTAAGGACCATAGAACGGCTCAGCTGTCCTCTGTGTCTCTGCTCTTCTTATCGTGTGTGATGCTGTTTTAAGACGTGAGATAGCGCGTCCTGAATTACAGAGTATTACTCAGTTATAGGATTATAGTACAATAATCCAGAAATATATGTTAAAAGCTTACCTAGCTAGCTGTCTTTTTAAAGTCCCTCATTTTCTTTATGATTATTTTCCAAAAAGAAATGAAAAACAATATGTCATCCCGTCAGTCTGTTTGTGGATAGCATACAGCTGAAGTGGGTAGTTCACCTTAAACAGGCATAGTGGGATACACCATCGAAGTTTTCAGCTGGCTTCTCGCAAAGTAATTACCTTGCAGTTATCCCTGCCATTCAGCCAACTTTACATGTGAATGGTGTGTCTGTGCCTCTGTGTTCATCAACCGCATGCTTCGAGTTCTCCCAGGAACTGTTGTACTGACAGGTTATTAGTATTATTATTATTTTTGTATAGAGAGAAGAAGAAGGAAGGGAAAGGGCCATTGGAAAGGAATTGCACTGTGGTACATAGATATCAGTAAAAGCTTCGGAGTCAAGGTGACTGCCTGCCTGCCCTGTGGGGGGTTCCTTTGGCAGGGTCTCTGAGAGGCTAAAGGGGACCACAGTTCCTGGTCCAAGCCCAAGGCCCGCCTGTGTGCATGGGGAAGTCCTCAGCCTGCATACCGTATTGTATATAGATGATGGGCATTGCAAATAAATCGGGACAGCTCATCAGCACATGTGGACTTGAATATCCTTAAAAAGTGTCATTTCTGAAGGTTAGTCACGGGTCTGTGTTTTATTTTTTTTTAAATTGAGGGGCACACATTTCTAGTTATGACCTCTTTAGGCATCTTTTTTAAAAAAACATATATAATTGATATCAGAGAGGAAGGGAGAGGGATAGAGAGATAGAAATATCAACAATCATTGATTGGCTGCCTCCTGCACAACCCACACGGGGGCATTGAGCCCACAACCCAGGCATGTGCCCTGACTGGGAATTGAACCTGTGACCTTTTGATTCATAGGTCGATGCTCAACCACTGAGCCACGCTGGCCGAGCTCTTTAGGCATCTTTTGCTCAATTATACTTCAGCCAAAGGTGTGCCACACACTGCAAAATAGAGTCCCACCTACTGTTTCTCTTTGTTTGTTTGTTTGTTTGTTTTCTTGCTTTTTGGAAGAGTTCAACATACAGGAAGTGATATACTAGATATACTAGGATGGTGGGTTTTTGTTTGTTTTTAGTTTCATTTGGATACATTAAACTATTTTAAATTTACCAGAGGGAGCAGTTTTCCCTGGAGAATGTTTTGGGAAGACGTCTACTTCAGCCATGACACCCCGTTCATGCGACATCTGCGATCTTACAGCAGATATTTTTTAAGAAAAATGCTTCTGCCCTAGCAGGTTTGGCTCAGTGGATAGAGCATCAGCCTGCAGACTGAAGGGTCCCAGGTTCGATTCCGGTCAAGGGCACATGCCCAGGTTGTTGTGCGGGGTGTGCAGGTGGCAGCCGATCAGTGATTCTCATCATTGATGTTTCTATCTCTCTCTCCCTCTTCCTTCCTCTCTGAAACCAATAAAAATATATTTTAAAAAAAGAGAAGTGCTTCTCTCAGTGGGGTCATTTTCTTGCAGTTCACCACGGAGGTGGACCCCTGGGCTCGTCACGCGTGTGTACTCGAATAAGTGGAAACACTTTAAGAAAAGTAAACTGCGTGCTGCTCTGCTGTCGTCTTTGATTTGGGCTGTGCTCCGACGGTCCTGGGAAGCCGTCACGGACTGCAGAGCCTGCCTGACCCGTCTGAGCGCACATTATCATAATCTCACTGTCGTACGGCCACCGAGTTAATGTACTTACAAATGACAGAGAAAGTGTGTTACATGACCTTAGGGTTTTCAAAAATTAAATGACGTCGTAGGTCGTATTTCAAAGAATAGCTAAGGAGAATGGTTTTCTTCCCTGCATAAAGTGTCACCACGCATAGCAACAGGATATTGTATTTCTTTTTTATTACTCAAAAATGTGAAGCTTTTAAACTCCTAGATTCCCCACATAAAATTTAACATTGGGGAAGGGAATGAAATACCGGTGGGTGAATCTGCTTCTTCGCCTGCTGTCCCCTCGCTCGGCCTGCCTTCGGTCCCTTCAGCACTTAGAGCCGCAGAAACGCTTTGAAATTCTTTTCTGCGGAGGAATTTAGCATCTCTCCCTCATGCAAAGCCCATGAATCCCCATCCAAAAGCCAATAACATACATATATATATTTACTGAATATGCTTTGTGTGGATATTAACAATGGATCATTTTTACGTATGTGTGTGAGGGATCATTTTTTGTTTTAAAAAGTGTTCTTTTGAAAGGAGTCTTAGAGCCGGAGGTTAAACAGGATGGAGAGGAAGATCCTAATTAGAGCAAGTGATACTGGTATTTTTTTCAGGGCCTGGAGCCCTGTGCTGCCCGCGTTTCACGGTGTCCTGAGCTCACCCCGCAGAGAACCCACCCCTGGTGTGTGACCGATGACAGGCGCTGTCCATCACAGAAGGGATTCCCAGGAGGTGACGGGGCACACCCCGGGCACGAGGAGACGCAGGACAGTCCTCGCCCCGTCCTCACACACATAGCTATCAGAATCCACCCGATCACATGTTCCAGAGTTCTCTTTCCAAGTAGATCAAACCGCAGCTCTGGGAAGCAGCCCTGGGGCATAAAAAGCAGTAGGTTGACTTGACCTAGACCATGGACAAGCCTGGGGCTCCATGCACAGTGAGAACCAAGAGTCCCTTTGCTTTTTGTTCACGTGAAAATGCACATAGGGTCCCGTGTAATGAGGAGGCAGCCTGTGTGGAGTGGAGGTCTTCCTAGCCGGGGCTAGAGGTCAGGGGACAGCAGTCTGACCCGCAGGTGGACGTAATGGGAATTACTGCGGTCCTCAGGAAGCTCACCCGAGCGACAAGTCATAGCCTTATATTCCTTTTTGTTTTTTAAATCCTCGCATGAGAATATGATTTTAGAGAGAGAGGAAGGAGGGTGGATGGAGAGAAACATTAATCGTGTCCGATCGGGGATCGAACCCAGCACCTTTTGGTATACAGGATGACGCTCTAGCCAGCTGAGCCACCCGGCCTGGGCACAGGCTTATATTCTGATGAAATATAAGGATGGCCTTTGAGAGCCACAACTTTGGACTAAAACTGACCAGCTCCAGTTCTCGCTGGGCTCCCCCTGCAGACCGCAGTCGAGGGGACCCGAGCCAAGGCCAGGTGCGGTCCCTTGTAGACACCTGTAGGAGGTGGGCGCTGAGCCTGAGTCTGTTGAGTGCGGTGTGGAGATTTACAGATAACCAGGTCTTGGTAAGCCCCTGGAAGTATTGGTAGAATATTATTTAAAGTTACTCAAATTTGATGAAGCCTATAAAGGAATCTGCACTGTATTCTGCACCAAAATCAAATTGTAGGGGGAAAGATGTGGCTGCAATGTGTGCTTAG